>NC_043701.1:107659340-107679099 GCF_006229205.1 Suricata suricatta | reverse complement strand
AAAAAAAAAAGAACTGACTTCCTCAATAGAAAGCAATGCAAATTTAAATATAATCACATATTAGATGGCGTGGAATATAACAATGCCATAGAATTCATGTGTAAGGGGAGAGATTTGACCTGATTGGACAAAGTCTCACACATTTTGACCTGAACTTTCAAGGATAGGATTTATAGTTAGGGTTGGGGGAGAGGAAATGTCCTTGGAGAGAGAAGAGAAGAAATTATATCAATGAAACAAGAACAAATGGCTATCAAAAGGAGATAATCTTGGAAATTAAATAAAGTATAGCTAAATTAAAAAGATTAAATAGAAGCGTTGGAATACAAAGCCAAGATCTCTCATGAGAGAGAGAAGGAGAGAGGGGGGTGGGGGGTGGAGGAGGAAGAGGAGAAGAACGGTAACATCAGAAGATCAAGCCAGAAGGTCCAATATTAAACTAAAGGAAATTCCAGAAAGAGAAAATGGAGATAATTACAAAAGAAATAATTCAAGAAATGTTTTTAAGAAATGTACGATATGAGTCTTCATAACCAAAGGGCCTACCAAGTACCAAGAAAAATGGCTGAAGAAAGAACCAAAACAAGGCACATGTTTGTGACACAAAGGGATAAAAATTAAAGGTCACAGCTCCCGAAAGAAAGAAAACCAAACAGGTCGAAGGGGTAGCAAATTTAGTACCATCTGACATGTCAACAACCACAATGGAAGCTATACAATAGTGACTTTAGCATTTCTCAAGGGCAATTTTTTTTGCAAGCCAGAATTGTGTAACCAGCCAACCATCAATTAAATGGGACAGGAGGATAAAGATATTTTCAGTTATGCAATGCTCAAAAACATGGTCTCCCTTACCATTAGAGGATAGGCTGCACCAACACAAGGGTATAAACCAAGAAAGAAGAAGATATGGCAGCAGGTGGCATGGGTCCAACATAGGCGGGAGTGAAAGCTAGTCACAGGAGGGGCTCCATGGCACATCACGTGGGGCTCTGGGAATGGAGTCTTCAGGGAAGTCTTGTGATTAAACCAACACACAAAATATATGGGCGGCAGGTTTTTGATATGGCAGAACAGTTAGGAAAGAAAGAATCAGTCATTAGTGGAAATCAGGAAAAATGGGACAAAAGAGGCAGGAATCGTTACTGCAGGAGGAATGACAGGCTGTTCACAAAAGAAGTCTCTGAGCAATATTTACATACTAATAATAATGAAAACACTATTAACCATACATTGGGATAGCATTATGTGAGGGAACAGAATCAGGGCGAGTGGTTATAGGATGGGACAGAAACCAGGAGATGTCTACATTGAAGACACATGGAGATAGGAATTTTACATAAATTGGCATAAATACCTTAAGAATCGGGAATGGCTGCAAGTGAGGAGGTATGGACAGGGGCTGCTAGTTTTTTTTTTCCCCCTTTATAATTCTTTTACTACTATTTTGCTTTTCCAAAATACTTGTATTAAATTGCTAAAACTAAAGAATAAAAATTATTTAAAAACTTGTAAGAGAGGTCAAGGTCGCTGGGGCTGAAGTTGAAATGAGTGCTCTCAGATGGTCCTGAAGAGTGCAGTCTGAAGACCATGATTACAGAGAAACCTTGCAAGTTACTGATAAAGATGCTGTAGCCCAGACAGATTCAATGATGTACTCAAGTTCAGACAGTGGAGGAACCAGACCTACAGCCTGTACTCACTCCCCACTGAATGCTCTTGATGGTCCCCCTTTCTTTTGGATCCTTCCTTTCCATCACCATTTAGATAGGTCTAAGCCTCACCAAACTTAAAATATGCCCCCAAAGCAAAAGCAAGCATCCTATCAGCCCCCTGTCCTCCCTCATCCTCTCTTTCAGAGCCAAACTTTTTCAGAATGGTGGTCTGCACTCATGCCCCCCCATGCCTGCCTCTCTCACTCTTCAGTTTACTAACCCAGCATCCGCTCCCAAACCCTTGGTCTGATTACTAATGAGGTGTGCGTTGCTAAACCCAACAGGTACCTTCTGATGTTCCTCTTTCTCTTAGAAGCCTCTGACGTTGTTGACTATTCCTCCTTGAAACACCTTTCTTGACTTCCAACTCCACACATTCCTCTTGGGTGTCCTCAGATCTTTCCACCCAGTTACAAAGCTTCCTCTGAAGGACTTCTTTGATATTTTCCTAGATTTCTCTTTGATTACCTCCTCTTTTTATCCTGCAAGCAGTCACTGAGCAATCTCATCTACTGTTCTGGTTTCAAAGCCCAGCTGGTGATTCTACTGGATACCATTGTATCCTGGATATCCCAGACACCTCAAATTTGGCCTTCCCAAATGATGTGATATCTTCCCTCTCAACCTTCAATCACAACATGGTACCATGATTCATATTTCTACCAAAAATGTTCCCCCTTCTTCACATCTAATTCATTCACCAAGACCTATAGATTATTTCTCCTAACTATCTTATTCCCATGGCTACCACCCTGGCCCCCACGTCTTCCCCTCTCACTTGGACCACTGCTGCCAAACCTAATTGAACTTCTCTCTCCATGTCTCCAATCCATTCCATTCTCCATGCTACAGCCAGAGAGGTCCTCCTCTTAATTTGCTTTCAATCAGTGTAATGGCCAAGCTTCCTGACAAGGCTTGCCAAATCCTTCTGGACCTGGTCTTACCCCATCAATCACCACTCCCCCACCCATACTCTGAACTTCACTTGCCTTGAACTCATTTCAGTTCTGTGAATTCATGATTTTTCTTTTTCTGCTCTAGGCCTCAATCCATTCTCTATTTCCTTTTACTGAAACACTCTGACTTTCCCCCTCTTTCTTTGGTTGGTTTCTTTCCATCCACTGGGTACCAGTTCATATACCCCCTTCAGTGAAGTGTGCCTAATACGTGCTCACTAAATGCTATATACTCCTTATTAAGTACCCTCTACTGTAACTGTACTTTCCTGTAAATGCTTATTTAATAATCTGACTTCTTCACTAAAACATAAGCTCCTTGTGGTCATTGTATTTTTGCTTCTTCTTTTATCCTCATAGCCTAAGACATAATCTCTATCTATCTATCTATCTACATACATACCATTATGTATGTATGTATCTATGTATCTATCTACATACATACCATTAGTCTTAGAAATCCAAGGGATCTTTTAAAAATATGGATTGCCTGGCGGCACCTGGGTGGCTCAGTCAGTTGAGCACCCAGGTCTTAATTTCAGCTTGGGTCGTGGTCTCATGGTTGGTGAGATCAAGCCCCAAATCATTGTTGGGCTCTGTGCTGAAGGGCACGGAGCCTGCTTGGGATTCTCTCTCTCCCCTTCTCTCTGCCCCTTCCCTGCTCATGTGCTTACTTCCTCTCTCTCTCTTTTTCTCTCTCTTTCAGAATAAATAAACATTAAAAAAAAAAGATGGATTGTTTGGATTCAACCCTAGATATCCTTGATCAAATTGTCTATTAAGGGGCCTAGAATCTTAATAGAAAATGGTGCAATGGAGAATTGCAGTTGACAATATTCTATAGTTCAAAATTTACAAATCTTGATTCATTTTCCCACAGTATACTGTATTTCTGTTTGCCAGTGAGCGTTAACACTGCTACCTGGCATTTATAGTTCCCTTGGCCTCCCAGAGTTGATACTATGATTCTTATTTAACTTTTAAACTCTCAAGAGAGTCACATTATTTGAAATTTTATGCATACACAAAACATTAGTCATAGTTATATTTTGTTATTGCAAATTTGCATTAAAATGTGACCACTTTGTATTTTTTTTTAATTTCCAAATGATTCTCATGTGCAGCTAAGTTTGGATTCAATGTTTTTTTGTTTTTTTTTTTTTTTTGATACAGAGAGAGACTGAGCATGAGACGGGGAGGGGCAGAGAGAGATGGAGACACAGAACCGGAAACAGGCTCCAGGCTCTGAGCCAGCCATCAGCACAGAGCCTGACAATGGGGCTTGAACCCATGTACGTGAGATCTGACCTGAGCCAAAGTCGGAGGCTTAACCGACTGAGCCACCCAGGAGCCACTAAGTTTGGATTCAAAAGTTCTGTTTTCTTTCTTTAAAAAATGTTAATTGTGGAAAAAGTCACATAACATTTATGATTTTAACTATTTTTAATGTAGTTCGATAGTGTTAAGTACATTCATATTGTATAATGAATCTCCAGAACTCTTTTCATCTTGCAAAACTGGAACTCTGCACTCATTAACAACTCCCCTTCTTCCCTCCCCATAACTGCTGGCAAACAGCATTATACGTTCTGCCTCTGTGAATCTGACTACCCTAGGATCTCATAGAAGTGCGACAATACAGTATTTGTACTTTTGTGACTGGCTTACTTAACTTAATATAATGTCCTCAAGATTCATCTAAGTTGTGTCATGTGGAAGAATTTCCTTCCTTTTAAAGGCTGAATAATATACCATTGTACGGATATCCCAATGTTCTGTTTACCCATTTACGCACTGATGAAGGCTTGGGCTGCTGTCACCTCCTGACTATTGTGAATAATGCGGTTATGAATATGAATGTACAGATACCTCTTCGAGACCCTGATTCCAATTCTTTTGTATATATACCCTGAAGAGGAACTGCTTGATCGTATGGTAATTCTACTTTCCTTTTTTTGAGGAATGGCCACAGTGTTTTGCATAGTGGCCACATGATTTTATATTTCATCAGAAGTGCATAAGGGTTCCAATTTCTCCACATCATTATCAAAACATTTTTTGTTTTTCTAATTTTTATTGTAGCCATTGTATGGATGCAAGGTAATATCTTGTGGCTTTGATTTCCTTCCTGATTAATGATCTTGAGCATCTTTTCATGAGCTTGTTGGCTATTTGTATATCATCTTTGGAGAAATGTCTGTTCAAGTCCTTTGTCTATTTTTAATCGTTGGTTTTTGTTGTTGTTGAGTTGCAGGAGTTCTTTATATATTCTGGATATTAACCCCTTATCAGATATGCTTTGCAAGTATTTTCTCCCACACCATTTCACTCTGTTGTGTCCTTAGTGTGCAAAATTTTTTCATTTTAATATAATCCAATTTATTTTTACTTTTGTTGCCTATGCTTTTTGTGTGCTATCCAATAAATCATTGCCAAATACAATTTATAAACCTTTACCCGTATGTTTTCTTTTAAGAGTTTTATAGTCTCGGGGCGCCTGGGTGGCTCAGTCGGTTAAGCCTCCGGCTTTGGCTCAGGTCAGATCTCACGTTCGTGGGTTCAAGCCCCGCGTCGGGCTCTGTGCTGACAGCTAGCTCAGAGCCTGGAGCCTGCTTCCGGTTCTGTGTCTCCTTCTCTCTCTGCCCCTCCCCCTCTCATGCTCTGTCTCTCTCTGTATTAAAAATAAATAAAACATTTAAAAAAAAAAGAGTTTTATAGTCTCAGCTCTTACATTTAGATCTTTGATCCATTTTGAATTAATGTTTGTGTATCATGTAAAATTAGCATCCAACTTTATTCTTTTGCATTTCAATATCCAGTTTTCCTAGCACTATTTGTTGAAAAGACTGTCCTTCCCCCACTGAATGATCTTAGTATCCTTGTCAAAATTCATTAACCATATATGTCAAGGTTTATTTCTGGGTTCTCTATTCCATTTCATTGTCTATAAATCCGTCTTTATACCAGTATCACACTTCTTGTCAGTTTTGATTACTATAGCTTTATAATATGTTTTGAAATAAAGAGATATGAAAACTCCAACTTTTTGTCTATTTAGCATTTCTTGACATTGTGAATTTCAGGATGGATTATTCTATTTGTGAAAAAAAATGCTCTTGGAATTTCGATAGGCATTGCACTAAATCCATAGATCGCTTTCGGTAGTACTGATATCTTATCAAAATTAAGTCTTCCAATCAAAAAACAAACACTGAACGTCTTTGCATCCATTTTGTGTCTTAATTTCTTTCAGGAATATTTTGTAGTTTTCCATATAGACATCTTTCACTTCCTAGGCTAAGTTGTAAGTGATTTATCCTTTTTGATGCTATTATAGATGTGACTGGTTTATTCCCTTTCTCTTTTAGAAAACAAATTTTTAAATGAAGTATAATATGTATTTCTTTAAGTGCACAAAAATTCAAGTATACATTCTGATTAATTTTTACCAAAAAAAGTTACACATGTAACACCATCTCTACCAAGATATAGAATATACCAGCACTCCAGAATCCTCCCCTGTGCCCTCTCTTAGTCACTACCTGGCCCTCTAAATATAATCAATGAGATTGGAGAGTTCTGTCACAATAGTTTGATTTTTCTTTGTAAAGATGGAACCAAACATCATATTTACTCTTTTGTTTGTGTGTCATTTCTTTTACTCAATATGGTGTCTAAGAGGTTTTAGTCGTAGGTAGTTTTAATTCAATTGTTTTATATTATTTACTTTATGAATTTACCACAATTTACCCATTCTTCAGTTGATAGACACTGAATGGTTTTATGAACTTAGATAATATCCATTTATATTTTGCCACAGATTTGCTCTTCATAAAGTTTATCATTCTTTTCTGAATTGTACTTCCATCTGGGATCATTGCTTCTGCCTTAAGAGTCCCTTTAAGTATTTTTTCTACTATTGGCCTGTTTGCATTAAACTATCTTGGTTTTGCTTTCACTTTATTTAAAGGGCATTTTTGCTGGACTTAGGATTCTAGATTGACAGTCATATTATTTCTGCCCTTTGAAGAAATAATTCCATTGTCTTCTGTCTTTCAGTTTTTCTGTTGAGATATCAATTGTCAATTCTGTAAGTCTTCTTTAAAATAATAATCTCATTTTCCTACTTTCTTTAAAGATTTTGTATATACTTTGGTTTTTAACAGATTTGCAATGATGTTTATAGGTGTGGTTTTCTTTTATCATTATTATTTTTTTGGTTTCAGATTTATAAATCTTGACTCTGTGGCTGACATCTCTCATCAATTTTGGAAAATTCTTGGCCAATATACTCGTACTTTTCCCTCTATGAGTACTCCAATTATACACACACCAGACCTTTCCCCTGTTCTCTCTATATATCTTGTACTTGCTTCTGTATTTTCCACCCCCCTTTTTTCAATCTTATTTGTAACTGACCTATTTTTTCATTTTACAAATTCCTCTTTTGTTGTGCCTAACCTGTTGTTAAACCCATAGACAGATTCTTAGCTTCTGTTGTATTTTTCAGTTCTAGAATTTCCATTTGATTATTTTTCATAGATTTTTATTTCTCTGGTGAAATCCTTCATATGTTCAGCATCCCTTTGAACATATTAATCAGCTATTTTATGGTGTGTGCCTACCTGATAACTCCAAAATCTAGAATATTTCTAAATCTGTTTCTAACTCCTATTTTATTTTTTTCTTAGGTTTTGGTCACCTAGCCCTGTTTCTTAGCAACCTGTGTTATTTTTGATTGATGACAGACTATATATAGGAAAGTGTAAGGCTGTGGATGATGTTTTCTTCTCCCAGTGTAGATTTAATTTCTTCTGTCATGAAGATAACCTTGACTAATTGATGCTAGCCAATTTCCATTCCTCCCTCCCTTAACTTTAGGTCATAGCCCTGTTATTGGTCTCAATTGAAAGTTTCTCCTGCTTTGTGGATTTGAACCCCAATTTTTCACTCCAGGACTATGAAACGACTAAAGTTTTTGACCCAGTGGGTGATTTTCTGCTTTGTTCCTGTGTGTCTGGCTAAAAACCTGAATATCTTGGGAATCAGATAATGCCGTGGAGGATAACTGCATATGAAAGTCAGGTTCACTTCTGACCTTTTTTCTTTTTTTCCTGGGATCTTGAATCAATTCCAGCCCATGGCTACATTGGAAGCCTTGGATTCCTAGTTTTGTTTTCTTATCCCAATGAGTGCACAGAAAGCTTTATGCTGTTAATTTCTGTTTGGCTTCTACAATCCATTCTGTGAAATCTGCAAAAGGGAAAATTACCAGAAAAATGTAAGCCTCCTTTCATGTGTTCCCTTTTAGTCTGAGATCTTGGTGCTTCAAGTCCTGGGTGTATAGGTTGCTTGCTCTCTGATGCCTTCAAGTAATTATTTTAAAGTATTTTTTTCAAGTTGTACAATTCTCTATGGAGGAGGGGTTAGCCTGATCTTTTGTTATAGAACTATCTCCCTTGTTAAGCTACTAACATTCAGGGGCTTTAAGGAGGTTCTGAAATAGCCCTGGGTAGGTGATGACAAATGAGCTCTGTTAATGTCAAGCTGATGATTCCCAGGCCCACTCTAGAGATTTTGTTTCAGTGGGTTTGGAATAGGGATCAGGGATTTATATTTTTAAAAGATGCTTAGGAGATTCTGAGGTACATCCAGGTTTGGGAGGCAGTTCTCTAGGTCACTGTCTCTGAAAGCGTATCTGAGGGACATTGTAACACCTGGGGCACTTATCATCCTGGTCTGGGCCACCAACATTTCTCAGAAAGATTATTACCCCCATTTCCATTTTTGTTTCCCTCTTTTAAAATACAAGTCAGATCATGCCATTCCTTTGCTCAGAAACTTCCACTGGCTTCCCATTTTATTCAGAGTAAAATATGTAAAATGGGAAGATCTGCCACGGTTCTCTCCCTCACCCCTTCCGATCTCTGCTCAGATGTTGAGAGGCCTTCCCAGACTCTTCTACAAAATAGTGAAATCCCTCTTTCAACCGCCCTCATTTCTTTATGACTCGGGTTCCCACGCTCTGACATGCTATATGTTTACATTTTTTACTGTCTTTGTTCTTCCACCAAAAAAATGAGCACCATGAACGCAGAAACTTTGTTTTATTTACTGTTGAATTCTCAGTGCCTAGCGCAATGCCTGGTGCCTCATAGGCATTCTATAAATCTTTGTCGACAAAGTGAATCCTTGTTTCCACATCAGATGGCTGAATTAGGGGGATGCGGCCCGAAATACCAGCTGTCTAAATGTATGTATACTCCCAACCCTCTAATGTAGTTCATATCCAAAAAGTTAGTTTTAAAAGGGGAAAACATTTCAGTGTAAACCAATCAAACCTACAGATCTCCTCCATCCACAGTGTTAAGTGTCATCCTATCCCTGGCTATGCAGGGACATTGGTATTCTCAGAGAATTAATGTAAAGAAATGTGAAAATGGTGCTAAGTTCTGTGTGTGTGTATTTATGTGTGTGTTACTTTCTCGATGTATGTGTGTTTGTCTTGCTCATTGTAGTAAAATATTTTAAATGAAGGTAGGGAGAAAAAAGGCAATTACCTGAAAGAAAATTTTATAGAAACAGCCATGGCTTACATGTGACATAGCTAATGCCACCTTTAAGCCAAGTGACTATAGATCATCAAAGATTAAGACTCCTTACAGTGGAGTCCAGATTATTTAATATCTTGTCACTTCCAGGACCTGGTTACTTAATCCACTTAAAGACACTGTGCAAATTGGTGTTTTAGGTTCATTTCATGTTTCCTAGAAAAAAAAATTCTAGAGTGATTGACTTCTGAAGGAGAGGATTCCGACCAGCAGTCATAAAGGTGGAAATGGAAATATATATTTTCATTGATTATGTCCCAATGCAGCCCCTGAAGGAAGCAGGTGGTGGTGGAGTGAAAATAGAGGGAATATCACTTCTGTAGATGCTAAGGGATTCCAGGCAACTCAGGTCTAAGGTGAGAAACCAGACTCTTAACTCTGTTCCTGTGCGAGATTCACCCTCAAATACAAACCATTGGGATAGAGCTTGTTAAAAGAAAGGATGACCAATATCTCACATTCTAGAAAGAAATGTGAGGCAAACACATGGGCTACTTTTATGTTAGCAGGGGCTGGAGCAACCCAAGAGGTTTGGTGAAAACAGCATAGATGGCTCTGGGAGGTATGCAAAGTCCCGGGGGCGCAGAGACTTGTATAGTTTATAAGGACCTCAGGTCAGAAACCAATTAACGCCGGCTTCTAAGGGGTCCACTGTTAAAACCATGGCATGCTGCCAGGGGATTGTGATTCAGTTCCATTAGATCCCTAGGGAACAAATCTAGTCTTGAGGATTAGAGAGGAACAGTACTGATTGTCTTCTCGATCTCTCTCTGTGTTGAGCAGCTCTGGCCTGCTTTTGTACCTATGGCCCAAATCTCTTTACCAGGTTCTTTCCGTCAGGCTTATTGAGAAAAATTCCATCAGCCAGTGTTGTCGACACCCACTATCTCTGTCCAGAGCTTATACTGACATATGTGGTTAGTATATAGTGGTGGTGATACAACATGCTATTCAAGTTCAGGGACACACACATATATGGTAGGTGATCAAAAACATATAGATTTATGCAGAAAGAGAAAAAGAGACTGAGTCGTGTATAAAATAAAAAATATAATTGGGGCACCTGGGTGGCTCAGTCAGTTAAGCATCTGACTCTTGATTTCAGCTATAGTCATGATCTCACGGTTCGTGAGTTTGAGCCCCATGTTGGGCTCTGCAGTGAGAGGGAGGAGCCTGCTTGGGAGTTTCCCTCTCTCCTATGCTCTCTCTCTCAAAATAAAGAAATAAACTTAAAGTGTGTGTATGTGTGTGTGTGTGTGTGTGTGTGTGTGTGTGTGTGTTATATGTATATAACAAAATTAGAACCAAAATCCCGGTTATACCTTTTTTCTCCTTCCTCTGGTAGGTTTCAGACATATGGGCAATTGAGATAAAATGTCATTTAAATAATTTTGTTTTTTTAAAGTTTATTGATTTATTTTGAGAAGGAGAATGGTAACCAAGCAAAACAGTCATTAGGATTAGACTACTGATCTACTTTAACTCTGACCTCAACCCCCATGACTACGTTGCTTATTGGTTTTTCCAGTTCCTGGGGTGGGGTCAGTGTTTCAACTAAAGTTTATTTATTTATTTTGAGAGGGACAGAGAAAGAGGGAGAGAAGGAATCCTAAGCAGGCTCCACATTGTCAGCACAGAGCCTGATGCGGGACTCAAAGTCACAAACCATGAGATCGTGACTTGAGCCAAAATCAAGAGTTGGGCACTTAACTGACTGAGCCACCAGCACCCCTTAAATATATTTGATATGCAAAAGACAGTTCACTGTGTGAGTTCTGGCTCAGAAGACATGAAAAAGGATAAGGAGATGGAAGGATTAGAAGTTGGTAACTAATCAAAGAATAAAAAAACTAGGAAACTGTGAAGGAAGGAAAATAGGTTCTGAAAGATCAAAACAGTAAATCAACAGAGCAGTGGTTGGGGAGGGGCAGGGGGTAGTGGGGACATAGAGATGCAGGATACATTCCCTAAGTATTACTCAGCAGCAGGCTGAGAGGATCTCTGGGAACCACAGGGCAAGGAAATTTGTCTTAGAACTATGTTTCTACCTTAGCCTCCCAAGGAGACTCTGGGAAATGCCAGAATCCCTTGGCATGTGGTAGATGGGATGGACACACAGCCCTCCAGACAGAGGCCAGCTTTGCTGTGACACTGGAAGGGGACCTACTGCATAGTCTGACCTGAGCAGACGAACGAAAGACCACCTACTTTCGAGAACAGAGGCATCACAGAAAAAGTTAAGTGGGTTGGGTAAGCTTCTAAGAACAGAGAAGAAATTTGACGCCTACTCACTTTGTAACCAAAGGCAATATGCTTACTACTCATGGCCTATTTACAGATAAGGTTGATCAAAATTTTAGTAAAAAAAAAAAAAAAGATTTCATCTGGAATTCCATAAAGTTACCTCACTCTGCAAATACTCTAAGTGCAGTTCTTGAGCTAAGCCATGGTCATTCATTCAAAAATACAAACCACTGGGTCAGTGTAACCCTAAGAAAACATGGACAGGATCTCCCCTTCTAGTCCACTGGCAATACTCACTTTCAACAACAAAGATTAATCCAAAACAGGTGCGTAAGCATCTGCCTATGAACACATTTAAAGGTGATGTCCGCCATAGCTTCTTGACCATCACACAGGAGACAGGAAAGCACTGAGAGCGAAGCCCTCAGGAAGCTCCCGCTCCTCTCCCAGAGCTTGGCTGTGCTGCCATTTTGTGGGAGCAGAGCACTCTCAAGGGAGGCTAGGAGTGCCCTGAATCAAAGATGTAGCTTGTTCCCTATGGTAGGACTTTTTGCCTGGAAGTTACTTCTTCTAGCCAAAATGAGGTTCGTGAGGGGGAAAAGCTCTTTCATCATTATAAAAAAGAAAAGCATTCTCTCGAAAGAGAAAAAAAAGAGCTACTTAGGTTTGCAGCAAGGGTAGCCAACCCCTCAAAACAGAAGAGTCTCTTACAGACAAAGGCCGGAACCTTGTCAGAAAAGGAGAGAAGATACGATCACAATACAGAAAAACTGTGTTGCAACACTGACCTCACCCCAGGGACTGGAAAAACCAATAAGCAACCTAGTCACGGGGGCTGAGGTCAGAGTTAAGGTAGATCAGTAGTCTAATCCTAATGATTGTTTTGCTCTGTTACCATTCTTAAACTTCTTCCACATGGTAAGAAAACCCAGCTTGGATTACAGAAAGATCCTAAAAATTAACTCTCCCAGTCCTAACCCCCAATCCCCAGTTCTCCTCAAAGTCAACCGCCATGAAAGGTTTGTGTCTTCTGGGAAGAGCCTATTCAGAATCAAACATAAGTGGCTACTTTTTTTTTTTTTTTTGCCACATAGCTATTTATATATAATTTAATTCCATAGTAAACTGATAAGCTTATCTGCAGTGTGGTTAAGGATGTAAAACAATTCCTTCATTTTTGATGGGCGCTTATTAAAGAATCATGATGACTCTTAAATACAGAGAACAAACTGAGGGTGAATGGGTGGTGGGGGAGGGAGGAAATAGGTGATGGGCATGGAGGAAGGCACTTGTTGGGATGAGCACTGGGTGTTGTATGTAAGCCAATTTGACAATAACTTATATTCATAAAAAAAAAGAATCATGATGAATGGATACAGGCATTGGGGGATGGCTTGTGTCCTATGGGGTGTGCCTATTATATCTGGTAAAGAGGAAGGAGAGATAAAGGCAGATACTCAAGTAAAAAACCTAAGTTCAGAGCCAATTGTAGGCTGCCCTTTAATTTTAAGAAATGATCCAGTTGGATTCCTCTTCTCTACAATGGGCTTTTAAAAATATTAACTTTGTATTTTATTTGCTTTCTTGAAGCAATTTTTAAAAACATAAAACAATGTAAAAGAAAAACCTGAAGGGAGAAAAAAGAAGTCTTACTCATGATGAAATCACTCCAACCCAATTGTGATTTTGACATATTTCCTTCATGTTTCCCCCCCACAGATGTGTCTACCCACATGTAATCATTATGCACACACAAGGCCGTATCTTGCTGTTTTAACTGACAACATCTCATGAGAATGGTCCCTTGGGGTCATGTGGTTTTCTACCTACTGGATTTGTTTTTGTGTAGAACTGAGGCTGGTGACCTTCTGACTGATGCCTGCATGGATATTCTGGCGATATTCTGCCTAGAATTGGGGCTGGTGAATATACTGTGATAGTCTCACAATTCCTCTACTGTTACTCCAATTTGTTTTTAACAAAAAAGGTGAGAAATATCTTTATGCTTAAAGTTTTCTACAAATTTTCAAATTTTTCCCGAAGAATAACTGTATTCATAACAGAATGTTGGGGGAGGTTATAGATGACTGAAGTGTTGTTTATAAAATTCAGCACCGACTCACATGATTAGGGCACATCTGTATAATTCACTGTATTATAAAGAAAACAGGTGGCATGGAAAGAATTAGGTTCCAGACCCCTAGGGTGTACTTGGCTGTTCATTTTTCATTCAAGGGGTATTTCCTAAGACTTCAGCACCTACGTCAGGATTTTACTGAAAATAGATGGCAGAATGGCCAGCAGCATAGCATAATTTTATGGCATGGGCCACTTGATATCTTCATCCAGAGTATCAAAAAGGAGATTGTAAAGTGGTAAGTTTAAGATTCCAGGGACACCTGGGTGGCTCAGTTGGGTTAAGCATCTGACTCTTGGTTTTGGCTCAGGTCATGATCTCATGGTTTGTGAGTTTGAGCCCCACACTGGGCTCTGTACTGAGAGCGTAGATGGAGCCTGCTTGGGATTCTCTCTCTCTGCTCCTCCCCTGCTTGGCTCTCTCTCAAAATAAATAAATAAACTTAAAAAAAGAGATATTCACTCCAGCATTAGCAGAAGGTTGGGCTCTATGAAACTGAATGTTTCCAATTTTGAGATTCTGAGATTAGAAAATAAAACCTGTCAAACATGCAAATGTTAGAGTGGCATCAAGCTAAAAGTAGTGAACTGTTGGGTAAATGTTTATTTCCTCTTTTTTCTACCCTGCATTTATTTGGAAATTTAAGCTAAGAGAGGCAGAAGAGATCAGTTACCAAAGTCATGAATTAGGCTTTTGTATATGTTGAAAATTTTAATACATCTTTTGGAATTTTAAGGAGAATGGTTTTTCCATGTAAGTCACTACTGATCATAAGTAAGTGAAAGTGTTTGCATTTCCCATGAGTATGTTTCAGTGTTACATATCTTCCCTAAGCACATCCAGGCTTAGCCAAGCCAAAGTATCCTTGGATCTTAGAATCAAGTTGTAAAGACTTGTCTAAACAGTCAAAAAGATTAACTTACATAGCACAGCTAGAAACAAAATATTGAATAATTTTATTAGCTTGATTTCCTATAATTATAGGTTTTCTAAGCAACTAGTAGAATGTTTTGCTACCAGTGAGTCCGGAAATATGTATGTGTATATGTTTATTTCTATCATCTATCTTTCCTTCCTTCCTTCCTTCCTTCCTTCCTTCCTTCCTTCCTTCCTTCCTTCCTTCCTTTCCTTCCTTCCTTCCATCTATCTATCTATCTATCTATCTATCTATCTATCTATCTATCATCTATCTATCTATCTATCTATCTACCTATCTATCTATCTATCTATCTATCTATCTATCTATCTATCATGTTATTGGCCAGTTCTAAAAATACATGCCTGAAAAATTTAGAGGAAGAAAAAGACAGGTCTTCCATGATATTAGTGGCAATATCCTTTTTGGAAAGGGATCCAAGATAAACAGAGGGCATTAGCAGCATACAAAGAATTTTGGTCCCTGAGATTCTCCCACAGGAATGGTCCAGCCTTGACCAAGTCTTGGAGAGGGAACATCCAAAAAGCACAAATTACATACATGTCCCACTAACTAGGGGTTTCCTCCTCCATAGGGATCTGTTCTTTGTTGGGGACTCAGCTGTTTATTTTGCATGCACAAACAGCAGAAGTATCTGAAAAGTGCAGAGAGTGCCTGATCCCTGAGCACCATCTTGTCCACAGGGCTCCTTTGAGTCAGAATGAAGCAATTATGCATTCCATGCCAGAGGTGAAGATCAAAACATCCAAGACAGGGATGACCAACAGCTTCTAGTTGCATATGGAGACTAAAGCACCAACTGAAGTAGCTTGGCCACTTAGGAAAGATGAACTCTAAAAATTTCTGTGCATTTCCTCCCAATCTGAAACAGGCTCTCAATACTAGAAATGATTCTGCCTGCTCTAGGGACTTCATTCAAATATTTGCCTCATGAAATAAATGTCCTCTGAGAACCCTTGATTGTGATACTCCACCTAACCCACGAGACTGGACAAGGGTTTCTTTAGCAGAAAGATACACAGCACCATCTGTGGCAAGATAGGATTTCGCTCTTGTGCAGGTAGGAGACTGACATGACAGGCTGGAGATGGGCTCTTATGAGAATTGTTAATTTAGTGCTGAAATAGAACCCGTGGCTCAGGAAAGAGTCAACTTCTGCTTTAATGAAGCACATTCCCCTGAGAAGCAGAAGGACACAACGCCAAGCACTGGTTCAACAGGCCCCCAGAAAATAACAGCTGTTGGGTTTTTAATTCCTTTTTGCCACTTCCACTTTAGCAATGACCTGTTTTGAGTTTTGCTAAGCTGTCAAGATTTGAACCAGGAATACATTTTTACAACACATGACTCAACAGCATTTTTATCACAGAGTGAAAGCACGGCGATCCAGTGGACCTTTCCTTGGCTCACTGAAAGAAGCTGGAGGTCAGATTTTGTGATGGCGGGCTGATATGGGATTCGATGATGTCATGAAGGTCACAGAGTGGAGCCCACAGCCTTAGCAGATGCCTGCATCCACCTGCTGGCCAGCCTCACTTTCTTTCCAGTGTTGTAGTTGTCTGCCTGGGGCTTTGGAGTGGTAGAAAGAAGCATATTTCGTTCATGGTAAAGAAGAAACTTCTAGAAAGTATTCAACAAGAGAAGAACTGGGGGCTCCGATGCCATGCCTGCATTTGTTCTCCCATTTCACCTTTCAGGTATCTTGACATTCTATCAGTATGGAGAAACGACCAGCAGAAATTCCAAAAATCTGATCAAATTTCCTGAAGACCTGGGGTGAGCAGCCCTCTCTGTCTCTGCCTGCTCCCACCCTTGCAGTGGAAAGTCCAAGGCTTGAGACAGGCCTGGGCCAGTGACCAGAGTGCTCTTACATTTGTCATAGTGAAAGGCGATGGCATTTTGGCAAAAGTCAGTAGCCAGAATGGGATTCTTCAGAGCCCAAGTTTTGTAAGGGAGCAATGCAATGTGTACAGTGAGATTTCATATAGCTGTCTCATAGATCTGTTCCAGATACTCATGTACAGTCAAATGAAATTGTTAAATTATGCCATGGGGATTCCAAAAGGCCCTTAGCCTTACTTTAGTCCCTTTATCATGCACGTTAATATCATCTGCTATCGATAGACTTTCTCAGAGGAGTATGAATGATATCTTGTCCTACAATATGTTTGCTAAATCTGGCTGTAGGAAGGTAGAGCTCCTGTCATGGAGCCCGGTTTAAAGAGGAGAGCACAGAGCGGGACCCCTGCCTTGATGGGAATCAAAACATGTCTCTCTACTGGGCCGAACTCAGTTCTTCTTCTTCTTCTTTTACATTTTGTTTTATTTTTGAGAGAGAACGAGAGCGAGAGGGGGAGGGACAAAGGGAGAGAATCCTAAGCAGGCTCTGTGATGTGGGGCTCGAACTCACAAACCTGATCATGACCTGAGCCAAAGTCGGACGTTTAACCGATTGGGCCTCCCAGGCACCCCTGAACTCAGTTCTTCTGAGGTCCACACTCGCAAGGGCTTCAGAAGTTCAGAGTTGCCCCTCCATTGCCGTCCCTTTCATTGAGCTACCAGGAATCTCCTCCCCAGGGCTTCCTCTTCAACCTCCAGAACCCTGGAAGCACCCTGCAAATACATCCCCCTAATACTCAGGGCCTAGCTCCCTCATATCTCCACAGACTTTTATAAAACTCTTTGCATCAGTGTTTCTTCCAATATAACACTGGTTTCTACCCAGAAGAAGGACCCCTGTGTCTTAGTCACCTTTGTACCTGCCAGGACCTAGGACAGCACCTGATTCAAAAGCGTACACCATACATTTGAGTGAATAAATCACAAACTTATCTCTTGATATTTAGGCATCATTTGCCAAAGTCAGTACTGCTAGAAAATTCAGCAAGTGACTATTATACAACTTCAGATTATCAGTGCTGGCAGGGATGGGAGAGACCCAGCTTGCTTATTTTATTTATTTATTTAAATGAAAAAAAATTTTTAAATATTTATTTTTAGAGAAAAAGAGAGCAAGTGAGGGAAGATACAGAGAAAGAGGGAGACACAGAATCTAAAGCAGGCTCCAGGCTCTGAGCTCTCAGCCCAGAGCCTGACTTGGGGCTCAAACTCATGAGCCGTGAGATCATGACCTGAGCTAAAGTTGGATGCTTAACCAACTGAGCCACCCAGGCACCCCAGACTCGCTTATTTTAGATGTAGGCAGGCTCAGGCGCAGAGGTGATGAGTTCTGCCCTGGACTATGGAGCTGGTTAGTAGCAAGTCTGAGTCTAGAACCCAGGGATTGTGATTCACTTCCCCTTTCTCTGCATTTATTTTAATGAAACCTTAATGGCAGCTGATGTGTCAGGCAAAGTGGACTATCTTTCTGATGGAAAGAGTAGCTGCCTTCCCACTCTGCTCTCCAGGCCAGAATGAGAAAACAAAACAAAGTAGAGCCCTTTGCAGTGGCTCCCTTGCCACTTCCGGCTCAATGACCATCAAAGAGTTATGTGTGTGTGTGTGTGTGTGTGTGTGTGTAGAGTGCTGAGTGCAAAGAACCTGCCTCTTCGGATTTTGCAGGAAGGGGCATGTGGATTTAGGGTATATTGCCTGCAACTAATTATACAGATGTGTGGGCAATGCTCTTTGCTATTTTCAGGAGATGTGTCAAAGCTATTTAAAACCATGGGCATAAATTTATCTTTATAAAGACAAATTCAGGGAAAC
Organism: Suricata suricatta; assembly: GCF_006229205.1. Lineage (NCBI taxonomy): Eukaryota > Metazoa > Chordata > Mammalia > Carnivora > Herpestidae > Suricata > Suricata suricatta. The sequence goes on along the minus strand of NC_043701.1, from coordinate 107,660,791 downwards.
TGGCCTAAAGGGTACCCTTTGACTCTATCAACAGATTTCTGCTTTTGAGAAACAGTTCCCATCAAACTGAAGAGATGTGAAGACTTGTGTAATTCAGCATCAGATGAACAGGCTGTGTTTTCTTTATCTTGAACCTAGAATCAAACAAAGATGCCGCATACTCCGTAGGGGCTGAAAAGTCAGTGTTGTTACTAAGGAGAAGGATTTCACAAAAGCTGAAATGAATTTTTTTTTTGTCTCCTAAGGACAGAAATGCTCACAGCTAAGGCCAATTCCATAATGTGCCATTTTGGGAAGAATTGATGATATTAGCTGTGAAGCTTTTTGAGGCTGGCGCCAGGAGACTGGTGTGTGGATGTGTGCCGACTGAGTCTCAAGGTCGCTCTCCCTCTTGTGTGCGCATCTGTCTGTCTGTCTCTCCCTCACACACACAGCCAGAACTGCTCGATCCCAATGAACAGCACAGATTTCTTCCTGACTGGATGGATTTCCAAGGCACACACACACACACCAACAGCTCCTTTTAAAAATAAGTTAGATTGAACCTTAGGAACTGTCTAAATAAGTTGGTTGGCCCTGTGGTACTGACTCAAGACACACAGTGTTTACCCTTGAAGAAGTCATTGGTGATTCCCTGAGACTCAAGGATAAAAAAAAAAAATGGCTGATAGAAAGTTGTCCTTGCTTTTGGGAATTTCTCTAGCATAGAGAAAACTCTATGGGTCCAAGTGAACTCCTGCTCGGACTTGCTCCCATACCAGACTCAGACCTGCATCCAATGAGCTTTTCAGGGGTCCTGTTCGCTCCAGAGGCTTCTTAATGGGCCTTTCTATTTTCTGTCTCACCCAATTCCAATTTAAGGTTCCTTTCTGTTCACCCAGAGTCTACAAGCACGTTACGGTCAGCTCTGGTTGTGTGAGAGGTAGTCTACATTTTCTGGGGACGCGGAGGTTTTCAAAGTAAAATAACCCCATGTAATCTCATGTGGCAGAAGTGACTTGAGGCAGGCTCTTGCTCGAGTGCCCTTTTTGGAAGTCTGATAATAAAACTTAAGAGTCTTTTTTTTTAATTTCTTTTGTTTGTTTGTTTGCTTTGTTTTGGAGCCCACATTGATCTCAATCTATTGTGGGCAGTCCATAAAAAAAATGTTACTTTACTCATCTTTTAAAAAAAAGTTATTCTGTTGGTAGGAATGTAAACTGGTGCAGCCGCTCTGGAAAACAGTGTGGAGACTCCTCAAAAAACTATCCATAGAACTCTCTTATGACCCAGCAATAGCACTGCTAGGGATTTACCCAAGGTATACAGAAATGCTGATGCAGAGGAGCACATGTACCCCAATGTTCATAGCAGCACTGTCAACAATAGCCAAATCATGGAAAGAGCCTAAATGTCCATCACCTGATCAGTGGATGAAGAAGATGTGGTATATATACACAATGGAGTACTAC
>NC_043701.1:107579446-107659240 GCF_006229205.1 Suricata suricatta | reverse complement strand
AGAGAAGGACAGATACCATATGTTTGCACTCATAGGTCTAACAGGAAAACAGGAGAAACCTAATGGAGGACGGGGGGGGGGGAGGGGGTAAAGAGAGTTGGAAAGAGAGAGGGACGTAAAACTTGAGAGACTATTGAATACTGAAAACGAACTGAGGGTTGAAGGGGAAGGGGGAGGGAGAAAAGAGGTGGTGGTGATGGTGGAGGGCACTTGTGGGGAAGAGCACTGGGTGTTGTATAAAAACCAACTTGACAATAAACTATTTAAAAAAAATAAAAAAATATTTATCATTAATATCTTTGCTATGTTTTTATATTGATGTGTTTTTATTAGGATATTAATTCCACTAGTATTATTGCTATAGGTCTTTATAGGATGACTAATCAAGAGCTTTTCTAGATGTATATTTTCTATTCACTTACCCATATTAAAGAGTAAATCTTAAGCTATAAGGAAAATGAGCTGAAATAAAGATACACTCTGCTAAAAAAAAAAAAGTTATTCTGTTTATAGGGAACATCTCCATGAAGTAGAGTATTTATTAACCATCTAAGCAGCTTTTCAGTATGTGAAGCTAATTAAGACCCTTTTTAAATGACTGGGTGACAAAAGACAAAGTAAAGTGAGAATGAAAAATAATCACATGCAGATTATTTTGGAGATTAAAAACCTGTAGCATAATTTGTGATACTTTTCAAGAGGAAGTAAAAATTGTTCCTAACCTACATTATATCAGGGAAGAAAATTTTATCTTCTCTTTTTAAATTTTGATAATGTTGATATATTTTTGAGAGAGAGAGAGAGAGAGACAGAGCACTTGTGGGGAAGGGGCAGAGAGAGAGGGAGACACGATCTGAAGCAGGCTCCTGGCTCTGAGCTGTCAGCACAGGGCCCAACTTGGGGTTTGAACCCATGAACTGCAAGATCATGACCCGAGCAGAAATCAGATGCTTAACTGAGTGAGCCACCCAGGCAACCCAAAACTTTATATATTTTTAAAAGCTTACTTATTTATTTTGAGAGAGAGAGAGAGCACTCTAGCAAGCAGGGAAGGGGTAGACAGAGGGGGGGCGGAGCATCCCAAGAAGGCTCCACCCTGTCAGCGAGAGCCTGTTGTGGGGCTTGCACTCACCAACCATGAGATCATGACCTGAGCCAAAACCAAGAGCTGTATGCTGAACTGACTGAGACACTCAGGTGTCTCAGCGAGCGAAGAAAACTTAAAATTTTTCTGCTCTATCTTAAAAAAAAAAAAGCAAACAAATACAAGAAACGAACCCTTGCATAAAAGTGTTAAGTTTTCCTAGCAACGTTATTACTACAGATAACCATAAATCCATTGTGAAAAAATATAATCCTAGAACTAAGAAAATAAGAAATTTCCATATGCATATTATGATTTATAAGGAAATCTACCTACCTTCATCTTAAACCGTAGGAATCTTAAATCTAAAAATTAGTAAGCCATATGTCTCTAGGTCTGTGTTTTCATCTGTGATTATGCAGGACCAGTTCAAATGACCCTATTACAGCGAATTGTCTATAAATATGAAACTCATCCTAGTAGATGGAAAATATAGAGCTGAAAGAACCTTCCCGGAGCAGAGAGCCAGGCACCTGCTACAAGCAGGCTCCAGTCTGTGAGGCAGCAGGAAGTCCCTTCAAGCCTGAACAGCTCCTTTCTCCCTGAACGCAGGTGCTGCCCCAACCAGCAATGCGCCTTTCCCTGGGAATATTAACTTCAGCTCAGTTGAACCCCAGGCCCCCTTGCTGCAAACTGGTAGATCCCTTCTCCTCTCATGCCCAGGGACACATGTCAGATCCTAACATCCCTTCCAGCCTCCCAGGAGGCCCTGTAAGCCTCACAACCATTTATATCAGTTTTGTGTCAAAGTTCAGGAAACAGGATTTAGCGAGCCAAAATCTTCCCTGCCCACATTCTCTCCGCAGGCCCATAATCAAGACCCCTCTGGTCTGCAGAAGGCCACAGCTCAGGAGCAGATGGCTTCCCTGTTGTCCTCAGCCACTTGGCAGGGACCAGCCTCACCACCTGTATGCTTGCCAGGGTTTGAAATGTGCTGAGTGGTCAAAACTCATCACACAAGGAAGCAGACAGGCACTGGGAGCACGTCTACAGGGATGGATGAATCGAGAACTCACAAACCCCTGCCCACCTCATCCCAAGACATGTAAACTCAAGCCACCAGACCTGCAGCCAAGCGCAGGCATGTGAAGCCTGCGCTTGTGAGCTATGGCTTCCCTGGAGCCACGAGAGCCACCCCCACCCTCTGCCACTCTCCACTCCCTACCTCATGTTCCTCTGTTGCTCTCATCCTGCCTTGAAGCCTGATGCTCCTTTTGGTCCTCTACACATACGGACCTCCACTGGCTCCTCATCCTTTTCAGCTTTTGCCTTAATGTGTATTTGGGAAGTACCAGGTCCAACGGTAGTTGTTTCTGCTTCCTGGATGCAAGAAGACTCTGATTGTTGTGAACACAAAGGATGGCGGCTTCTCCAATCACAAAAATCTCTCTAGTGGCCAGCTCTGCGCTACCCTCCTGATGCAATCCACCCCCCACCATGCCCAGGCCAATGTCCCGAAATGTGGCCCTGGGACCAGATCATCAACATTGCCTGAGAGCTTGTGAGGGAGGCAGAAGTGTAGGCTCCACCTCAGTCGTCCTCCTTGAGATCAGAGTCTGCATTTTAACAAGGTCCCCCCATGATGTGAGTGCATGTTAGCCATCTGGATTGAATGGTGAGTGCTGCCTTTCTAGAAGGTCACAGTGATTAGTGTGTATGTGTCTCAGGAACAGGCACGTAACCCAAGCTGGGCCCTAGCTTTCAAGTTCCACCAACTCAGGTTCTTGAATTTTCTAGTTCATTCCAGCCTAAGGCCAGGTGCCCAGTTCCTCAAGTCTCTGAGCCTCTACAATGTCTGTCCAATAAATCCCAGTTTTCTTTTTTCTTCCTTAAGATAATTTGGTTTTATTCATTTCTCTTTTTTTGCACCATTATATTTATTGCAGCATTATTTACAATAGCTAAGACAAGTAAACAACCTACATGTCTATCTGTCTATCGTACCATAATGGAATATATACATTATTATATACATAACACACAGTGAAATATTATTCACCCATTACAAAGAAGGAAATCCTGCCATGCTATTCATTTCTAACCCTTAGGGTTAGAAGCGACCTACCAAGAGTTCTCAAAGTCAGAGGCTGGGGCCTCTGCGGTGCATCAGGATGAAGGGAAGCTGAGCATGGCTCTCAGTGTCTCCTGTGCTGATGAACGTCCTCACCCTTGACTCCAGGACACAGAGCATCACGCCCATTCAGGTTCTCCTACAGCACGGAGTCTACTCTGTGCTTGTGGGACCCGGTTTCCTAGAGTATAATTACAGTGTCTTAGTCTGGTGATATTTCATTATGCTCATCTGGGGGTTTTCTATACTTTTTAATCTGAAGATTACTATCTTGCATCATTTCTGGAAATCTTTTCTTACCACTGTTCTTTTAAAAATCGCCTCTCCCTTTTTTATGTTTCTGAAGCCCCTATTAGATAAATGTTGTAGCTTTTAATTTTATTAGTTTCTTAACATTCCATTGGCCTTTCTCTTTCTTTTTTTGGTACTTTTCATCTCTTTATGTTTGTGTCTTATTCTGGGTGCTTTCCGCAGAAAATCTTCCAATTTACTAATTCTCCTTTCATCTGTGTCTGGTTTACTGTTTAACTCATCCATTTCTAGAATGCTTATACAATTAGCTTTCATTTTTGTCCCTCACCTACAATGCCTTCTCCTCATCCTTCTTTGAATATTTTAAATAGACCTTTAATGAACTTCTTTTGGTTTGTTCAGTAGCTTCTTGGGTGTGTTTTCTACTATTTATTTGCTAACTTTTGCTGTCATGGAGGGGTTTTGTTGGTGTTGATATTGTTTATTTTATTTATTTATTTATTTATTTATTTATTTATTTATTTATTACCTTGTGATTTATAAGTTTTGACTTTGGGCTCATTTTACATGTGGGTTGTTTTTTGTGAAAATACCACATTTGCTGTACTGGGGAGATAGAAGGTCTCCACAGGGCAGTGTCACATTTGTTTCTGCATGGATCCCATGGGTCTCTCTATACTTAGGCAGCTTTTTTTGCTAATTTCTTAGCTTATGGTTTGGTTCTGTTTGGTTTAGTGAACTTGGGCTCCATATCTGCACATAGCATGGGCTTGGGGTTCTAGTTTCTTATAGGTGACTTTTTCTTCTCCTGTGCCAAGGGTGGGCAACCTGTTTCTGTGCCCCCATGCTCCCTGTACCCCCTGTTTTGTAGGCAGAGTGTTTCAAGTCTCCTCTCATGGATGAAGAGTGGGTTAGTATATAAAACATAGTGATATTTGAAGCCAGAGAAATGAAGATTAAACCCTGCTTCACTACTTGTCACCAGTGAGGCCATTATAAGCATCTTACAGAACTTTAGGACTCTTAATGTTCTCATCAGAAAAACGGGCATTTTAATAGTAATCTTAGAGGATGGCGGTGGTGGTGAAGTGAAATTATGTGAGTTAAGCAATTACCAACGTGGCTGACAGGGTAGAAACTCCTTATATATCATCCTCCCCCACATCCCTCCCTTCAAAGAGGACAGACTTCAATTTAAGGAAACGACTTTGAGGCTGGAGTCTAATCTCTCATGCTGCCAAGAGCCACAGACTAAAAATGTATTTAGTATTTTGTACCAAATCACAGTAGACACAGCGATTAGTCTGACTGCATTTCAGAGAGTTTTATTAATAGTTGTTAAACCACAGAAGTCATAGGTTTTTAAGTACTAAATGTATAATGATTTATATCTTGAGCACTTAATTAAAGTTCTACCAAATTCTACAGTTTTCAGCTCCATTTCCTAATGCTGTGTTTTGTTGCCTTCTTTCTTTCGCCAGTGCAATGCTCTGGCTGGGGGAGGGCATCTGTACTGTGGTACAGACTCCACACTTGAAGATTTGGGCAACATAAAGATTTGCCCCACACCAATCTCAACATGGAGGCGGCTGTCTTTCAATCCAAAGTCAACATAAATAAAGGAATTGGAATTAAAGGTTAGAGTCAAAGTGAATAATCCTATTCAGATACCGATGTCTCATATTCTTGAGCAAAAGTTTTCACTTCACTACAGCAGCCCTTCCCTGACGCCTGTGATGCACATGTGACATGTGGTTAAAGGCATACGCTGTGAAGCCAGCCTGCCTGGTCCAAACCCTGGATAGGATAGTGACTTAGGTCAGTTACAGAACCCCTCTGTGCCTCAGCTGCAGCATCTGGAAAATGGGAATGGTAGTACCTACCTCATATGGTTGTTCAATGAATTGCTCGTATTAAGGTACTTAGATTAGTGCCTGGTACATACTAAGCATTCAATAAACATTAGCCATTATGATTATGATTTGTGGTTTTAGGCATATAGAAGACTCACTAGGCAACGTATCTCAGTAGAGCACGAATTTGGGTGTTGGGATGTGAACTCTTCTATTCATTAGCGATGAAATATCTCTGAGGTATTTAAATTCTATGAACCTATGTCCTCCTGTCCAATACAGGTATAAGGCACAGCTTGCGGGATTATTGTGAAGGTAAAATAAGATGGTATATGCGAAAGGGGTGCTCGGGTGGCTCAGTCAGTTAAGCATCTGACTCTTAATTTTGTCTCAGGTTATGATGCCACTGTTCATGAGCTGGAGCCCCACGTCAGACTCCTCACTGACAGTATGGAACCTGCTTCAGATTCTCTCTCTCTCCTCTCTCTGCCCCTGTCCCACTTATGCATGTACTCTTGCTCTCTCTCTCCCTCCCTCTCTCTCAAAATAAATAAACTTTAAAAAAAGAAAGTATGTGGGAAATTGAAGTGTCTGACTGGTGCTTTTTAAATATTACTTTTCCTATTAATGCAAAACTCACTCCTTCTGAGAGCTTTGAGGAACTGTTCTCTTTTTATCTTGATTTATGACCTACCTTCATATGTCTCCTACATATGGGTCCTAATTCTATCTTTTAAAGCCACTCTCATACCTTTTCCATTTAGATAGAAAACCAAATATTTGGAAGTTTCTCTTCTTTGGACTAATTATCCCTGGGTCCTGTCACATCTTGTGGGACCTGATTTGGGGGTCTTCTTCCCACCCTCATTACCACTCATCTGTGTCTCTCTTACAGTGTGGCCCCACATGACATTACTAATATAATCTGGTCACTGCCAAAGTTTAGTTTAGTCCACTAAAAGTGGTCAGTTCCTCAGTTCAAATCACTGTACTCTATTGTATAACCTGGATTAAATAATAATTCTTGATGACTTCATCATACAAATAACTCATGTAATGGTTATAATCCATTGAAATCCTCTTCTCACGTGTGACTGTTGGGCTGTCCCATCCCCCACACCGGCTCTGCTCCTTGTGGACACGTGGACACTTTACATTTATTCCTACTAAATTTCTGTTGTATTTGGCCTTGCCGCTACTCTGCCAGATCTTTCTGGATCCCAGTGTTATCATAAAAAACATCATTATCCCGCCTAGATTTTGTGGCACTCACAAATTTCACAAATGTAACTTTTATGTTTTTTACCAAAGTCATTGATAAAAATGTTGAGCAAGCCCACACAATGGGCTGAGCCCAGTCAGAGGTCCTGAGACATGGTCCTTGGAGCTGACCATGTCCTCTCATAGTTCATGGGCATCTGTCTTTGGAGGCAGTTATTCTAGCCCCTGTGTGTCTTGCTTTCTTTCAAACCTATTTCTCTATTTTTCACCCGAGCTTCTTATAAGATGAGGTCAGAGGCCTTGTTGAAGTGCAGCTGTACAGGGTCTACTAGGGTAGTTAAAAAAACCTTTTTTTTAACATTTAATTATTTTTTGAGAGACAGAGTGTGAGTGGGGGAGGGGCAGAGAGAGGGTGTCACAGAATCAAGGCAGGCTCCAGGCTGTGAGCTGTCAGCACAGAGCCCGATGTGGGGCTTAAACTCATGAATTGTGAGATCATTTCCTGAGCCGAAATTGACGCTTAAGCGCCTGAGCCACCCAGATGGCCCTAGAGTATGTCCTCTTGAGCTACCACTCAGGAATTCACACCTAAAAAAAGTGGTACCCAGTTGACATGACAGATGCCTGGAAAATATGAGCTGCTTCCTTGCAGTTACCCCTTGTGGTCCTTTAAAGCCTCACAAACTATCCCTTTACTAATAATCCAGTCCCGCATTTGGTCTGGGATCACCCTGCATAAGAGTTGGAACTTGTGGAGTCTTTCTTTCTTCTTTCCTTTCCTGAATCTAGTCTTCTGCCCCCACTCCTTCCCCAGAGCCCCACTAAGACCAGTGTGAGTCATGACCTCACTTGCTATTCCACTGATACCTTGTAATGTCATCCTTTGGCTCAAGTGACCTGGACACCTGCATTTAGGGGAGCCAGGCACACATCTCCTCACTCTGAGCTTTGATTCTTTCCCCTACTGTTTGAAGTTTTTAACACAAGAAACAGAATCACAATGAAAGACTTTCTGCCTTCTCTTCTACATTCACCAAGCCACGAGACCAGAGTCAGGCATGCACAAGGAAGAAACTCAATGAACATTTGTTGTCTGAACTCTATTTGAAACCAAGCTAACATCTCCAGTACCAACTCACACAGGGAGGTGAAGAGTCCCAGGTAAACATTTATGTGGCACAAGAGCAGGAGTGAGTGTGTGCTGTACAGCAAATAGTTGTTTTTGTGCATAAACTTGGACATCAGACACACCTGGGTATGAATTCTGCCCTTACTACTTTTTACCTGTGTGATCTTGGGAAAGTTACTTTCCTTCTCTGAGCCTCGAGTTTGTTATTTATAAAATGGGAATAATGATACCTATCTTAAAAAGTTATGATGGAGCGCCTGGGTGGCTCAGTCAGTTGAGCATCTAACTTTGGCTCAGGTCATGAACTCACGTTCCGTGAGATCGAGCCCCATATGGGGCTCTGTGCTGACAGCTCAGAGCCTGGAGCCTGCTTCGGATTCTGTGTCTTCCTCTCTCTCTCTCTGTTCCTCCTCCACTCACACTCTGTCTCTCTCTCAAAAATTAAAAAAAAAGATTTTAAAAAGTTATGATCAAATTTAGCTAGCTACAGTAATAGAAAAGGTCCAAGAGTGGCATCTGCTATGCCCAGTATTCTCAGTTATAATTACTATCATCATGACAATTACTGTGTGCTTAAAAATCCTAGGTACTGAAGGTGACCATTCTCATGCTGTCATGCTCAAGCACCACACTTTGACCACCAACCAACATTTCCATAGAGAGCGCCTGCACATTGTTGCTAGTGAACAAAATGGTGAGGATCCATCTTCTAGGCACATATTCTGTGGAAGGCTGGGTTCTTCTGCCTTCAAAGGTTTCTGCCCTTATAAGCATACCAGAATTGAGCTGCCTTTCAGTGGTGGCCCACAATATGGAATCCATTAAATCCCGCCATTATGAAGGTCCTATCTTAGGAACAAATGGAGCAACCCGATTGCCTGTTGGGCTGCAGTGCTATTTTGCATTCCATAGTACCTTCAATAAACTATCAAGTAGACCTAAACTCACAGTTGCTAATTAGCAGTGAGTTGTGCCAGTGTTTATTCTTAGTCATTTTTGGAGAAAATAGCAGTAATTAGCACAAAATACCTGTCCTTTGTGTCTCAAAACTATTTATGGGGTAAAGCATAGGAGGTAAAGTAATTTGTTCAAAACAGTTCCTGCAAAATCAAGACATGGCTTATGGTCCTGCATACTTTGGCTTCGGCCAGCCTGATGCAAGATGGCCATGGAGAAAGCCTTCCATCAGGCCCATGGAAAGGCTCTGTTCTAGACCAAGGAGACAGGTTCTCCTTCAGGGATAGACTCTGGTCAAGAGCATGGGTAGGAGACTACCAGTTCTAACCTCACCTGGATCATAAGCTAAAAACCCAGGAGAGATCTGCAGGTTCACAAAGGTCCACTGTCACCCCTCGTCCTCCTGGCTAGCAGTAGGGACTGAAGTCTCAGCTTAGTGTGTCCCCTGAATGGTTATTTCTTCCTCTAGGACCGAGCACAGCAGTAAGTGTCTGGTGAAGGATCTGGGGTTCTTGCTTCCCCATAGAGAGCGATTCACTGGGGCTTGTGTTTATCTGGGTGTAACAATGTCAAAGGGTGTTGGGAGGGGCCTTCATTCTGCCTGGAAGCTCACGTCACAGGGCTGTGAGGCCAAGATGCTCCTCTACACTGTGTACCAGGGAATGCTAGCATTGCAAAGAACCAAGGGCTGAGGCTGAGCACAGCCACAGAGTGTTCCTTGCTCCCTGGCCAGGGCTGCGGCTCTGACAGTAATCTGACATGATGCCTGATAGATGAGCAAGTGCTTGGCTGGGCCTTCACAATGCACTATAATCCTGGGCAAAAGTACACAGAGGTCTTCACGCACGCACACTTGATATGATTGCTTCACAGGATCTGACAGTGGAGGGCGTCTCTTGCCAAGCTGTTCTGAAGGGCACCTTGGAGGTGTGGGATATATTACCACTGATCACAGACCCCTTTCTGGTTCTAGAATTTAAAAAAAAAACCCCGAGGGGTGCCTGGGTGGCTCAGTCGGTTAAGCGTCTGGCTTCAGCTCAGGTCATGATCTCACGGTTCATGGGTTCGAGCCCCGCATCAGGCTCTGTTCTGACAGCTAGCTCAGAGCCTGGAGCCTGTTTCAGATTCTGTGTCTCCCTCTCTCTCTGACCCTCCCCTGCTCCAGCTGTCTCTCTCTGTCTCTCAAAAATAATAAAAAGCATTAAAAAAAATAAAAAATAAAATAAAATTAAAAAAAAAAAAAAACCCGAGCTAGCAACTGTTTGCTTACACTTATTCCATGATGTGTGTCTAAAGATTCTATTTTAAACTACCAACAATTTTTATTTTGGATTCTGAGCGTTTAAAACAGTCTGCTTTAACATTGCATCAAATCTCTGTTTTTCCAATGCAGTATCCTCGCTGATGGAGGCTGACTTTATGTCCACTCTTGTCTCTGCCAACTGGGGACACAGAAGAAACAGAAGCTTCAAACCATGTGGATTAGTTGGCTCAGATCACTGTAACAAAGAACCGCAGGCTAGGATGTTTAGAAGCAGAAATTTACTTCCTCACAGTTCTGGAAGCTGGCAGGCTGGAAGTCATAGAGCAAGGTGTGGGCGGATATGCTTTCTCCTGAGGCCTTTCTCCCAGGCTCGTACATGGCCGTGTTCTCCCTCTGTACTGACATGGTCGTGCCTCTGTGTGTCTGTATCTGAGTCTTCTTTTCTTACAAGTGCATCACTCACTGTATGGATTGAGGCCCACTCGTTTTGACTTAAGTGCCTCTTTAAAGGCACTGGTTCCAAATACAGTCATGTTTTGAGGCCCTGGGGGCTGGAACTTCCACACATGAATTGAATTCTGGGGGCACACAGCTCAGCTTGTAACACTCACGTAAGGGTGGGAAGGCCCTCTGCCATCCCCACTGTGACCTGCGTTGACTTCTGCCTTCAGGAGGACGCCTGGCACTGAAGACAAGCTACTGTGCAGAACAGCAGGTGCTTCCCCTCGGGGTCCCAGCAGCCCAGCCGCTGCAGACAATGCTGAGGCATGCCAATTAGGATGAGAATGAGGTCGTGGGGAAGCCAGGCAACATTTAGAGGTGTGCTGGGGTTCCAATCTTGCCTATGACAACGGACAAGTTATTCAACCTGTCTGAGCCTCAGTTTCTCCATCTGTGAAAAGGAGATGCTAACAAGATCTACTTCCTGAGATGTTTGCATGGTTGAAATGGGACACGGTATGTGCGTGTGCTTAGTGCCACGCTGGCACCTGGCCAAGGCTCAGGAATAGGGTGATTCATAATAACGTACAAAGTAAAGAGACTCCCCTGGCAGTTGGGAGAGTCTAGGGGCCTAGGGGTCTAGTCACCCCACTTCTGTCTTCCTTTAATTCAGTGCTCCCCAGCCATTTCCCTGTCCTACTCTCCTCTCAGAGAGCCCAATTAATACTATGCTGTGCCTTCCTGCTTGCAAGGGCACCCCTGTTTTCTCCACTGGCTTGCAACATGCAGGTTACAGGGCAAGTTCACTTAAGGAGGAGTCTCACTAGAAAGGCGAACTCCGCCATTAGTGACTCTGGTTACAGCTCCCTCCATACTGCCAGTGTGCTTAGGCATCCGAAAGTAGGGGGCGACTAAGAACAAGGACAGTATCACACACCGGCTGCCTAGGAAGATGTCCGTTCGTCACCCAAAGTCCTCTAGTGAGTGTCCCTGTTTGAGGTGAAGCCATGAGCTGAAAATGACCAGGAACCATTTCCACCAATGGTGCGCTGGAGAGAAGCCAATGAGGGCTCTTTGGCTGTCGAAATGCTAATAGGTTCTATCCTGAAGGGAAGTGGGTCCTGGTGGATAAAGGATCAAGAACTCTCCAGCCACAAGAACAATGGTGAGCCAGTTCGTGAGCCAGGTGCCATTTCCACGGTCCCTGTCAAGCAGGCTAACAGGGCAAGAATGAATTGGGTAATGGTGCCTGACCTGCCAGCGAATCCAGGGGAGTTGAACTAATGTGCTGTGAAATAACAACACATCACTTATTTACACAATGGAGCCAAGCCAAGGGTCTGATAGCACAGCTGTAAATGGACCAGTTCACAATTAGCATTTTCATTCTTTGTTGTTCTCAATGGCGAGACAGCTCATATTTTTTCCTCCTGTTGTAGACCTAGCCTCTAAGGGAAGCTGATTCCCCAGGCCCACTCCACAAGCTTCCTGGCTCTCTCCCAGAGGTCCTGCCCACATCTACTTCTGGGTGGGCCCTGGCCTCCACTCCCTCGACACCAGTCTCCATCTCCTGCCCTCCTGGTCAGGTCTCTTCATGGTGCTTTGGGTGAAAGCTCTTCTCTGACCTGTGGCTCTAGGTCCTTCCTCCCTGGCACAGATTTCCCGGAGCCCTCAGCCGAGCTGCAGGTTCAAAGTTAGAAGCCACATGTTCATTTCCCTTCTGCTTTTTCACCTCTGTTTTTAAAAACCATATGAATCCAACCAAACCTACAAAAAGTTTTCTTGGGAGAAAGATACCCACATGACAACATTCCAGCATCGGCCTTTCCCTTTTCCAAATAATGCAGTGTCCCCTTTATAGAGTTGATGACTTAGGCCTCAGCCATTCCTGCTTTCATTTCGCAGTGTCTTCTGCCTTCCAGAAAACCAATATAAAACTGTAACTCTTGTGGGTTCCCATTTCTAGCCACAATCTTGGGTTGTGTCTTTTTCAGGTATGTTATGGTGTAAGAACAAGAGACATGCAGATTGAAGGTTACGTAGGCTGGGATCAAATGGGGGCACCCTCTGTTGTATTTCTTGTTTAGGAAAATGAGATAAGCATTTAATGAGACTTTAGGCTGGAGGACAAACCCACGTCCAAAGGTGGTGATGTGGAAGAGAATTAAAGCAAAGGGCCCGAAGTGTGGAAACTCTTTCCCATCTACAGAGGGCCCAAGTAAATACGGCTCTCGACAAAGGCTAAGGTGGCCATGTGTCTGGGTGTGAGGAACATTCTTTGCCTAGAGATTTTGATTATAGCACAAAGTACTTGCCTCCACATTCATATCTAACCCAACCGTTTCTGCTCCTCTCTCCCCCTTAGAAAATCAAAATGTGGCTGGTAAGCTGCCTTCCCTCTAAAACTCACTAATTAGAAAACAACAGCATGTGACAAATTCAGTGCAAGTGGCCTCCAAGCCACACTGGAGTCCTGTCTCTCCCTCCGTGATTTCAGTGCCCACTGCTCCTTCTCTTACAGTCATTATCCACCAGGACGGGAAGGATTTCTCCAGAGACCTAGCCTTCCTGGGATGGAGAGTCTTTCTTCCTGCTTTCTCTTATGCCACCCCATCCCACTCCTTGCCTGCTGTTTGGGGACCCACTGTTAGCTATTAAAATGTCATTGAAACCACTGTGACTTTGAGGACACCAGCCATCTACAAAATGGCCAGATTTGAGTTACGTGGTACGTGTCACACACCCAGGTCAACTTAACTTGGCTGAAAGTCTCTTCCAAGCATCCCTCGTTTTATGTCTGAGCTCTGCCTGTGACGAGATCCTGTGAAGGTTTCACCTTTCCTCCTGGGTCAGCTTCGCCATCATCTCAGTACCACAGAAGAGGCCCTGCTCTCCCATTTCCCTATCCTCAAGAAAGCAGATGGCTTTCCTTTTGGGTCTTCAGTCTTGGGAACACAGGTCCAAATTACTTTCTGCTGGCTTTCTGCCCTTTGTGCTATCTGTAGATCTGCTAAGAAGGTTCCAGAAGCTTTTCTGCTGGAGGCACCAACATCCTTGCCAGCAATGTTGAGGTGCTCCTCTCTTTCTGTTCCTCCCCTCACAGGCCCTTGGGAACTCCAGCCTCTCACTTCCCGGCCCCTGCTCCCCAAACTCCGAGAATATTCCACCTGGGTAGGCTCCCCACCTTGCAGCCACTCTGCTCTCAGACCTGGTGGGAGCTCAGGAGGCTCGGAGATCCCACTGTTGACCAGCTCTGAGACAAAGACATTCTCCCCTTCTGCGGCCTTTGTGTAGCAACTATTAATACTTGATCCTAATAAGTATGGTGGCTACAAGTCCAAGAAGCGGTGGAGCAGGATTTGAATTCAAAATATTGGACCCTGTTGTCCGTACTCATGAGCGTTACAAGCAAAACCCAGCCTTCTTGGACAGCTCTCATTGTGCCCACTCAGAACCTGAAAAAATAGTATAAGTCTGTCCTCTCTTGTATATGATAATGTCCCCAAATATTTGAAAACACTGAAGGGAGACACCCTTTCCCCAGAATTTTCTCTTCATGTTAAGCATTTTATTTGTTAAAAAAATTAAAATGTTTATTTATTTTTGAGATAGAGTACGAGTGGGGGAGGGGCAGAAAGAGGGAGACACAGAATCTGAAGCAGGCTCCAGGCTCTGAGCTGTCAGCACAGAGCCCCATGCAGGGCTCGAACCTATCAACTGTTGGATCATGACTTGAGCTGAAGTCAGTGGCTTAATTAGTGAGCCACTCAGGAGCCCCTCATGTTAAGCATTTTAAACTCTCCCTAAGGTCATGCTATACAATGTGGTAGGCACTAGCCACATAGGGCTTTTTACATCTAAGTTAATAAAAATGAAATAAAAGAATTATTCTTTTATTAATAGAAGAATTCAGCTTCTCAGTGGAACCAGCCACATTTTGCATGTGCAAACAATGTGCCCACTGGGGGCTTTGCTGGACAGTGCAGACGGAACATCTCTAAACTTCCATTGCAGGAAGTTCTATTGGGACAGTTTTGCTTTAAGGGTCATTCAGGGTCCAGCTGACATGTATTCTAGATGCATCACCACTGTGATCTTTTTTGGGTACCTACTCTCAAGGCGTGGTGAACAGACACCAACCCATATCCAAAATTTCACTTTTGTGCAGAATTCTGAGCCACCATTAGCATTTGGGGCCATGCTGAACACAATGAGCCTTTCTCTTGCAAATGAAAGAAGAACTGCCATCATTTTTTCCATTCCCTCTTCTACCACTGCCACCTCTGGAGCCCAGTGACTTTGTCAGCACCTCCAGACTCTGTTGGATTGGGATTCCTGGATCCATGGCCTTGGGGTGTGGGGAGGAATCTGCAGCAGCTTCTGGGGAAGGGCAATACCACAGAACGATATGCAATTTAACACCTGCCTTGGGAACATGTCTTTGCTGAGATGCCTCAGTTTGCCTCCAGCAGAGCAACGGCCTGGATCCACACTGGGCAAACAGCTCTGGGTAGCTGTCGTGTGAGGCTCTGGAGCTGGGGAGGCTGGTGGCCATGCAAGTGAAGGAAACCAAGCTCAGGGAGAGAATATTGGTTGGTGGCTGGGGACAGGGGATGGGGTTTGAAGACCAAGCAGGTCCCAGTGGAATGGCATGACCTGGAGTCAGAAGCAACCTGGTGGGGAGTTTGGAGGCTGGGCCCCAATTCTGACTGTGTGGCCAGGGGTGATTAACCTACTTGGTTTTATCCCCCTGTCATTAAAACCAAGGAATTGGGTTAAATGCATGTTCTCCAAAAAAGCCCGCTGACAGAGTCTGACAAATTCGTGAACACTGAGCTCTGTGAGTCTTCCTCTTGCCCACAGCCTGCGGGAATAAAAGCAGCCCCTTCCTGCAGGTTCAAGGCCCCGTGTTTCCTGTGTCCTCACTCCCCACGCTCCCCCACACAGCACTGCTTTCATGCTTCCAATTGTCAAGCCCGCTATCACTCCAGAGTCTTTTTTAATGATTTGCTTCCGAGGATCGCATCATGTGAAAGCTCATGAACGTGTGTACAGCTGACTCTTCCTCAACATGAATTTGAACTGTGCAGGCCCACTTACATTAGGCTCTTCTGTAGTACAGTACGGTCCATGTATTCTCTCTTCCTTATGATTTTCTTTATAGCACTTTTTTTTCTCTCACTTTACTGTCAGAATCCAGCATAGAATACACGTAACATACAAAATATGCGCTAACTGACTGTTGTTATCGGTAAGGCTTCTGGCCAATAGTAGGTTATGAGTAGTTAAGTTTTAAAGGCGTCAATGGGTATATGTGGCTTCTCAGCTGCCAGGTGTTGGGGGTTGGCACCCCTAGCCCCCACGTTGTTCAGTGGTCACCTGTACTACACATGTATTCACATATGCTTCTTGTGTAGTATGTATGTGTGTGTTAGGAGATGTACTTGCATGTACGGATGTGTATGTGTGTGCGGGTATATTTGGATGTGCACGTATTTGTGTGTGTGTGCCTGTGTGGGTTCACTGCTGTCTTCACAAGAATGCACACTAATGCGGGCGGGTACTTGGTCTTGATCGTTGTGCAGTCTAGAACAGCGCTTGGTGCATCTTAGACACTTACTACATGTTAGTTGAAAGAACAAATAAATTATATGCTAATTGTATCTCAATAAAACTGGGGGGAAATCCCCAAATAAATCCCCAGTTGAAGAAGCCAATGAATAAGAAATAAAGCAGAAAAGAGATACGAGGGGTGTTAATCTCCCATTTTGTGAGTGGGCAACAGGTCAGATAAATCCCAATCTGGGTGCCTCTGTTACTCCTTCCTCTTAACCCATGCGGGATAGGAGCTTTACCCCAGGCTTGTGGGTCAAGGGGAATTATAAGGCACACCGTGTGAAATCCATTACTACTCTGAACATGGCACATGATGAAAAGTGATTACTTTCAAGGTCATGGTTGAGTTTTTTCTCCCCAGCAGATACTGGCTGGGCAGCCAACATTCACAAGTGTGTCCCAAGGGCCACACGGTATACCCCTAGTGCTGACCTTCCCAGCCACACAGGGGACTGGCGGCTGGCTCCATTCTTCCCTCACTGGACTGTGTCTGATGAAGAACTGTGTGGAGACCTTCCTTCCTTCTCTCAGGCTAGTCCTGCTCCTGGCGGTGTCAGAGAAGATAGCACCATCCCTGCAAGGATGGCTCTGGTCTTTCTCATTTTTCTCTTCAACAACTGAGAAATTACTATTTCAAGTTACACAGTGCTCAGAACCAGCTCTGAAGCTGCCCCTGGCACTTCTGCATGGGGCCCCTTTGTGTTTCCCACCTGCCTTCGCCACTGATGCCCGTGACAAGGGGCCAGATGTTGGCCTTTAATGGGCACCGAATGCTATTTATAACAAGGCACTCGCTGGATTCCACTAACATCCAAAGCAAGATTCATCCTCATTTTTCATTTAATTCAAATAAAATCTCTCCTTTTTATTCTGCACGACACTCCTCTTTTCTCTGGCTTCCTCCGGTCCTGGACGCCACTTATCAAACACTGACAGAGGCATACAAAGCGACTTGCCTGAAGGAGAATCTGCTGGAGGAAGGGCTGTGATGACCTGGCCCGAGGCTCATTCTGCCCACCTTCCTGTGCGTTCCCCACACTGTTCGTTTTGGATTATCTGCTCTATCCCAGGCACTGGGCTAGACCCTAAGGATATATACAGACCAACAGGACATGGATTTTGGCTTCAAGGACCTTTCTACTGAGCTGGTTAGAAAGCATGTCATGTCAGGTAGAGCGCGCAATGTGCCTCAAGCAAGGCAGAGACAAAGAACCATCGAGATGCTGGAAATTCCTGGTCCCAGCCCTCCATGCGCGACTGGCCATGATCTCCTCCGGGCCCTTAAGTCTCTCTGCTCTGAGACCCACAGGTTCTGGTGGGTCAGTCTCACTGTGCATGAGAAGAGACAGGCGCTGAGGGCTTATCTTAGAGGGCCCGGAATCCTTGCTACTTTCAGCATTTCTGAGCTGGAACAGACTGAGAGTGTTGAATGAGATTTTTGTTTTCAGATTTCTGTTGTATAAAAACATCCCACTTCATTGACTGTGAGAAGTGATACCATGCCAGTGCCGTGACCACGATGGGTCACATGGTAATCACTGCCCATGGTGTCGCCTCATGCAGGAATGGCTAAGAGTGGGGGCCCTGGGCCTGGAGTGCCTGGCTCAGCTCTGACTTCTCTGTTTCACAGATGTGTCACCTCAGGCTAGTGACAAGGGCTCCAGGCACCTCAGCTTCATGTGGGAAATGAAGAAAATAAAGGCATCTCCTGGATGGAGCTACAGGGTATTATGCAAAGTGAAATGTATCAGTCAGAAAAATACAAATACCATCTGATTTAACTCATAAGTGAAATTCAAGAAACACAACAGATAAACATAAGGGAAGGGAAGGAAAAATAAGATCAAAACAGAGAGGGAGGCAAACCATAAGAGACTCTTAAATACAGAAAACTAATTGAGAGTTGCTGGAGGGGGTGGGTGGGGGGATGGGGTAAAGGAGTGACGGGCATTGAGGAGGACACTTGTTGGGATGAGCACTGGGTGTCACACGGAAGGATGAATCACTGGGTTCTACACTTGAAACCATTATTACACTATATGTTAACTAACTTGGAAAAAAAAAGGCACTAAATCCTTATGGGGATTTTATCAGTACTTAGAATAGTACTTGGCACTACATATTAAACACAAAATAAATAATGGCTACCATCATAATCATCTTCTGTGCCATATACACACCCACATATATATACATACACATAAATCCACACACATATATGTATGTGTATATATACATATAGGTAACTATCAATGATGCTTAGGTATATCAGAGAAAATACCATTGACAAATCAACTGTCTGAGATTATGACTTGAGTAACGTGTGTGTGTGTGTGTATGTGTGTGTCTGGCACATCTATGTGTGTGTATCGCCAACTCACCACAGGGAGTTCCAACGTCTCATGCCCCCGACTGGGCGTGCTTGTTCGCAGGGACTCCCCTCTCCCCACATTACTGTCTATTTGTCTCACTTGCCAACTGATTATGAGCTGTCTACCATGAAATTTCTTAGGCTTCTTTTTAACTTGTTATGTATCTTATGTGTGGTTGTTTTCTTAAATGGATCACACTCTCCCTGGGTTTACCAGACTAATTCTTTTATGTATTTGTTTCCATCTTTCCTGATGCCTACACCAGTGCCCACATGTGCCACAGCTCATAGCAAGTCTGTAAACTTTTTTTATGTTTTCATTTTATTTTGAGAGACAGAGACAGAGAGCGGGCAGTGGAGGGGCACAGAGAGAGAGAGAGAGGGAGATACAGAATCGGAAGCAGGCTCCAGGCTCTGAGCTGTCAGCACAGACCCCGAGGCAGGGCTCGAACCCACAGACCGTGAGATCATGACCTGAGTCAAAGTCGACCACTTAACCAACTGAGCCACGTAGGCACCTCAGCAAGTCTTTATGAGAGCTCTGTGTTTGCTCTCCAGCAGCCCAGAAACTCCCAACAGGATACTTTTAATTGGAACAAAAACTTCCCCTGAAAACTATCAAAATTTTACCACCAGCAGTTTTAGAAGTTAAGCTATATAGGCTCATTCCATCTCTGATTTTTCTTTTTTAAAGCAGACTTCAATGTGTACAGATAAATTCTTAACCAGGAGTCTACATCCTGGAGTGTTGCCCATTTTGTACCCAAATGTTACTAAATGGTATGTGATGAGTAGGAAGTGCGAAACCACTCTTGGTCCATCTTAACTTTTCCGTGCGTGACCTGGGTGCCCCCAGGAGCTGATTATTGGCACTCTTGGGCGAAGGGACTTCCCTGACTGCTCTTCCTCTCCCCGCCCCCGCCCCCATCTCCTGCTGCTCTAGATACTATTTCATGAATTTACTGTCACTCCCCCAAGGCTCCGTGTGTTTCTTCAAGTGACTCCCCACCCATTCCTACCTTATTCCAGGGCCTCACAACTTTGGGCGTGGATGACCACAGCCACCCTTCTGAAAGGCTCCCCAGCCATGCCAGCCTTCACTGTGACCTGCCCTAAATCCTACATCATTTATACTCGGTAGCACACAATTTATGACTCACGCCTGTGTCAGCCCTTCTGGGAGCCACCTATAAAGGGAAAGTCACTGAGACTCTGAAGTTGTGTGAGCAACAGCCTATGTGAAGCATAGGAAAAATAAGTAAAGACACAGCTGGAAGTCAGATATCTGGCTTTGGAAGTAAATCAAGTGAAAATCAGTGCACTGAATGAAGGAGGTTCATTTATAGAAAAGCAGGCAGGGGCAGCTAGAGTGAGCCAATACTGGCAAAGCTCTGGAATACCGGTGGTATCAGATTACTTAATGATCCTGGAGTGAAATAATGGATCATGGAAGAGAAGGAAGAGAAAAGCAAGAAAGGCACTGGTTGAGTGTTGGCCACACAGTCACTTCCTGTCCCACAGTCTAGACTCTGTACCCCCTAGTTAATAAATCCCAGGTGCTGAGGCCATCCTATGATGGTTCAAAGTCCGTATCATAACTCTGGCTCACCAGGGGCAGTATCCTAGCTGTCCAAGTTGGTGGAGAGAAATAGCCACCAGGCAAGAAAAACAAGTAGGGTTAGTCAGTGAGCCTCACAAAGACAGCATATAGAACCATGCAACCTTTCATTTGGAAAGCAAATCAACATAGGAATGTCACCATCACGGATGGAAAAGGGGGTTGGGAAAACACGTGGAGTTTAAGGAAGATCTGACACCATTTTCGTGCATCTTTAGGAAGAACAATAAAGCTTCTCTGATGAAGTCACGGGACAGAGACTCTCAGGGATGCAAGAGATTCTAAGAACTGGGGAGCCAACCCCACTTCCATCTCTTGATTTCCTTCACAATCCATCTCACATTGGTTGTGCTCGTCTATGCTTGTACCCAACCCTCACCCTGCCCTTCAGCCTACTCTGTCTCAGGGCCACTGCAAACGTAGGAAAGGACTACAAAGAGGTCACAAGTCTAAGTGTTCCAACAGTGTGTGTACAAAGGTTGAGTAGAACATGTTCTTGATGGGCTACTTCTTGACTTTTCTGATCCTGCAGTCCACGGCTGAAGTACATTGTCCTGTTGCTAGAACCCCGTGTGTCCTGTTACCTAGTTTCTTTGAAGAGTTTCATTGATAGTGATCTACTGCTCTCTTAATGTCTTACTTTCCATACTCTGGCAAGCATAGCTAGTTCTAGAATATTCCACCAGGATAGCCAGCCAGTGATTCTTAAACACTAATGGGTCCTATCACTCTCTGCTTGTGGTTCTCACACATTTATTAAGTAGAGCAGAATCACTGAATTGAAAATCAAAGTTTTCCTGTTAGACCTATGAATGCAAACATATGGTATCTGTCCTTCTCTGTCTGAATTATTTCGCTTAGCATGACACCCTCGAGGTCCATCCACTTTGCTACAACCTGGCAGGGGACCAAGGGAACCATGGGGAGAGGAAGGGGGAAAGAGAGCTGGGGAGAGTGAGGGACACAGATCAAGGGAGACTACTGAATACTGAAAATGAACCATGGACTGAGCGGGGAGGGGGAGGGAGGAAGGGGGTGATGGTCATGGTGGGGGGCACTTGTGGGGAGAAGCACTGGGTGTTATATAGAAACCAATTTGACAATAAACTATTAAAAAAAAGAAAAAAAATGAAAATCAAGGTTTTTTCATTACTCACTGGGATGATGGCATCAAATTCACTAACAACAGTGAAGATTGACTACAATAGTGAATTCGATAGTGAATAGTAAGGTTCGGCTTCTCTGTGCAAGCAAAGTCATTTAATACTATGATTAAGCTTGAGGCTCAAATCTCTGATGAATGAGATTTTTGTTTTAGACCAGATTTATCCTAAATAATACCCATAACACATTACACTATACATTTTATAGCATCTTTTCCATTTTCTCTATGGGTCTCAAAGGACCTCACAAACAGCTATAAAGTAAAAGAGAAAGAAAAAAAGCATGATTTCTATTTTTCAAAAGAAAGAAGCTCTAAACAAGACATTTACTAATAATCCCAGGAATGAATCCTTTAATTAACAAGGCCAAATTGTGGATATATGCAGTTTCTATTTTGATAGTGTGAAGATTCTAGTGACAAGTATTTCAAAACCTTCTTTTTTTAATATCTGAGAAGAATAAAGAATGACTCATTACACTGTTGGGTCTCTGTACACGGTACAAAATAACGGTACTTTTTCTCGGTCCTTGTACCCACCCAGGACCTCTTCAACAGAGGCAGAGGTAAGCCTAGATGGAAAAATCTAACCTGGTGGCAATCACTGGAGTCCCTCAATGGGTTAACTCAGTCCATATCTGCCCCCTCCCATCTTTAAATTTAGAGCTACTCTCCTGCTATTTTAGGAAGCCTCTGATTTGAACTTTATCTAATTTTTAACAGCAATAAAGTTCCAAAGGCAGAAGTATAAAAACCCAAGAAGTGCATGCTTAGGCTATGGTTTACAATAAATCCTCTGCCATTGGAGCTGTGCTGTTAGAGAGAAGATCTCTTCTTCCACAGGAAGAGGGGACATTTCCCTATTTTAAAACCTACACATTGGTGCCGCTTAACACTAAACCGCCCGTAAGCATGATGAGGACTGTTTCTGAGCAATTTCTCAAGCCCCTCCCTCCCGGCTCCCATGACAGCTGCCTCCCACCTCCTCAAGACCCTGCGTCAGGCGGGCATCATCCCAACTTGGCCTGGAGAGCTGTTACACAGGACACCCTTCAGGAGTGAACCCTGAAACGATCGGTTGTTTTTTCTCTCCCAGAGAGCTTTTACCATGGCCTCCGCTTGGGATGGCCATCCAACCCAATTAGCAAGTCTGGGCTGGCACAGGCTTCCAGAACATGCACTGAGCTTTGTGGGAAATTACCAGCCTTTCCACAGACTCTGGAGGGCCGGGCTGAAGGGATTGTCACCTGAGCAGCAGGCTTTATGGTTTGAGAGCTCCACGCTGCCAGAGGTCACCACTGTGAAATGGTTAAGTCATCTTAAAGTTTTTTATTTGTGGGGCACCTGGGTGGCTCAGTTGGTGAGCATCTGACTTCGGCTCAGGCCATGATCTCGCAGTTCGTAGGTTTGAGCCCCGCATCAGTCTCTGTGCTGACAGCTCAGCCTGCTTTGGTTTCTGTGTCTCCCTCTCTCTCTGTCCTCCCCTGCTTTCACGCTCTCTCTTTCAAAAATAAAAAAATTTATTTTTAAATTTTATATCGCTAACTATGCCTCCAATCCACAAACGCTGGCATAGCCATCAATGTGTAAACAACTCGGTAGATTTATTTATTTTTATCTCTGAGAAGCTGAGATGGCCTGAGAACTCCTTTACAAGGTTTATGAAATGAAACCTTTCCTCTGTGCTGGCTGCTGCCTTCTCTGAACCCCGGGTGGTTTTCTTTTCTTTCTTTTAAAAAAAAAATTTTTTTTTAATATTTTTAAATTTATTTTTGATACAGAGAGAGACAGAGCATGAGAGGGGGAGGGGCTGAGGGAGAAGGAGGCACAGAACACGAAGTAGGCTCCAGGCTCTGAGCTAGCTGTCAGCACAGAGCCTGACACGGGGCTCAAACCCACGAACGTGAGATCTGACCTGAGCTGAAGTCAGAGGTTTAACCGACTGAGCCACCCAGGCGCCCCTAAAAAACTTTTTTAAATGTTTATTTATATTTGAGAGAGGGAGAATGAATCTGAAACAGGCTTGATCGTGGGCTTGAACCCACGAACCTAAGATCATGACCTGAGCTAAAGATGGATGCCTAACTGACAGAGCCCCCCCAGGCGCCCCAAGCCCGGGTGATTTTCTAACTCCCTGGCAGCAGCACAGCGGGGCGTGAGCCAGTTTCTTGGAGTGGGATGAGTTGAGGGATACCAAAGAAGCTGCGTGACCAGAATTAATGGAAACAAATGCACACAGAAGAGCAAAGGTATTATTTGGGAGGCCTTGCACATGAATGGGGATTTTAAAAACTCAGGATGCAGTCCTCTTAACTCAAGTTTTGCTAAGATAATAAGTGAAAATGGGCATAGGGCTATGCCCTTAAACGAAGAAGTGAAGGTTTGGGATGCAGTATGCTGTGAACTCACCAGGGGGCGCCAGTTGCAGGAATGTAAAATGGCGGTGAGGCAGCCCTGGAGAGATGGGTGGGGTTTGGGAGGAACATCGCTGGAGCTACTAAGAAAGGGTGGAAAGGGTCCAAAGTAGGCAATTTTGTGTACTCAGCGTGGGCTTGCCTTGCACTTGACGGTGGGGGTTACCGAAGATGTGCCACCTGGTGGATCTTTTCTGTTCCACTCTGGTTGCTTCCCATTTTGCGTGTGTATGAGCCTCCAAATGCTGGGTCTGGCAATAACGGTCTTGAGGACCTGCTCTAACCTCTTCCAGATGTCAGAAGGGTGAAGGCCTTTCACTATTCCTGTTAATAGTTCTGTACAGGAAACAGTTCTCCTGTCAAGTGTCTCAACCCAACTATTGACAGTGAGATTGTTGTTCTTGAACTCATCAGATCTGTAGGAGCAAATATTTACAACATATAAAGGGCAAATAACAGAAGGCTCAACAATCAGTTTAAGGTCTAGAACATATCACGGAGATAGCACTATACGTCATTCCTGACATCGGTTCCCATCACAAGAAGAACTGACAATCATCCAAGAGCAAAACACCTCTGAGAGAATCCTAGAACATGGAGGTGAAGCCAAAGCACACCCCTGTATCTCAGAGACCAAGGCTGACTGCAGTAGAAGGGTAATAGAAGTGGGTCCACGTTGACTGCATTGCCCCTCCCCCAGGACGGCACACCATGCAGAGAGGTCTCCCCAGAGCCTAGGTTCTTCCGGTGGAAAAAGAGAACCCAGGGCGGGGGACATCCAGCCCCTGCACAGCACTGTGGCTTGCTCTGTGGAGGGCCCTAGTCTGATCTTGGACAATGGGGACCGCACTGGAATCTGTGGGGCCCAGTCACTGGGAGTCTGACACAGAAATGGGGAGGAGCTGGCAGCCACCACCACGTGGATCTTGGCAGACTGAGTTCACATCTGCAGCGCCCCCAGGTAGTGACCCCAAAGAGGAGCTTTGATTTTTGGTTAGGGGCCAGAGTTTTGCTGGCCCTAGAGTCCAGGTGCACCGTGTAGGCCTTGAGCCGAGAGGCGGGGGGTGGGTAGAGCTGATTACCCCCAGAGCAAAGCCAGTAATGGGCATGGAGTGGTTCTGTGCTATGTTCAGGGAGGGGGATTAATTCATAGCTAAAGCTAAAGGTAGCCCCCCCGTCCCTCCCACCTGAAGTGACCATACTCCGCTATGTCCCAGGCAAGGCGGCTGGGACACAGTCCTACCACTGTGGCACTGGGCACTCTTGGACCAGAGGGGCTGGCAAAAACAGGTGGAAGCCAGTAGCCCTGTTTGGCCAGGGAACCTGGGGTATGAGCTGCCTTAAGACAACAAATAAAGTACTTTACCAGCTTTGGGGTTGCTTCTCCCACTGCCCTGCCCAGGCAGAGAACCTCATTTGTGGCTCTCCTCATTGCTGGATATGACTTTCAGTTGGTCTGACCGGGGAACCGAACCACAGCACATGGGAAGCTGGGAAGCCCATCCAACAGCCCTACATACAGTGGCCCTCGAACAGAGAGCCCAGTCTGGGCTTCCCCCACCTGCAGAACAAAACCAGAGGCCTCGCCTGACCAAGGGATTTAGTGT
Organism: Suricata suricatta; assembly: GCF_006229205.1. Lineage (NCBI taxonomy): Eukaryota > Metazoa > Chordata > Mammalia > Carnivora > Herpestidae > Suricata > Suricata suricatta. Next base: position 107,634,120 of record NC_043701.1, on the reverse strand, counting down.
ATCTCCCCTTTACTACTGAATATAGTACTCAGTTCTGACCATCTAGGAAGTCTGATTGGGGAGTCCAGGCAACCATGGAGCCCATCCTATAGTCTCACTTGTGCAGGGAACCAAACCAGCGGTCCTACCCAATGGTTCTTAGCCAGGGTCACAACCCCACATCCTCGTCCTCAGAGCTCGAACACTGGCCTTGCCCCTGAAGTAGACCATACAGCAGGCCCCACCTGCCAAGGACATTACTAGCAGAAACGCGCAGAAACCCAAACTAGGCTGACTGGTGAAGAACGGTGTCTCTGCCAAGGCAACCCGGTAAAGTCTGGAAGAGGAACCTGGGGACTCAAATGTGCAGAAAGCAATGTACAGAATCCAGAGTCCTGGAAAATGAGGTAAATATGACACCAGCAAAAGAAAGTAGTAAGGCTCCAATAACTAACTTGAAAGAAATAAAGATCTAGGAACTTTCAGGCAAAGAATTCAGAATAATCTTAAGAAAACACAGGCAACAAAATGAAACTAGGAAAACAATACATGAACAAAATGAGAAGTCTGATAGCAACCATCAAAAACAAAACCAAAAATCCTAAGGTTGAAAAATACAAAAACTGAACTGATGAATTTGATAGAGAATTTCAAAAGTAAACTGGACCTTGCAAAAGAAACAATCAGTGATCTGGAGGATAGGACACTGGAAATTACCCAGTCCAGAAAGCAAAAAGAAAAGAGGCATAAAAAGACTGAAGAAAGCCTAAGGAATTATGGGACACAATAAGCAGAAGCAATATTCACATTACAGGAATCCCAGAAGGAGAGAGGAAAGAGAAGGGGACAGAAAGTATATCTAAAACATTAGTGGCTAAAAACTTCCCAAATCTGGGGAGAAAAATGGACATCCAAATCCACGAGGCCCAATGAACCCCAAAGACTTTGAACACCAATAGGGATACACCAAGACACATTATTATTAACTTGTCAAAAATCATAGACAAAGGAAGAACTTTAAGAACAGAAAGAGAAGAGAGAAGTTATATACAAGGGAACCCCAGGTAAGAGTGGATTTCTCAATAGAATAAATCAGAGTATTTCCAGTAACTCCAAACCCCCCCACCCTTCCATGTCATGTACCCTTCCTTTCCAAGATGTCTGATATCCTGGGTCTTTCATCCCTACATATTTCTATATAGCTTAGTTTTACGTGCTTTAAATTTCACATCAATGGAATAACACTAACTGTATCCTTCTGTGGTATGCCCTTTTTTTTTTTTTTGTCTAATGCCATGCTCTGGAGAGTGATTGATCCTGGAGATGCCTAGTGCTGAATGGCACATTCACTTTTCACTACTATATAGTATTCCACCATGTGCATATACCACAGATTACTTCCATGTTCCTGCTGGGATATTTGGGTTGTTTTCTGATGTTATGATAAACATTGCTGCTAGCAGTATTTTTAGCGTGAAGCTTTTTTGGCATAGTTTATTTGGACTCCAGTGCAAATGTTTCTCTAGGGTGTAAGTCTAGGAATGGACTCACTAGGTCACAGCTATGCGGCTCCAGATAAGGTCAAAGATCTTTACTCTTCTTCCCACAATAAATGTGAGTTCTAGATGTTGCAGATCCTCTATTCCCTTGATGAGTTTTGACAATCCACTGGGCACAAAAGGCATCTCCCACTGGTTTTCATGTGAAGTTCCTAGATCACTGTACAAAGTTTAGCATTTCACATGTTTACTGGCCTATGTGTCTTCTCTTCCACAGCACGCAGGTTAAATTCTGTTCATTTTCTATTATATATTTTGATAATATGGAAGATATTTAAATATCTTTAAGTTTGATTTTAAAACAAGGAAATAGAAACAATAGAAAAATAGGAATAGAAAACAGAGAAATAGAACACTCTAGGAAATAAAGAAAGCCATCTTAAAATTCATATTCAAGGGATACCAAATAGCCAAAACAATTTTGACAAAGAACAAAATTGTAAGTCTTATACTTTTGACCTCAAGTTATTATAAAGAGACAGTAATCAAAATAGTGTGACACTGGCATAAAGACAGGCACATCGAACTAAAATCAAAATACGCAGTCCCCCCTAAAATCCTAGTGTATTTGGTCAAATGATTTTTGACAGGGCTGCCAAGCTCTGATAGTCTCTTCAATGACTGGTGTTGGGAAACCACGTGCAAAAGAATGAATTTGGATCCATACCTTACACCATACACAAAAATTAATGATTCAAAGATCTAAACATTATAACTAAAACTATCCAACTGGTAGAAGAAAACACAGAGGGGAAAAAGCCACATGACATTGGATTTGACAATGACTTCTTGGATAGGACTCCAAAGGCATCAAAAGAGAAAACAGATAAACTGGATGAATATCAACATAAAAAAATGTGCATCAAAGGACACGATCAACAGAATGAAAAGGCACCTTAAAGATTGGGAGAAAATAATTTTGGTAGACATGTAAAGTGGTGCAGTCACTATGGAAAACGTTATGGCAGTTCCTCAAAAAGTTAAAAATGGAATTACCATATATTTCAGCAAATCCATGCATATATCCTACTGAACAGCTAGGGACTTCTATTTCATATATAAATCCAAAAGGATTAAAAGCAGGGTCTCATAGAAGCATTGGCACATGAGGGGTGACTGGGTGGCTTAGTCGGTTAAACCTCTGGCTTTGGCTCAGGTCATGATCTCGCAGTTTGTGGGTTCCACTCCGCATCAGGCTCTGTGCTGACAGCTAACTCAGGGCCTGGAGCCTGTCTTCGGATTCTGTGTGTGTGTCTCTCTCTGACCCCCTCCTGCTCACGCTGGCTGTCTCTCTCTCTCTCTCTCTCAAAAATAAATAGAACATTAAAAAAAAAAAAAGAAGCATTGGCACATGATAGCATTATTTACAACAGCCAAAATGTAGAAGAAACGTGTGTCCATCAACTGAAGAATGGGTAAACGAAACGTGGTATATACACACAATGGAATATTCAGCCTTAAAAGGTAAGGAAATTCTGACATACGTCACAACATGGATGAAGCTTGAGTATATAACATTAATTGTGCATAGCGCTAAGTGGAAAATAAGTGACATAAGAGGCATATTGCTAAGGGAAATAAGTCAGTCACAAGAAGACAAATACTGTATGACCCCACTGGTAGGAGGTGCCTAGAGTGGTCAAACACACAGAAACAGGAAGTAGAATGGTGGACAGCAAGGGGGGAGGGGAAATAGGAGTGATTCTTGGGGACAGCGCTGCAGTGTGGGAAGATGAAAACGTTCTGGAGATGGATGGGGGTGACGGTCACACAACACTGAGGTACTTAAGGCCATTGACCTGTACAATTAAAAATGGTTAAGATGGCGAAGTTTATGTAACGTGTGTTTTACCAAAATTAAAAAAAAAACTGAATGCCTATTCTCTGCCAGGCTCTATCCTAGGTTCTGGGATACAGCAGTGTACAAAACAAAGCCTCATCCTAGTAGAGAGAATGAACAAGCAAACACAGGAGTAAATATAAGTGTACCAGAGGTTTCTGAATACCACAGAGAAAATGGCTCAGGGTGAGAGAGACAGGGGTCAGGAAAAGCCTCATGGACCGGGTGACATTGGAGCAGAGACCCATTAGGAGAGTGAGCTGTGCAGATGCCCGGGAGAGGCTCCAAGGAAGGAGGAAAACAAAGAGCAGAGACTGGGGAGGTAGGAGCATGTGTGGCAGGTTCAGGAAACAGGCTGGAGTATGTGTGGTGCTGGAAGGCCGGGAGGGAAAGCCAGGATGAGACGCAAGAAGGATCAGGGCATTGATCATAAGGTTGAAGACTTTGTCTTTTATTCTGAGTGACTTGGGAGGTCGCTGCAGAGGTCTGAGTACAAGAGTGATGATAGGATTCATGTTTGGAAGGGCTCACTTTGTGCTGTGTTGAGGACAGACTGCAGTCAGGCACGAGAAGGAGAACAGAGAACTTTCCAGAGGCTACTCAGTGATCTGGGGAGAGAGGATGATGTGGTGGTCTGGGGTGGGCATGCTGGGGATGGTAGGTGGTCAGTTTCTAGATACATCATGAAAGGGCAGTCAAGAGGATCCCTGGTGGGTTGGATAGGTCATGAGGGAAAGAGGGTCATCAAAGAGAAATGCTGAGATTATTGGCCTGAGCAGCAGCAAGGATACAGTTGTCGTACCTGGAGATGGAGTGAGACCGTGGAAAGAACAGATGGGGGAGGTGGTTAAGGAGTTTGATTTTTGACGTGTTACATTTGAGATGTCTTTGAGTTATTCAAGGGGAGATGTTGCATAGGTAGTTGGTTGTATGTGCTGGAATTTACAAAAGGGGTCCCAGCTGAGGACACACATATAGGAATCTTCAGCCTGCACACATGAAACCGGAAAACACCCTCCCCCTGCCAGTGAGTGAACATGGATAATGTAGAGCTGAGGATAGAGGATGTGCATGAAGTCTGGACTGGTCAGGGGGCAGGGGGAAGGAAGAACAAGGAAAGCAGCCTGGGAAGGAATAGCCAAGGTAGAAAGAAGATGACATAGAGTGTCGTGTCCCAGGAGCCAAGGGAAGAAAGTGTTTCTGGAAGGGAGGAGTGATCAAGAGATTTGGAAACATGACCATGAGATTTGGAAACATATGCCTTTGATAAGAGCTTACTGGCAGTAATGGGGGTTTAAGAGGAAAAAGGAGGGAAAGAGTATACACTACTCTTCAGGTGAGTTTGCTGTATTCAGAGAGACTAATGAGGTGGTACCTGGTCAAGAGTGTGTTTTAATCTTAGCACTATCAGGTTATAATTGGCTGATCAGAATGCTCCACCAAGAGACAGAAGGTGATTAGCAAGAGCAAGTGAGGATAATTGCTGGGGTGAGGTCCTTGAGGAGGCAGAAGGTGAAGGAAGGAGCATGGTGAATGGTATTCTGGATATTAGTCCATTGTCAATCATTCGTGTTGCTAACATTTTTCTCCCAGTTTATTCTTAATGGAAGGTATTATTAATTTTAAGGTAGACAAATTGACCAATCTTTACTTTATGACCTACTTAAGTCCTCCCTGGCCACGTGCAAACTATCCAAATTGGTTGCCTTTCCCTTGAGCCCCACAGCACGGTCAGGGTGGAAGTCCACAGTCCCAGGGTTGGGCACATGTCCTCAAAGCTTTGAGTGTGTCAAAGGCTCATCGATAGCTCTGGATTCTTGCTGTCACTGCAGTTTTAGCTCCTTCATGTAAAAAAAAATGTTTTTTAAAAAGTTTCATCCAGCATCATTTTCATTTGGAAGGTTTTTCAAAATATCAACACGATACTGCCAGAAACAGAAGTCATGACTGATGTTTCTAAAAAAGAAACTGGAGTGATCTGTGATTTGTGAACAGTCTCCTCGTCTAGTGTATCATGGAAGAGACCCTGGTGGGGATCACAGCTCCCGTCCGCCATGTGTGGGCTGGGCCACAGACTCATCTTTGGAGGAATGCCTGGTTCTCCACTGTGGGGCTGGGTTGGTGATCCTCAGGGTGGACAGCTACTTGGTCCACACAGGGACCCTTCCTAAAGGCCACTTCTCTCTGGGGTTGAAATCCATTCTCCTATGCAAGCAGCACCAGTCCTGAGTCCAGATACTTTACTTCACCTCTTTGAAAATAGCATATAGCTGAATTTGAAAAATTTAACTTTAGTCTCTGTGCCTAGTAGACCAACTTAATCTGTTAGTGTAAATAGTGTAATTAGTGTTATGTCTGAACTGACTTCCACCATCTTACTGGGCTTATGTACCATTCTTTTCATTTTTATTTCTCCTTCTCCTTGCCTATGTTTTGATGAATTGATTTCCTCTACACATTCCATATATATACATGGAATATGCACATATATATATATATTCTAATATATATATCTTTAAGTTTTTAGCATGAAAATACAACCTTACATTTTTCTTAAGAAAGTTTACCAACATCTTTATCTTTCTCTTGAATAAGAAAAGGACTATAGATGACCTAATTTCCCTCTGACATCCTCACATTAATTTTACATGTTATTATAATTCAGTACTTTAGTTCCACTTCATTTTTATCCTCCATTGGTTTTTTTTGTAGTCAATAATTATCACCAATGTCTTTGTGCATTCATGGTTTATTTCTTCCCATTCTTTTGTGCTACATTCTTAGTACATTCTTCAGACTTCTCTTGAATTTATGAGTTTTCTTTTCAGCCAAGTATAATCTGCCTTTTCATCTCTTATTACGTTTTCAATTATTATGTATAGACTTTGCTTGGTGCTTTTCCAAGCTGGTCTTCTAACAATGGGCCACATGAGTTTCCTAGTGCTGCTGTAGTAACATCACCATCAACAAAGGCTTAAGCACCACAAGTTCGCTTATAGTCCTGGAGCTCAGAAGTCTGACACAGCTCTGACTAGGCTAAAAATCAAGAGGTCCACAGGGCTGTGTTCCTTTCTGGAAGCTCTGAGGAAGAATCCGTTTCCTTGCTGATTTGGGTTGTTGGCTGAATTCAGTTCCTCAGTTTGTAGGGCTGGGGTCCCCGCTTCCCTGCTGGCTGAAGCTAAGGCCTGCTTCCTGCTTCCACAAGCGCCCCTTTCTTCTGTGTATCCCCTTCCTCCGCATTCAAAACCATCAAAAGTAGGTCAAATCCCTTTCACACTTCAAATCTCTCCTGTCTCTTCTTCTGTCCTCTCAATTCTGACTCACTCCTTGTCTGTCTGTCTCTTCCAATTTCAAGGACCCAGGGGGACACATCGGCTTCATCTTGGAGCGCTTCATCTCAAGGTTGTTAAGGATGACCACATTCATGAAGTCCCTTCTTCAATGGCACAGAACATATTCACAGGTTCTAGCAATCAGACATGGACATCTTTGGGAGGGACATTACCCTTCCCACCGTATCTGTGATTATATGGATTGTATTTCAAGAGAGAAAGAACACGAGCAGGAGGGGAAGAGAGAAAGGAAGAAAGAATACCAAGCAGGCACCATGATCAGCATACAGCCCAACACAGGACTCAATCCCACGACTGTGAGATCACATCCTGACTTGAAATCAAGAGTTGGATGCTTAACCAATTGACCCACCCAGGTGCCCCTCTTTGCTTATTTTAAACATACTTATGTTGAGCATGCTCTTTCCATTGCCCTGCTCTCTGTAGCTCATGAAGTACGAGCTTTTTCTTCCCAGCTCTGCTTTTTTCTCAAAGCAGTAAGCTCATCTTTGTGGAGCTCATCTGCTGTGGGAGAGAGATCTGGGTTGTAGACTTTCTAAAGAGAAGTTCTGCAAGCATCTTGCCAAAGCTCTGTGGTGTTCATGGTCCTGGACCTTTTTCTTTGGTTTCTGGGTTTCACATGGCAAGATTTTGATTTGACTTCTCCACTGAGCATGGGAAAATTTAGGGTTCCAATTTTTTATAGGCGCCTTAAAAAAAAACCCTAGATAGACTTCCATGCCATATCCCTGGCCTGTCCAGAGTATTTCCAGTTCCCCGGGGAAAGGGCATCTTTATGTCAGCCCAAGCTGCACTCATTCCTGGGCTTTACTTCACCACCAGTGAGGGGCGGGGGGAACGGATGGAGTTAGGGACAGAATAAGGGTCTGGGATGGGGTGTAGAAAGGACTGGCTTCATGGACATTACCTGTGGAGTCACACAGGGCCCCAGGACCAGGAGTGCCTCATACAGGGTTAATGCTCTGTCCTTACAGTCTTGGACCTCTTCATAATTTTTGAACAAGGGGTCCCTGTGTTTTCATTTTGCACAGGGCCTGGGAAATTATGTAGAAGGTCATGGTTGTCAATCAAGAATGAAGGTGAGTGAGGCTCCTGGAAGGGGATGAGGGGATAGGGCAGCATCAGAAGGAATGAGGAGAGGGGGAAAATGAGAGGAGAAGCAAAATGAGGTGAGTGATGTCACACATCTGTTAGAAACTAAAACAAGAAGCAGGGATAGTCCATATTGAAGCAGTCAAGTTATCATAAACAAAATCCCCTGCAGAATGAACAACGCTAACTCCTCAGTAAGGAAACTGAGTGAGAGATGGAGAGGGATGGAGACAGCTCAAAAGGCTTAAAAGGCATATCTACCAGAACACTGCTTGGAGATTTGATACTGTTAAGGAATCATTGATTATTTTAGGTATGGCAATGGCATTGTGGTTACTTTTAAAATAATACAGAAGCAAGCAAGATACATTTTACTCAAGGTCTCACATGTGAAGTGAAACAGACGGTTTATGTTGCATACTGACCGACAATCCTAAGAATTAAAATTCTCTCCGGCTCTATACAAATTGCAGGATTATTTGTTCTAGCTCCGTGGAACACGCTGTCAGTATTTTGATAGGGACTGCACTGAATCTATAGATGTGTTGGGTGGTAAGGGCATTTTAACAACACAAAATTTGTTTCCCCTTTTAAATTCTAGCTCTTGTTCACATTTTTCTTCTTTTAAAATTTTCTCTCTCTCTCTCTCTCTTTTAAAATGATTATTTATTTATTTTGAGGGGGGAGGAGCAGAGGGAGGAGAGAGAGAATCCCAAGCAGGCTCCATGCTCCAACATGGGGCTGGACCTCACAAATCGTGACCTGAACTGAAATCGAGAGTCAGATGCTTAACTGACTAAGCCGCCCCGTCTCTCTCTCTCTCTCTTTTAAGCTCATGTCACTCTCAGTGGCACTGGAATCTTCCCTAACTTCTAGGTCCTGACTCCAGGATTTTCTCCCTGTGCCTCTTTGTGTCTCTCCCGTGTTTCAGAAGGAGCTCACTCAGCCCTGCCCTGAAGGTGGCATTCTGCACAGTGAGCAGGGTTGATGGGATCAGTTATCGGAGTTATTGTACAGAGCAGATCCTGCCTTTCACCCGCAATCCCTGTGTGTTTGCCTGCGTGTGTGTATCTGCTCCCGTCAGCAAGGCCCATACCCAGGGGCACACCTGCTCCGGAAACAAACTGTAACCCAGAACCAGGCAAGGACTTGGAAATGTAAACAGCCTGCTCTTGGCTCCAAGGCCAAACCCATTAGTCAAATAGCTGTTTGCCTCATAAAAACTGACTAAACTAAATATCTGAACACAAACAATTCTGTTTCACTAAAGCAGGTGGAGTCCCACCCCCACCTGGGGGTTGGGGAGGGATGAGAAGACAGTGGGGATCAGAGCCCGTGCCTTGGCACTGCTGAGGGTCTTACCATCAACCCCAAAGCCACAGGCAGAACCTTGTTCTGGAAGATGTCTTGCGTGTCCCAGCTTACCCACAGGAAATGAGCTGGTGGGCTGGGCACACTCAAGTCCTGATTCTCCCAAAATAAATGCCAGAGGACCTCCCGAGGACCAAGAGGGGACTAATGAGGACAGCTCACCTGGAAGGAAGTGGAGCCATTTTCTTCTCCTTTGAGAAGAGCCACACCTGAAAAGCTGCCCTCACCACACCCCCGCCCCCATCAATTCTAGAGTGCCATGCCCATGCCGGGCACCGGGCTAGAGCTTTTATAGGCACTTCTTATTAATGCATTTCATCTCAAATTACTTAGGAGTCACAGCAAACAACCCTGTAACATCAGTCCTGTGAGCCCCATCTCCCAGGTGAGAAAAGCAATGCTCTGAAAGATAAGTCCCTTGCCCGATATAAATGGAGTCAGTGTGGCAGCAGGTGCACCTGGTGCTGACGACCTCACAGACGCCTCACAGCTGATCTTTGACTTAGCCTTCACTTTGTCCCCTAGCACTCATCACAGAACTTGCCACACAGTACGTGCTAAGTAAATACTGAACACCAAGAGCCTCTTCCTTACCCAGCCAGGGGACAGTCCAGGGGCGGGGTGGCGGGGAGGGCACTGAGAAGCTGGAGAGATCTCAACACCCTGATGATATAAGGACATAGGATTTCTCATGTGCAAACCCAGATTGGAGCCTCAGACCTGCTGGCTCGATGACACTAGTCACATCCTTTAATTTTTGTTTATTCATCTGTGCACATCCTTGAGGGTGGGTACAGCAGCGTCCCCAAACAGTAACACCTGAGCCCTACCAGCAGGCTCACCATGGGGATCAGAGCGTGCAGGAGGCAGCCTGAGGGGTTCACAGCAGCAAGCCCTATTTGGCACTGTGTTAACCAAACTGTACTTAATACAATTACAGTAAAGCCACTGGATTGCGGGTAACTTGATCTGTGAGCGTTCTGCAAGGTGAGCAAATGTTTCTAATGCACTGTGTGTTATGTGGAAACCAACTTGGCAATAAACTATTAAAAAAACAAACAAAAAAACAAAAAATTCATTTGTAATTTAAAAAAAAAGAAAAACAAACGATGTCTTGCAACGCAAGTAGCACGTGGTGGCAAATGTCACATGATCACAACTGAGCCAATGGTTCTTGAAATTTGCTTTGACATACGAATGCTTTGGATTCCAAACATCTTTCTGGAATGAATTATGCTCATAAACCAAGGTTTTACTGTACTTTAGTTTTTTATTTATTTTTTGAGAGAGAGAGAGAGAGGGAGAGCGAGCGAGCAGGGGAGAGACAGAGAGTGGGCGAGAATCCAAAGGCAGGCTCCAGGCTCTGAGCTACTATAAACATAGACCCTGAAGCAGGACTTGAACCCACGAACCATGAGATCATGACCTGAGCTGAAGTCACATGCTCAACTGACTGAGCCACCCAGGCGCCCCTGTACTTTCATTTTTAAGAGAAAAAGAATTTCAGTCCAGAAACCTTCCCATTTTTCTTGGTTTAGTCTCATGTTAAAATAAAAACGGACAAGCTATCCATACTCCTGTTTTGATTTGCACATTCTCCCCTCCGCTGGGAAGCCTGCTGTAGGTATATAAGGCTACAATGGAGGGAAGCAAGCACAGTCAAGCACCTTACTCTGTTCTTGGATAATCACAGCTCAGGGGAAGGGAACACTGAGGAGCTAATGTGGCAGGCTCCTCCCGTGAGCCACGCGCTCACTCATAAAGTCATCCAACCCTCCCGGTAGCTTACTACTTCAGATGATTTGTTTCCCCATCTCAATAGGTGAAAAAGTCCAGGCTCCCAAAGGTTAAACAAATTGTCCATCATACTCAGATATCTGAATTCCGCACGCCAAGCCCCGACACTACAGTTTTATCCCCCAGCCTAGGCTAGTTAGACTTCACCATTCGGATTCCAAAAAGGAGGATGCTGGAGTCAGGGACCAAAACCTGCATCCAGTGGGTTTTCTGGGCTCCTGAACAGAACTCACAGGGCACAAACTCCAAAACCCCAAATATCTTTTACCTTAATTCCAGATGATTATTACTGAACTCATTTCTGAATGACAAAGGAAAACGTCACTCCTTTGGCCTAAACTGGTAGATCTTTTTTTTTTTCAATGTTTATTTATTTTGGGGACAGAGAAAGAGCATGAGTGGGGGAGGGGCAGAGAGAGAGAGAAAGAGGGAAACACAGAAACTGAGGCAGGCTCCAGGCTCTGAGTGGTCAGCACAGAGCCAGATGCGGGGCTTGAACTCATGAACTCTGAGATCATGACCTGAGCCAAAGTCGGATGCTTAACTACCTGAGTCACCCAGGTGCCCTAGATCTTTCTCTTTAAGTGAGACCATATTAAAGAATGTCAGGACAGTTTTTTGTTCTTGAGTCCATACAGCAGCTGTTTATGAAATGTGGAATCACCTGGAGCCGTTGTTATAAATTCAGAGCCCCAGGTCCACACTGGGCAGGACTCAGAATGTCTAGGCACAGACCTTGGAATCAGCATTTTAACCAGCTCTCTGGGTGATTCTTTGACACATCAAACTGGTGAGACACACGATCGGTTACTAAAGAGCCTGATGTACAGAAGAGAGAGTATCCAAGGTCAAGAGAATATCAACTAAGTTCAAGTAGATGGAGGGCAGATGGAAACAAACCATTCGTTATTTCCTACAGAGGCTAGGAAATACACACACTATCCGTTTCTTCAGCAAACTTTTTCTTCAGGGGTAGCTCAAAATACTATGGTTCAATCTTGGCCAACATTAATTCTCAACTAAAGGTGCCTGAACTAATAAGATTTAGCTGTGCCGAGGCTGTGATTTCCCTGGGTGAGGGCATCAGCATCCAAACAAAGATCTCACTGATTATAGCAGTCCTGACTAATAGAGACACAACCACCAGAGAATAAAAATAGCCCAACTCTGCCTAGACAAGGGTGTCGGTACAAATCAGGAGATGGCTTCTTTATGGTGAAGCAATCCTGCCCTGAGAAGCCGGAGCACCCCCAGCCTGCATCTGGAGAAGGCATTCTGAAACCGTACTCAGAAGCTCCGTTATGTGTGCAGCAGCTTGCATTGAATAAAAACCCTCTTTCGTTCCCTCTTATTATTGTTGGTTTCAATTAGCTAATGGGAGGTGGGAAGTGATTAGCTTGCTACGAAACTGCAGTGATATGCTTTTGTTTAAGGCTTCCACAGAATACTGTGGGGAGAAACAGAATGTACGAGACAAGGTCTTTTAGAGGGAAGATTTAACACAATGGCAAGAATCAGAATCTTCCAAGGGGAAGAACGCTTAGAGGTCGTCTTGTCCTAAAGCAAAATGCTAGAATTCTTTTTCAGTTTGAAGGGCCGAAGGCAGCTAACCAGCTCTCTAAAGTCTTGCTTTGTTTGGGATAAATATTCTCCATTCTGTCAACTGTTCTTCATATGAAATAGCTTCTGGTTCCCCGCTCCTCAACTATCCCATTCAACTTCCTCTGGACACGATAATTTCTCAAAACGCCTCTGACAGTGTGGAGCACAGAAGAGCATACATTATTCCACATGGTCCCGTCAGTGCAAAATGCAGCATGACTCCTGTCTCCACCAGTCAGGACAGGGCACGTTAATGAGCTCAGACAAGAAGGACACGACCATCTTACGGAGCTGTCTGGTGCTGTAGGCTTGCCTTCATCTGGACACTAACTAAAAGCAACACGTGCCCTGTCAACACAGTTGCAACGGGCCCCAAGTTTAATTTTCACTGAACCCTCAAAATGAGCACATTAAACTGAAATAGATTAGGGATTATACATAATGAGTGTTAAGTCTCCTTTTGCTGGTTTACGCTGATCATTTCCATCTTGTCAATTATCTTTTTGAATCCCAATAGGGCCATCCACACCTGTTTCACTGACATATTTGATTTAAAAATGCATCCTGTTTCACTGTGGCCTTCTCACACCTTTATTATTGCAGTCTCTGCAGTTACAACGTTGTAGGGGAAAGCAAAAATCATCCTAACGTGAAACTGGTCCCTAGTGCACCAACGCTAGTACGATATAAAAATATTTCCTACTGTGGTATCTTTCCCCATTCCACACTGGTATCTGTGCTCATCCTTTGCTCAACAAACCCGTCTCTCTTCTGCTGAGTGCAGTTACTTGCAAAGTGAATGGCGAAACCAAACTGAGTTCACCAAAGTGAATCCCTAAACTGAAACAAACCAATAGTCCCTCCATGGTAGGGATGCTGGAGAACAGAGAAGGTCATACGCTATGCTGCTGGTCACTGAGGGTCAGTGGGGTCGGAAGGGCTAGCAACTAAAGGGGATCATGACCAACAGGTGCAATGACTTCAAAGAAGGCTTAAAAGAAAATGGACTGAATATTAGTGTACTTAGAGGAGATTTGTGAAGAACTGATAATGCTCTGATGAAAATAATTCTTTTCAGGATCACTCAGTAAAAGTCACACATGAAGTGAAGGATGAGATCCTCTACTTTCATACAATTTGGCTTAACAATTCCATGCCAAATCACTCACCTCACTAGAACAATTGACATCACTGACTAAATCTACAGATAGTACAACGAATGCATTTTAAGTTGTAAATACCCATGATTTTTGATCAGTTTACTCGACCATGATCGTATCATCACTATCGAGCTAAAGGATATTTCCATCACCCCCAAAGGTTACTTGATTCACTTTTGGTTCATTCTAATTCACTGATGCAATTTTAAATTAATTTTAAGAGAGCTTTGTTTCATAATTTTTGGCTTTGTTTTCAGAAAAGTTCCCAATCAAATATTGCTTCTACTTTTTAATTTGGACATTGAAAAAATAGATAGAGTTTGTTTTTTAGAGTAGCTTTAGGTTTATGGAGAAACTGACCAAAAGTACAGAGTTCCCATGTGGTTTTTGCCCTCTCCGTTATTAACGTCTTGCACTGGTGGTACATTCATTACAATGGAAGAACTAGTATTAATGCATTATTATTAACTAAAGTCTATATTTTAAACGGGGGTTCACTATGTATGACACAGGGTTTCTTTTGTTTTTCACAAATGCATAATGTCATGTTATCCCCATTACAGTATCATACAGAATCATTTTCGCTGCCCTAAAACACCCCTGCGCTTCACCTCTTGTCCCCCCAAGACCTCCCCGAATCCCAATCACAGATCTGTATTTTTGCTCTATCTGTAGTTTTGCATTTTCCAGAATGTCCTATAGTTGAAATCACGGTATGCAGCTTTTCTGGATGGACTTCTTACACTTAGCAGTATACATCTAAGGTTCCTTCATGTCTGCGAAGGGCATTTTGTTTGCTTCCAAGTTTGGGCGATGATGAATAAGGCTGCTCTAAACATTCCTGTGAAGATTGTTCTGTGGCCCTAAGTGCTCTTCTTGGGAGTAAATACCAAAGAGCACAATTGCTGGGGCACATGGTAAGAGTAAGTTTGGCTTTGTAAGAAACTGCCAAACTGCCTTCCAAAGTACTGCTGGGGCTGGCTTTTCACCGGGCTGTACTATTTTGCATTTTCACTGAATGAGAGTTCCTGTCCCTCCACATCCTTGTCAGCATTTGATGGTGTCGGGGTTTTGTTTTTAGCCATTCTAACAGGTATGTAGTGATATCCTATTGTTGTTGTAATTTGCAGTTCCCTGATGTCATATCATGATGAGCGTCTCTTCATATCCTTGCCATCTCTATACCTTCTTTGGTGACCTGCCTGTTCATTTCTTTTGTCCACTTTTTAATTGGATTTTCTATTGTTTTTTTCCTTTCTTTTTGTTTTTGTTGTGAAATATACATGAAATGTACCATATTAACCACTGTTAAGTGTGTAATTCAATGGTAATAAATATATTCATAATGTTGGACTACCGTCACCACCATCTATCTCTCTAGCTCTTTCATGTTATAAAACTGAAACTCTGTACCCTGTGAATAATCACTCCCAATTGCTCCCTTTCCTAGCCCCTGGATACCACCATTCTACTTTTTCTATAACATTGACCACTCATCTAATGGAAATGGGATCATACAGTAGTTACTATTATGTGATTGGCTCATTTCACTTAGCATAGCATCCTCAAGGTTTATTCAGATTGTGGGCTGTGTCATAATTTCCTTCCTTTTTGATAGAAAAATATAGATTAGAAGGGGCACATGAACCCCAACATTTAGAATAGCATTATCAACAATAGGCAAACTATGGAAAGAGCCCACATGTCTACTGACTGAAGAACAGATAAAGATGTGGCATATTAACACAATGGAATATTACTCAACCATCAAAATGAGTGAAATCTTGCCATTTGCAATAATAGATGGGGCTAAAGTGTCAGAGAAAGACCAATAGCATATGATTTCACTCATACGTGGAATTTAAGGAACAAAACAGATGAATGCATGGGAAGGGAAAGAAAGGAAGGAGAGGGAAGCAAACCAGAAGAAACTCTTAACTATAGAGAACAAACAGGGTTGATGGAGGAAGGTAGACAGAGGAGGGGCCAAATGGGTGATGGGTATAAAGAGGGCACTTGTTATAATAAGCATTGGGCATTATATGTAAGTGATATCTCACTAAATTCTACTCCTGAAACTGGTATTACACTATATGTTAACTAACTAGAATTTAAATAAAAATTTCAAAAAAAAACCAAAGAATTCCTTTCCTTTTTAAGGTCGAATAATATTCCATTGTATAGATATACCACATTTGCCTATCCATTCATCTACCAGTGGACAGCTGGGTTGCTTCTATCCCTTGGTTATGTGAAAAATGCTGCTATGAACTGGGGTTTACAAATATCTTTGAAAGGTCCTGCTGTCAATTCTTCTATGTATATGCCCAGAATCAGAATTGAGAGATCACATGGTCATTCTATTTTTAGGGAGCACCACACAGTTTTCCCCAGAGGAGGTGCCATTTGACATTCCCAACAATATTGCACAAGTCTTCCACCTTCTCCACATCCTGGCCAACACTTTTAATTTTTGTCTCATTTTTTTGGTTTGTTTTGAGAGTAGACATTCCTCATGTGTGTGAGAGGATCTCACTGTGGAGCTACAGACATTCTTTTCTGGATGCCAATTCTTTATCAGATGTTTTGCAAATATTTTCTCCCAGTCTATGGCTTGTCATTTCATTGTCTTAACCGTGTCTTTCACAAAGCAGAAGTTTTAAATTAATTATGACATTAAAATATGCTATGTAAAACAAATTATCAGGGGATAACAGACTTTTGCCACATCTCTACCTCTCAGTTACTACAAAAGTAATACATGGGATGGTTCAAAGGTGTGGAGCATTGGACCCTCCAGGTAGACAATGATCAGCTAAAACATAAATAGACATTTTCCAAAAAAAGACATGCAGATGGCCACCAGACACATGAAAAGATGCCCAATATTAATAATCATCAGGGAAATATAAATCAAACCTACCTTACAACTGTTAGAATGGCTAAAACAAAAATAGATAAGAAACAACAAGTGTTGGCAGGATACAGACAAAAGGGGGCCCTTGGGAACTGTTGATAACAATACAAATTGGTACAGCCACTGTGGAGAATGGTACAGAGGTTTCTTGAAAAACTACAAATAGGATTACCATATGATCTAATAATTTCACTACTTACCCAAAGAAAATGATAACACTAATTCAAAAAGATAGGGGAGCCTGGGTGGCCCAGTCAGTTAAGTGTCCGACTTTGGCTCAGGTCATGATCTCATGGTTCGTGGGTTTGAGCCCCACGTCAGGCTCTGTGCTGACAGCTCAGAGCCTGGATCCTGCTTTGGATTCTGTGTCTCCCTCTCTCTCTGCCCCTCCCCTGCTCATGCTGTGTGTCTCTTTCTCTCAAAAATAAACATGAAAAAAATTTTTTAAAGATATATGTGACCCATGTTTCTTGCAGCATTATTTACAATAGCCAAGATATGGAAGAAATCTAAGTGCCCAACACACACACGCACACACACACACACACACACACACACACACACACATGCATGCAGTGGAATATTACACACAAAAAAGGATGATATCTTGCCATTTGTGACAACATGGATGGACCCAGAGGGTATTATGCTAAGTCAAATAAGTCAGCCTGAGAAAGACAAACACCATATGATATCACTCATATGTAGACTCTAAAGCAAGTAAATGAACAAACAAAAAGCAGAACCAGACCTATAAATACAGAGAACAAACTGATGGTTGCCAGAGGGAAGGATGGGCAAAATGGGTGAAGTGGGGTGGGAGATGCAGGCTTCTAGTTACAGAAAGAGTAGGTCACGGGAATGAAAGGCACAGGACAGAATACAGCGAATGTATTGTAATAGTGTTGTGTGGTGACAGGTGGTGGCTACATTTGTGGTGAGCACAGTGCACTGTATACAGTTGTCCAATCACTATGTTGTACATCTGAAACTAATGTAGCATTGTGTGTCAACTGTACTCAAAACAGAAAATAAATAAAACATGTTGACCGAGATTCCACAGTTTGTCTGACATATTTTTATAAATGAACCATGGTGGTTTCTAGTTATGCCCTTCTTGTTAAAGGGCTCACAAAGCCTTTAATAATTAATTCATGATTTTGCCTATTTCATCATGCCTATTTGATAGAGTCTTCTTTCCCATCATTTGGAAAACTTTGGAATGATCTCCCAGTGTCTTTCCTCATCTAACAATATCTTGTTTGCAAGGCATTTCACTACCTTGGGATAGAATTAACTGGGGCCAAAGACTTGAGGATGTTTTGAGTGGTTAAGCATACTTCTTCAATCCTGTCTCCTTTCTTAGAGTTTTAACTCCTTCTTCATACATTCTGTGCTTCCCTTTTCTCACTCCATTTGAAGATTATACTTCCTGGACTGGAGAAGATGGTGACACATTTCTTTCCAATGGTTTGGTACCTGAAGGGTAAAATCCACACCTGGACTACTGGTGGCCTCTGGAAAGAAGAGGCCAGGGCACAGGGGAGAGACTCACAGTTGACCCAGCAGGTCAGGTGAAGCTGCTCAGAGGCTGAAATGAGGTCCCGAATGAGTTTTGAGACCAGAGGAGGGTGTGAACACTATTCAAGGATACAGAGAGCACACATTTTGGCTCTGAAGGAACCAAAAGCATAAAAGGGGCAACCAACCCAAAGGAACATGGGCAGGCCAAATACAATACTGCTACTGCATAAGGGAAGGGCAGGGGAGGGGAAGGGAGGGGAATGACCAAGTCCAGTCTTTGCATAAATCAGTCAAACTGGATAGCCAGCCGAAGGGGAACCACCTGGGCACCTACCGGCAGTGTTGTTCCAACTCATGAGAAGCCTTTGCCTCGCTTTGAAAAGGGGAGAAGCTAAGAGGCCCAAACATAAGCAGAGCTTAAAAATTCCACAGGTAAGAAGCAGTAGATTGCAAGAGGAAAGCAGTTCTACTTCCTGTCACAAATTAGCATCCTGTCATCCCCACTAAGAGCAGTGCTGACATGAACCTTTCGTGTTATGTTCTCACTCAAAATGATCCAAATTAGCCCTGTACTTGACATCTTTCACAAGGCTTAGCTCATCCTGGGGGTTATTATTGCCCTTATGTGGCATCCAGCCTTGGTTATGTGCCTCTCCTCTTTTCTGTACCTTTTAAAGAGCTCTGTGCTTACCAGACAACACCCTTGGCGGTCATAGTCGTGTTCTTGGTTCCTCTATTCATTTTCTTCAATTTCTAAAAAGTGTGTTATTCCTTTTTGGTTACTTAATACATTCAACCATTTGCTCTGTTCCAATTCCACTAATAGGTACCTGTGTTTTTGTTTTGTTTTTTAAGTAATCTCTATACCCAATGTGAGGTTTGAACTCACAATCAAGAGTTACAGGCTCTTATGACTGAATCAGCTAGGCACCCCAGTAACTAGTGTTTTTAGTTTCTTGTTTACCCTTCTAGAGATTTTTAATGCATATTCACATAAAATAAGTATCGATTCTTCTTTTTGTTCCGTTTATGTTTTAAAATACAATTAGTAGTATCCTTTCCTTTTCCCTGAAAAATATTTCTTGGAGATCTTTTCTTATCATTGCATATGCACCTGATGTTTGTTTACTCATTCATTAAAAGTTCGGGTCTTTACATTTAACAGGTTTCACTGATGAGGTTTCACTAGGAAATTGTAACATAAAATGTCAACGACCACAGTTTTTCGGTGATTAAGGATATAAGAGATGGACGTTTAAGGTAAAATACAGGGCTCTCAAATAGTATCTGAAAAGCATCAGAAAATTCTTGTCTTAAATTTCTTCACATTATTCTGTTCTACCAAGTTATATACCATAAGCTAACATCCAACCCTGACCACTCTAATAATATTTGCCTCAGCAGAGCCTTTTCAACACATCTTTGAAAATAAGGCTTAACAAAGTCATTGAGGAGGGCACTTGTTGGGATGAGTACTGGGTGTTATATGGAAACCAAACTGACAATAAATTATATTTAAAAAATAAAACAGGGACACCTGGGTGGTTCAGTTGGTTAAGCATCCAACTTTAGCTCAGGTCATGATCTCATGGTTCATGAGTTCGAGTCCTGTGTCGGGCTCTGTGCTGACAGCTCAGAGCCTAGAGCCTGCTTCAGATTCTATCTCCCTTTCTCTCTGGCCTTCCTCTTCTTTCTCTTCCTCAAAAATAAACAAACATTAAAAGAATTTAAAATATTGATTCTTTAAAAAATAAATAAAAATAAAAAAATTAAGTAAACAAAACCAAAGTCATTCCCTGAGCAAGAGATGGGCAGAACATTCACCAATAAAGAACTTTCTTTATTAACCTCGAATGCTTTTTCTGTCTTTGTATTAGATAGCTGTTGCTGCATAACAAGTCACCTCCAAACTTAGCAGCTTAAAGGAAAATAAATTTATCATTTTACAATTTCTGTGAGTCAGGAATCTGGGAGTGGTTTAATGGGCGTTTCTGGATCATAGCCTCTCATGTATTTGCTGTCAATATGTCAGAAGGGGCTGGCAGGAGGCCTCAACTGCCTGCTAAGGGGTCTTTCTTCTCCACAGGCCACCTGAGTGTCTTCACAACAGGGCAGCAGATTTTCCCCAGAGCAAATCAAGGAGGATGTCATAATGTCTCTAATGACCTGGTCATCCACCATTAATCAGTTCCATTATGTTCTATTCACTGGAAGAGTCACTAAGGCCAACCCATACCTAACAGTGGGAAAATTATGCTCCAGCTCCTGGAAGGAAGAATACCATAGAATTTGGGACTTTATTTTAAAACAATATGCACCCCATGCTTCCCTGTCTCTACTAGCCTTTTAATTTTTACTTCTGTGTTTTAGAGTACAAACTAATTTGTTTTGTTTTTCCTCTTCAATTACTTTTCCTCCAGTAAATTTCTTCAGTCATTTATGTCAAATGGAATATACCCATGATGCATCTCTTGGCTACAGTCATGAATTTAACACCCCAGGTACCACATTATCATCACCAGGGAACTAGTGTTCTAGACTGTACACTGAAAGAAGACAGGATTGAATTTCAGTAAGAGGCTTTGGTTTCCATTGGTCGGACTCTTCTTTCTAACTGACTGACCAGCAGTTGGTATTTCTTCTATCGCTGTAAAATCAGTAATCTGATGGGAATGCTAGCTACACAGACAAGCCTGCACTGCAGATAGAGAGGAGCCACTAACAGACATAGGCATTAGGACCTTTTTTCTTGCTGCCATTCAACATTGACCCCAAATCCCTAGAGCCAAGCTAAATAACATACACTGAGCATCCTTACAAATGCAGGTATCAACAGGATGCATTTCTAGAAGCAGAATCGATTCACTAATGGGCATTAAAAATTTCAATAGATATTGTCAAGTTGTCCTCCAAAATTATTGTACCAATCTACTCTGTCACCACAGCATTTGAGATTGCCAAAATGTGCTCATGCTCTCTTACACGGGGGTATCATCAAATCATCAGATCTTTGCCGTTTAAGTCATAGCTGTTCTCCTCATGCTCGCAAACAGAAGCAGGGCTAATATCCATGAAAGCTTTTGAAATAAGTGTCAAATGCATTCAGCATCTGTGATGGCATTTTATTGAATGGGAAAGAGTAGAGGATGGGAAACTGAGGTCAGGAAGAGAATGGGCTGGAAGGGAATGGAAAGTGGTTTCATAGAGATGGGCGGGCACACCTGATTTAAAAAAGATTTTATTTATTTATTTATTTTTAATTTTTGAAAGAGAGAGACAGTGTGAGCAGGGGAGGGTCAGAGAGAGGGAGAGATACAGAATCTGAAGCAGGCTCCAGGCTCTGAGCTAGCTGTTAGCACAGAGCCCGACGTGGAGCTCGAACCCACGAACCATGAGATCATGACCTGAGCTGAAGCCGGACGCTTAACTGACTGTGCCCCCCAGGCACTGCCCCCCCACCCAAATTTTTTTAAATAGTTATTTATTTTTGAAGGAGAGAGAGACAGAGCACAAGCAGGGGAGGGGCAGAAAGAGAGAGGGAGACACACAGTCCGAAACAGGCTCCAGGCTCCAGGCTGTCAGCACAGAGCCTAAAGTGGGGCTCAAACCCATGGACCCTGAGATCATGACCTGACCCAAAGTTGGACACTTAACTGACTCCACCATCTGGTCTTTATCTACAGTTCAATAGTGAAAAGCATTCCCCTGTAAGTTGTACCTCTCTAGCCAGTCCCTCAGTAGCAAATATTTTAGGTTATTTTGAATGTTTACCTAATTACAAATAAGGCTACAATGATACCTCATTCATACCTCATGACCCATGCTTCCTTGTAACATAAATTCCTACAAGTGAAGCACTAGATGAAAGCGAGTTGGCATTTGTGATGTTGATAGACACTGCTCTACAAATCGCCTTACGTGAGGTTTTCTAATCTACACTCCACCAGCAATGTGTTGAAGAACTGTTTCCTCCTCATAGTCTTGCCAACATAGCATATTATCAAATCTTTTTATTCATTTATTTTCTGTCAGTCTATCAGGTAAAAAAAATCCGTTTTAATTTACATCTCTCTCATCATGAGTGAGATTAAGTATTTTTTTGGCCTATATTTATAGGCCATTCCTACGAACTACTCATCATACGCTTTGCACATTTTTTCCTAGTGAGTCGTTGCTCCTATTGGTTTATGAGGGCTCTTTCTATATTAAAAAGCTGAACTCTTTGCCTCTCATATGAATTGCAAATAGTTTCCCCAGTTTGTCAAGCTTGGCTTTTCCCACTCTGTCTATGGTGATGTTTACTTTTTTGTTTTTGGCCAAGGACTAGACTTTAAGCTTTAAAAAAATGTAGTTTATTCTATAACTTATTAATCTTTCCTTCGATGATTCCTAGGCTTTGTAAGAAAGTGAGAAGGGTAGTAAAAGGATTATCCAGCATTTTTATGTACCACTCATAAAATTTCAGATTTTAAACCTAAATTCGATTTGGAATTTAGTTAGGCTTAAAACAGGAGGTTGAATTCCTTCCCCACCCCCTGCCCCGATGTTGTCCCAACACCACTCACTAAATAGCTCATCTTTCTTTCACTTACACAAGACACCACTCTTACCGTATGCTAATGTTTCTCGGGTTTAGGTCCACTTGAGAACGTTCTAGTACATTTGACCAGTCTTCTGTCTAAACATGTTGGCACCACACTGCTTCAATCCCTGAGATTTCATTGCGTTTTTCATCCCCTGAAAGCTAGTTACAGCAAGTTCTCCTTACTGCTCCATCTTTCTCTGTTTTCTTGCCCACTTCCTAAAACAAACCTACTTTAACTGGGAAAGCATTAGGTTCATAAATGAACGTGGGGAGGATTGACATTTTTGTGTTGTTGAGTCTCAGGCCAGTTCTAAAATTTTCGTCATCAAGGTCCTATAAATTTTGACTACGTTTATTACCCTGGACGTGGAATTGTTTTGGTTGAGCCTGTAAATGGGCTCTTTTCTCTCATACAGTTTCTCTCTGGTTGCTACTTCCATGAGTAGCCTAGGGCCAGAGAGTTCGACTCAAATGATCTGCCCAACAAACATGTGTTTCGTTTTCACAACCTTCAGGAGGACATGGTCAGTTTTGCTCGTGTCTCTGCAAACTTCACCCATGAAACTGTTTCCTTATTAGTCAAAGAGCACCACTTTTTGGGATTTCCTTTCCTAAAGATGAAATTATCCCGAAGAAGTTCAGAGCTTCATCAGAGGACCACCATTTAGCTCAATAAGGCATCCAAAGATGGTCAAGACTTTGAAAGATCCCATTGCTCTTGCCCCGGTCTCAGCGACTTGCTGGCACTGTATTCTGTACCAAGCAGGTTCATCTGTAGTCCCTCTGCTCGGGGACCAGGGCCCAGCTCCATTTACCGTCCTCTTGGCCTTTGTTCTACTTTTCTCTACCATTAGGCTCACCATTTGCCATAAAGCACATCTCTTTTTTTCTTTAGGATCCTCCAAATTTTTTCTTCCACTTGGAATCATTATTTAAATTTTATCTTCAAAAACTTCTCAGAATGCTAGTGCAGGTGTTATATTCAGTACAAAAGGGCTCAAAGACTGTGTTGGGAGGTACTCCATGCTATATGCCACTTGTGAGTGCATACCAACACTTAAAAGGTCGGGAAGTTCTGCACATTTCACAGATTGATTTGACCACAAAAGCCTAATTAATTAACACACTGCCTGACTCACATTCTGTGGAACACATCAGGGGATGCAGCCTTGAGACCATAAGTTCCCAGGCCTGCCTGAGTCACTCTGTTCGGGACACCTGTGATATCAGTTACCTACCTGGGCTCAAGTGTCAAGTTCACCTATGAACTGTGAACTGGAATAGAATGCTTACATCCAACTTTGCTTACTGACCCTCAGAATGACTACATCATTTGCAGAGCCTACCTGTATTTTCAGTGGAATATACATTTGGGGCCCTGACCAAGGGGAGGGTACTCAGACTCCCCCTTCCTATAGGCCTTCTGCCCCAACCCACAGCAGATGGGTGACCCCATGGGATTGGATGCACTTGGTACTGGCCGGGGGTGGCCAAGAGGCCCCTATGGAGACACCAGAAATGAAAACCAAAAGGAATCCTCTGAGACTCGAAAGGCAAGAGGGAGGCCCCTCCCCCACTTGAGGCACACACCCCTGGCCTGACCTCCTTGCAGGAGGAGAAGAAAAAAGAAGTGAGAGAATTCTCCTTCTCATTAGGGGGATGGAAGCTTCTGCAGGAGGTAGAGGGGACAACCAGGAAAGAAGCTAAGAAATACAAGAGAGGGAAGAGGGAAGGGGAGCAGAATAACATGTCTTCATGGCCCAGAGCTCTGGGGAACAGCCACCAGAGCTGGCAAATCCTTCTCCCAGGAGGATATGCAGGGGACTGTAGGAGTCAGCAATTTCTTGCAGGTGTTCAAGAATTTTGACTTTCTCACCCATGACCACTTGCTTCCTAGGGGCCTGTTCCCTAAGACCCACCCATGGATGGATCTTAGGGAACTCTCCCCTCCTCTGGTTGGAAGAACACACGAGGGACTCTGTCAGGAGAAACCTGAAACAGACCTCCTAGGTGAGCTGAAAGTCCCCATGGGGGCTGCACAGGTGGTGTTTTCGCCCGGCCCTCACTCTGAGTGGGGTCCTGGATTCCGGAAGAGCAGGGCCTGGGGGCAAACACCTTGTTCACCTAAGTGGCAGCAAAAAGCATTTTGGTTTCTGGGCTGTGATGTGGTGCTTCTGGGGGTGCAGACTTGCATCTCAGGCCTTTGCATCTGTTTAAGAAGAATAGAAATGTGCCCGGGACGGGGTACCTAGGTTGCTCAGTCGGTTAAGTGTCTGTCTTCCATTCAGGTTCATAAACTCATGGTTTGTGGGTTCAAGCCCTATGTCGGGCTCTGTGCTGACAGCTCAGAGCCTGGAGCCTGCTTCAGATTCTATGTCTCCCTCTGCTCCTCTCCCACTTGAACTCTGTCTCACTCTGTCTCTTGCAATTTCCTCCTCAACACATCCCCAAAGGCAAGGGAATCAAGAACAAAAATGAATTACTGGGACCTCATCAAGATAAAAAGCTTCTACACCACAAAGGAAACAATAAAAAAAAACTAATAGGTAACCAACAGAATGGGAAAAGATAATGGCAAATGTTATATCAGATAAAGGGCTAGTATCCAAAATCTACATGGAACTCACCAAACTCCACACCTGAAAAATGAATAATCCAGTGAAGAAATGGGCAGAAGACATAAACAGACACTTCTCCAAGAAGGACATCCAGATGGCCAACAGGCACATGAAACGATGCTCAGCATCACTCAGCATCAGACAAATGCAAATCAAAACCACACTGAAATACCACCTCATACTGGTCAGAGTGGCTAAAATGAGCAAATCAAGAGACTATAGATGCTGGCGAGGGTGTGGAGAGACGGGCACCCTCCTACACTGTTGGCGGGAATGGAAACTGGTGCAGCCGCTCTGGAAAACAGTGTGGAGGCTCCTCAAAAAACCATCAATAGAACTCCCCTATGACCCAGCAATAGCACTGCTAGGGATTTACCCAAGGGATACAGAAGTACTGATGCACAGGGGCACATGTACTCCAATGTTCACAGCGGTACTTTCAACGATAATCAAATCATGGAAAGAGCCTAAATGTCCATCACCTGATGAGTGGATCAAGAAGATGTGGTATATATACACAATGGCAATGAGAAAGAATGAAATCTGGCCCTTTGTAGGAAAGTGGATGGACCTAGAGGGAGTCATACTGAGTGAAATAAGTCAAGCAGAGAAGGACAGATACCATATGTTGTCACTCATAGGTCTAACAGGAGAAACCTAACAGGGGACCATGAAGGGGAAATGGGGAGGGAAGAGTTAAGGAGAGGGAATGAGGAAAATCATGAGAGACTCTTAAATACTGAAAACAAATTGAAGGCTGAAGAGGGAGGAGGGAAGGGGAAGGGGGGTGATGGTCATGGAGAGGGGCACTTGTGGGGAAGAGCACTGGGTGTTATATGGAAACCAACTTGGTAATAAACTATTTAATTTAAAAAAATAAAATTGTTTTCCTAGGGTGCCTGGGTGTTTCAATCAAATAAATAAATAAATACATGTAAAAAAAAAAAAAGAAAGAAATGGGCCTAAGAGAAAGATTAGTGCCATCTGCATTCAGCCAGGACAACTCCTCTAAACTACATTTCCTTGTGTGATTTGTTTATCCGAAGAATGCATTCCTTTGCCAAACAAAAAACAAAAACTAATTAGCCAGTCAATCAAGGAAACCAACCAACTGTCCGAATCAACTAACTATAGACTGAACAACCAACTAACCAACCTGTCAAACAAAGATTAAAACTCTTGCTATCCTGGGGCATCTTGGGTGGCTCAGTCAGTTAAATGTCTGACTTTGGCTCAGGTCAAGATCTCCTGGTTCGTGAATTTGAGCTTTGCATCTGGCTCTGTGCTGACGGCTCAGAGCCTGGAGCCTGCTTCGGATTCTGTGTCTCCCTCTCGCTCTGCCCTTCTCCTGCTTGTGCTCTGTCTCTGCCTGTCTCTCTCTCTCACAAATAAACATATTTTTAAAAATTTTAAAAAATAAATAAAACCATTGCTATCCTCCCCTTTCTCCCTCTCTTTCCTGTTTTAGGCACTTGGCATCCAATGTACCCATGCACTTAGCCTTGAACTTTTTAGGAAGCCACTGCTGGTGCCTGCACTCCACTC
This sequence comes from Suricata suricatta, assembly GCF_006229205.1. Lineage (NCBI taxonomy): Eukaryota > Metazoa > Chordata > Mammalia > Carnivora > Herpestidae > Suricata > Suricata suricatta. The sequence goes on along the minus strand of NC_043701.1, from coordinate 107,607,178 downwards.
CACTCAGGTTCACACATCTATTTCCAGCCCTGTGAACTGCTACCATCTTGGACTTGACTGTGGATTTTGCTCCTTCGAGGCACCCCATCCTGCCGCGCCTGTCACCTCTCCTATGCCCTGCCCTGGGTCCTGGGACAGCCTCAGCAGCCCTACCTGTATCACTGGCTTGAATGCACACGGTGGACAACAGAGGCCCCCAGTTCTCAGAGCACTCCACCCCCTGAGCCACTAGAACGCTCTGCTCTGCTGTCCTTGCTGCTTTGGGGAGCAATTTCCTATCGCCTTAATTCATCATCTGGCTGTTTCTGTCTTATGTGTGGTTTTTGCTAATGCCAGGTCTTTCTGTGGGAAAAGGGATCAAGGAGATAGCTGGGAAGTCAACACGTCATGTCTCTGTTCTTACACTTTGGCAGGTCCCGAGTAGTTTTCCACTCTATGAATCATGTATTATCACTTTTATTAGCCTTCTCCATCCAGGCTGACATTATTTTCTGTTTTACTGATAAAGACTATGCTTCTCGGAGACAGGAGTGGCCGAGGCAGCTGCTGCAGCCTGGGGTGGGGAGCGAGCAGACATCCAGCCCAGAGACCCCACAGTGTCCACATGGGCTTCAGGGCTAGCCTGGCCGGCATCCACCGGCTAATGGAGGACGCCCAGGTTCTGCCTTCTCTCTTGGGTCAGGGCGAGAGAGGTTCCTCGCACCCGCTCTGCTTCCCCCGTGACCCCTTCCTCCACTTCTGCCTCTGACATCCCAAGCCTTGCGTAGCCCAGAAACTTACCTCTTTTGTTTTTAAGTTTATTTAGTGTTTGTGTGTGTGTGTGTGTGTGTGTGTATGTGTGTGTGTGTGTGTGTGTGTGTGTGTGTGTGAGAGAGAGAGAGAGAGAGAGAGAGAGAGAGAGAGAGAGAGAGAGAGAGAGAGGGAGGAAAGGTCTGAGAAAGATAGGAAGGGAGAGAGAATCCCAAGAAGGCTCTGCACCATCAGCACAGAGCCTGATGCAGAGCTTGAACTCACAAACCATGATATCATGACTGGAGCCAAAATCAAGAGCATTGGATGCTTATCCCACTGAGCCACCCAGGAGCTCCCACATGAGTGTGAGGATGATAATGATGACATTGCCCATGTGATCATATCTCATATCATATCCTGCAAAAAGGAGTGAGGCCTCTTGTCACTATTGGGACCCTGAGCCACCATGAAAGCTGGCTGATACTGTGGGCCACCATGCTGTGAGAAGATCCAGGCCACCTAAAGAGACCATGGAGAGGTGCTCAGGTAGATGGCCCCAGCTGACATCACAGGTGACACCTAGCAACAACTGCTGGGCATTGAGGAGAGATAGTCCAGGGAATCGGAGCCCCCGCTGTCAGGTTACCTGCCCCCCCAACCAGAAAACCTACCCAGAGGGGGCCCCTCACTTTGTGCAGCAGAGAAAAGTCATCCCTGATGTTCTGCTGGAATTCCTAACCCACAGAGTCCCTGAGTTTAACAAGGAAGGTGTTTCTGCCATTAAATTTTACGGTATGTGGTTAAACAGCAATAGTAATGGGAACAGATGTAAACTCTCAGATTTCAGAGCAGGTTAAAACATATGCAACCCTTTTAAGATCCTAAATGCACACTCCTCTAAATGTTTCTGTTCTGGGGCACAGTGAGGGTGCAGTTTGCAGAGATTGTGAGATTCCAGCCAAGGTGAATGCCAACTTGAATCTTCTCAAGGATGGCTTTGTGGCTTGGCTTTAATTGCACTGTGTAAAGGAGCACCTCTCACCCCTGAGCTGGAGCCTACTAATTTCAGACCAGACTAATTCTAAAAAAAATGTCTTGTAATGAAGCACTTCTTTTTCTAATACTGTTTTATAATTAAAGAACTCTTTCAGAACGGGATCGGTTTATCATTCTGGGTGATAGCGGAACCACTTGTGGTCAGGATAAAGGGTCACTTCCAGAACCGCCCCTTGGAGAGTGAGTGACTGGTAGGAGCCGTCTCAGCAGGTCTGCTCCCACATGAGTGTGAGGATGATAACGATGACATTGCCCATGTGATCATATCTCTCTTTCCTTTCTCCTTCTTCCCTCCCTTCTTTCAGCATCCATCATGTGTATACTCTGCACCAGGCACTGGGCTACATGCTGATGACATGCAGGTGAGCAAGGCAGATGTGATCCCTACTCTTGTGTGTAGAAGCTGCCATTTTTTGGGGCGTGTGGGTGGCTCAGTCAGTTAAGCGTCCAACTTTGGCTCAGGTCATGATCTCGCAGGTCGTGGGTTTAAGCCCCACAGCGGGCTCTGTGCTGATGGCTCAGAGCCTGGAGCCTGCTTGGGATTCTGTGTCTCCCTCTCTCTCTGCCCGTCTCCTGTTTGCACTGTCTCTGTCCATGTCTCTCTCTCAAAAATAAATTTAAAAAATAAAAAGAAAGGAGCTGCCATTTTCTGTCTAGTATACTTCTTAAAATTTTTAAAAAATGTTTTTCTTTCTGAGAGAGACAGAGACAGAGACAGAGCAGGGGAGATCAGAGAGAGAGGGAGACACAGAGTCTGAAGCAGGTTCCAGGCTCTAAGCTGTCAGCACAGAGCCCCACGCAAGGACCAAACCCACAAACTGTGAGATCATGACCTTAGCAGAGGTCAGACACTTAACTGACTGAGCCACTCAGTCATCCCTTAAAAATTTTTTTTATATTCAGAATACAAACAAAAGTATATGGAAGCTTATGGATGGTAAGAATGCCCAAGTGCACATGGTCCAGGATATGGGTTTTCAGATCAACTCTGACTCTGCAGGCAGGGATGGAAGGATGGGGACTGTGTTAATTAGTGCGATGCTGGCTACGGCATCAAAACCCTGAATTCGGAGGCTTGGCACAACAGAAGTTCAGATCTGATTCATGTTGTTGGGAGACAGGTGGCATTTCCCCATTTGGGGATTTTCCTTCTGGTGGTGGCTCTGTCATCCCTTGGAGCCTGGGAATCCTCTGTGTGTAGCCAGTGGGGCAGGGAAGAGGAGTGGCAGGGAAATGCCCATGTGCTTTTTATCTGCCTTGGTTCATACGTTATTATTCTGGAGAGAAGTCATTTGGCCCAACTTAGATGCCAAAGGAGGCTGGAGATACAGCCCCTGACTGGACAGTCCCTCCTCTCAACACCCTGATACTAAGGCAGGAGAAGCAGGGATCTCTGTTATGTAAGTTCCCCATATCTGCTTTTGGGTGATGTTGGAGAATTTCTACCGTGGTGCCAGTGTACTATGAAATGACAGCAGCTTGCTACGGACTCCTGAGAGCTGGGAGCTTGGCCAAGAAACCTAGGGGGCTCCATCCCACCTGTGGGAAGATCTATAGAGCCTCAAACATCCCCAGAAAGGATTTTTTTTTTGAGAGAGAGAGAGAGAGAGCATGAGTAGTGGAGGAACAGAGAGAGAAAACGAGAGAGAGAATCCCAAGCACTGATAGTGTAGAGCCTGATGCTGGGCTTGATCTCATGAACCATGAGATCATGACCTGAGCCGAAATCAAGAGTCAGACGCGTAACCGACTGAGCAACCTGAGCACCTGCAGAAAGGATTCTATAAAATACATATGTACACGTATCTATCAGTCTGCCTTGTCACTTCCCTCTGCCACCTGTAGGGGAGAAAACGTTGTTAGCCAAGAAACAAGGACCCTCTCAGAGGAGGTCTTCAACACACCAACTTTCATAAAGCCAAATGCTTAAAAAATAACCAATAAGCATTTAAAATACCCACAGCCCCTCAACACCAATTCATAATAAAATATTAAGAAGGCTTTTGGTGAAGAACATAAAGCCCTTCTCTGAAAAAAATTCACTTCCATTTACCCCCAGAGAACCATACAGCAGAATGAAGACATATAATAGTTCTAACGATATGTTCTTGCAACAAGGGAGTTTTAGTTTCCATTGCTTTTCATTTATTTTATGTTATAAATTAATAACATATTTATGATGGAGAATAACTCATTTAATTCATTAAATGTAAGTACCATAAAGTAGGGCACTTAGATAAGAAAAGTGTGAAATGATCCTGATGCATTCCTAAATATTACATTAAGTATATCATTTTGTGTTCTCTCTACTTGAAGTAGAAAACAGCTGAGGACGTAAATGCAATTACTACAATTCTATTTTAAAAGGTCCAGGGAGCTTGAGAATAAAATTTGTGCAAACATCAAAAAAGGCAGCTTATTCCAGCCACATTTGTCATCTTCTGTGACAAACTCATCTAGATTGTATGGGGTGTGGCCATCAACTCAGTATGTACTTGAATGACCGAGAGCTTCACAGGACTAGGCTCCCCAGCACTAAGGCACAGGGAACCCATGACTTGCTGGGGTCTGACTTTTTCCAGGCTGATGACCCTGGCTAGAAAATCATCTGAAGTTTCTCTGCTGGAGAGTCCCTCCCTCTCAGTCCCAGGTCTTCAGGGCTTTGGGTGGTTGGTGGGGTAAAGGGCTGGCCGGAAAGGGCCTGGGCATGTGGACTGGTCTACTCCAGTTCATGCCCCAGGTTGGTAAAATGGGTTTTGGTGAAAGGGAGAGGGCTGACTCTGTGAAGCACTCAGCATGGACACTGGCTGTATGAGAGGACTTGGTTTGATTCTGCTTTGAAAATCAGGCATGACAATTTCCAGCAACTGCTTTGCCCACAGGCTCCCAATTCCTCAGCTGAGGAAAGCCCATGTGGAATGTAATATAAAGAAACAGCATAGGAAGGACGCCCAGGTGGCTCAGTCGGTTAAGTGTCTGACTTTGGCTCAAGTCACAGTCTAACAGTTTGTGGTTCAAGCTCCTCGTTGGCTCTGTGCTGACAGCTTAGAGCCTAGAGCCTGCTTTGGATTCTGTGTCTCCCTCTCTCTGTGCGCTTCCCCTGATTGTTCGTTCATTCTCTCTCTCTCTCTCTCTCTCTCTCTCTCTCTCTCTGTTTCTCTCAAAAAGTAAATAAATATTTAAAAAAAGGAAATAACATAGGAGAAAATCCAAGTACCAAAAGTCCCTTTGCTCAGTGGTCCATTAGAAAGGAAACAGCTAAAAACAATATGGCGGACACAGTAAGGCTGTTAAGGCAGAGAATGCAAATTAATAACCCCTGCCACAGTAACCACTGCTCGGACAGTAGGGCATGCAGTAACCACTGTCATTTCAACACCAACAAATGGCCAAGTTCTAGGCAAGCTAATCTGGGCACAGTGCCCCCAAACTTGCAGCCAGCCTGCAGAAATAGGCTTTACTGGCCTCATTCTTAAATATGAGGACACTGAAGCAAAAGGAGCACTGATAAACAACTTATTCAAAGTCACATGATTTGCCAGTGGTGGATCTGAGAATATGAACCAGCCTGACTCCAGTGCGTGGGGTCCCTTCCCTCTGCCATGTGGCCTTGTTTCTCCCTGTATCTCTGGGGCCTGGTGTGGGATGGTTCTAGTAGGTGCATGCTGATATGGGGCAGGAAGGGTGGTGAGGGCTTTGGCAGCCATTATAATGTCTGTTCCGATGGACACAGTGGCCCTTCCAGTTTAGCTAAGAGTTGTCCACAATAAAGGCTAAGTTAACGCCAGTGCAAGAAAAATGACATGCATATGCTTTAGCATTCTAGAGGACCAGCATGTTCCCCCTTTGCCTTTGTTTAGCTTCCCCCAAACCAAAGAGAACATCAAGAGCTTGACAGGACATTGCTCTTTAGACAAATGAAACACCTTGAATTTCTATCTGGCTTTCAGCTCATGTACCACCTGAGCTCTCTGCCCTTTTCCTGTCCAACTTGTCTCACAGCTCACCTCTGCCAAGATATGCCCCCAAACTGACAGTCCAACATCATGACAGGGCATGATGCTGTTCTCTCTGCTGTGGGCTCCATACCGGCTACACTGCTTATCTGAATCTTCATGAGGAGAAAGGGTCAGTTATCTGTGGCTGGAATATCATCCATCAATATCACCACCATCACCATCACAATCATCATCATCATTACCATCATTATCACCACTATCACCATCATCATCATTATCACCACCATCACCATCACATCATCACCACCATCACGATCATCATCATCATCATCATCATCACCACCATCATAATCATCTCCATCATCATCATCATTACCACCATTACCATCACAATCATCATCATCACCATTACCATCATTATCACCTTTATCACCATCATGATCATCATCATCACCACCATCACAATCATCATCATCATCGTCATCATCATCATCATCACCATCATTATCACCATTATCATCATCATCATCATCATCACCACCATCACCATCATCATCATCACCACCATCACCATCGTCATCATCACCACCATCACAATCTTCACCATCATCATCTCAGCCATCACAATCATCATCATCGTCATTATCATCATCATTATCACCACTATCAGTACCATCATTATCACCATAATCACCATCATCATCTTCGTCATCACCACCACCATCACAACTGCCACCATCATCATCACTATCATAATGACCATCATCATCATCATCACTATCATAATGACCACCATCATTATCATCATCATAATTAGTATCATTATCACCACCACCATCATTATCATCATCTTATAATCTGCAGAGATCAGGAGCCATGGTTTGTGTTAATCTAGGGATTCACATTTGAAGTCAACCAATGATGGGCACAAAACCTCTGGACCAAGTACAGTTCTGGGCTTTATACACTATCACATTTAAGCCTGTCCAGTTGGAATACAAGACCTAGACAAGAGCTTTGAAAGCCCAGGGGCACCTGGGTGGCTCAGTCGGTTAAGCATCCAACTTCAGTTCAGGTCATGATCTCATGGTTTGTGAGTTCAAGCCCTGAATTGGGCCCTGTGCTGACAGCTCAGAGCCTGGAGCCTGCTTTGGATTCTGTGTCTCCCTTTCTCTCTGCTCCTCCCCCATTCATATTATGTCTCTTTGTCTCTCAATAATAAATAAACATTAAAGAAAAAAGATCTTAGAAAGCCCAGAGGAAGGGCAATCCCAGTTGTCATCCTCCGAGGTGGGTATTGGGGGCTCTATTTTACAGAGAAGAAAGGAAGTTTGGAGCTTTTTGGTGACTAATGTATGGCCAAATTGTGAATTAAAGGTGAAGCTGGGCTTCATATCTGAGCTCTCTAATGACGAGCCTGCATTTCTTCCATTTTATCACTGTAACCTAAATGTAGGCCAGTGGCTTTCTTACCCACTATTGCTCCATCCTGCCCAGGCACTGCCTCCACGTTCTTCCCTCTGAGGAAAGAATGTGTTGACCTATTTCCTTCCTAGTGGCATTTCTGAAAAAGTCTGGAATTGATGAGGACAAAGGTCTCATGCCCCTTCTCTGAGCATCCGTGACCTCTTTGAAATATGGATGAGTTGGGTCAGAGATTCCTCAAAGTCCCTTCCTAATTTTTTGAGGTCTCTATGCAGATGACCTTTTCTCCAAATGTGGTGAATTTTTAACTTTTTCAATATGCCTGTGAGCTGGCTTACTAGCCTGGACTCTATGATTAAGTATTACACAGAAAAGTAAGAAATGGCTCACATTAGCTGGGTGGGACGGGGTGTGGTCCGTGTCTCCCGTGCACATCAGCCGCAGGCATCTTCCCGCAGCCGATCCACACCCGCACACACCTCTCTGACCCTTCCTGCCTCCATGCACTGGAGCCCTTCTCCATCATCTGACTTGTACAAATGTCAACTGCTCCTCAAGACCCACCGGCTGAAGGATGGAAAGCCATCCTTCCTTGCTTTACTTCTGTGCCACAGTGACACTGATCTTTCAAGTGTCACAAGGGTGCTGGCATTTTGTGCTAAAAATGTCACTGTATCTCTTGTTGGTAAGTCCAGCGTAGGGCACCTTGACCCCCAATCACACCGACAGGGCCATTGCTTAAATAGCTACTATTCTTCAAGCCCATAAGCGTGTGCATTGGATCTGACCTTCTGCAAAATTTCCATAACACTGCATGGGAAAGCATAACATTGCTGCCACTGAATTAGACGTTGTTCTGAAATTACAAGGGTAAACTGTATAACCTCCTTAAACTGCTGAACTTCTAAGACAAATCCCTGATATCCTTTCGGGGATTAACAAAGACCTCAGATAACCGGCGTGGGGTAAGGGAGCATGGTGAATGGAGGGTGAAGTACATGGGGACAGAGGAGATCAGGAGCTAACACAGTATTTCCTACTTGCCTCACTGACAGCTGAAAAATCACTTGTGGATTATTCTGGACTCATCTGTAGAAGAGTCTGGTTCTCACTGAATTTCACTGGGAGGGAGCCAGGAGCTGTTTAGCTGGGATGTGGCAGTGAGGTGGGGATGATGCACGAAGAGAAAGAAATGAGCCCAACTACGAATGCCATGATGACAGGACACGGGAGTGGGCCCCGTGGAGCTGGGGGGGGGGACCTGGTATAAAGGCATGGGGGCGCTGTCACCATCTGGGTCATGAGGACAATGCTCTGGGCTTCATTTCTCCATGAATGCATCCGTGAATCTACAAATGATATCTTAAAACAGGCAGAGACGATCTAAACCTATGCCAGCCGCCCCCTCTCATTCCTTCTTTTGCCGACACTGGGATCCACTACGACTTCCCATTCAGGCTTGGAGCATTGCTCGTGTGCTCAGATGGCTATGTGCACACACATGTGAATGTGCACGTGTGCGCAAAGTGTGTGTGGTGCGTATCGGAGGATGGAGGGAGGTACCTGCCTCAGCAGCCAGCCTGACCAAAACCCCCTGGCCTAGAGATGTCTATATTTCACTGCCATTATTTACTGCCAAGGAGAAGACACAGGCCAAATGAAAATCGAACGCTCCCAAATATTTTGCCCATTTTTTCCTAAGCCAATTACAAAAACAAACAACAAAACATCGTATATCAATTGCAAGGGCCATGGACGTATTGTTGCTTGGGAGGTTGATGATTCTCGAAAATGAGACAGGAAATAAGATTGCTACAAGTCAGGGGGAAGGCTTGTGCTGAAAACATGACATTCTGCCCCTCCCTCTGCCCACTGGGTCCTCTGAGCTGGTGTTCTTGGGTCCCAAACAGGTCAGGCCTCCTTCTCACCTGACTCCTGTATCCAGGGATACAAAGGGAGCTTCACTCACTGGGTTATGAGCAGCTCAAGGACAGAAATGTGCTTGGAACTTCCATTCCCTGGTGCCCTGCTGTGCATGGTCAGAGTAGGCATTTGGTGAATGCTCAGTGCACAAATGAACGCTTGTAGGGATGAAGACTGAACAAGCCATGGTAACCGGGGCGAGCCCAGGCATTTGGGACTGGGTGGGATGGGGAGGTGCTGGGTTCACCACAGGCCCCTTCAAGAGACAGGAGGGTCCTAAGCCTGACAGCAATATCCCCCCACTCAGCACCCCAACCCTCCAGCCTTGCTTCATGTGACCTATTTTGTGTGTTTGTTTCCCCACTAAAATGTAAGCTCCACCTAGGCAGGGGTTTTCCCTTGTTTGGGTCACTGCTATAGCAAGTTGTGTAAAATGAATGCAGGGGTGTCTCCATCCTCCCAGAGTGGAGAACCAGCCTGCCTTGATTCTACAGTGCCCTCACCCAATAAAGAGCTGCTGGTGGGAGAACAGGCCAGAGCACATCTGGGGCTCAGGGTGAGAAAGGGCAAGGAAAGAAACCCACCAACTTGCAGCAGACAGAAGACCCAGGGTGCTGGGATATCGCTAATGAGGGCTGTCTTTGTGTAGCCTTGGCATTCACATGAGGCGCCACAAACATGTACCAATGCTTCCTGGAAAGAAAATGTCCTAAATGCCTGAGTCTGGTGAGACAGTAACCACTGAGATGCTGTTCTTTAGGGTAAAGAAGTGACAATTCAAAGCAAGAGATCGGCTTTGCAATACTTCAAGATTTACACTCAAGATCTTGCCATTTCTCAGGAACTGGGTTCTCTCCACCTCCCTGTATAAAAAAAGTCACAAAAAAATGAAAACTGAAAATGCCGGAGTCATGGTACCGCGGATGTGAAATAGGGCAGATGCTGTAACCAGTTGTGTAATTAGCACGTGGATGTCTCACTTTTGAAAGCAGCTCTGATTGTATCTGTCTTCTACTCAAAATGTCCCCAAGGATCCCACTGCTTAGAGAATAAAGCCCTTGATCCAGCAGCTCCCAAAGCCCTTCCTCTCTGGGCCTCAGTCTGACCACAGCTCTAACGTGTCCCGGGCCCCGTCCAGGTGCCCAGCCGGCAGCTGGCTGTCCCCTCTCCTGCCTGCCTTCTCCTGACATCTTGTACAGCTCGTCTGATGTTCATGTGGGTCTCTCGCCCACTCTGCTGTGAGCTCCCAGGGTGTGTGCCCATGTGCCCCGGATACACTGACGTCAACATGTGTTTGGCAGCAGTGGTCCTTCTAGATCCAGCCTGATGGCGATGGTGGTGTTTCCAGATCCAGTGTGATGGCAGTGGTAGTATTTCTAAATCAAGTCTGATGGCAGTGCTGGTGTTCCTAGATTTAGCCTGATGGTGGTAGTGGTCCTTCTAGATCCAGCCTGATGGCAGTGGTGGTGTTTCTAGATCCATTCTGGTGGTGGTGGTTTCTAGATTCAGCCTGATGGCAGTGGTGGTCCTTCTAGATCCAGTCTGATGGCAGCGGTGATATTTCTAGATCCAGTCTGATGATGGTGGTGGTATTTCTAGATTCAGCCTGAAGGCAGTGGTGGTGTTTCCAGACCCAGTCTGATGGCGGTGGTGGTATTTCTAGATCCGCTCTGATGACTTCTCTGCTCTACCTAGAACCCTTCCTTGGTTCCCCACAGTATCCATGGGATATTTCAAACCTCTGTGTGAGGTATGGGAGGATCACCAGGGGCTGCTCCTGCCTAGCTTACCTCCCACATCCAAGCCAGAGCCCCTCACGTGCCCTGCTCTCTGTGTTCTCTCTGTGTTTCCCTGTGCTCCTCTGCCTGCCCAAGGTGCCCAGAGCTCCCTCTGCTTTGGCTTTAAAGAGGTTGTTCCTTGGTCATCTCCTCTAAGAAACCTTCCCATCCTGCCCCAGGACCCACACCCTTGGCCTCTCCCCTGCACACACACCCCCACTCTGCTTGGCTATCTGACTCCCACACCAGGTGCCCTTTGAGGACAGGGACCATTGATCATTGTGTCCCTAGTGCCTCGCCCAGAGAAGACGTGCAATGCCATTTTCAGAACAAATAAACCTCTGGATTGCAACTGCCCCAATCTGCTCCTTTGACCTTGAATGTTACAGCTGTACAGGACCACACACACACACACACACACACACACACACACAGCTGGTTCCTGCATTAACTCCATGTAACTCCATACACACTGGGCCCTGGTAAGATTTAAGATGAAAGGTATCAGAACTGCCCTTTCCTCTTTCTTGGCTCAGAATGTTTCTCGCTGTTTCTAAAACAGAATCCATTAGCTAGCTTCCAGAAGCCTGAAGCGACAAAAAGCAGAGCAAAACATCTGTCATCACTGTATCGTTCACGTTTTTGGCAGCTGTGCGACAGCAGAAGGTTCTAGCATTTGCTTACGGAAAGAGGTCACTACTGGAAGAAATTCCTGGAAGACTTTCTGACCAGAGCGCAGGAGCCCCAGATCTGCTCTGGCTGATTTCCACTCCCCGTGGTGAGCCCTGGGATCTGAGAAGCTGTCCTGCTGATCTAGAAAGTCATCCCTCTGCAGGGCAGGGACCTGATGCAGCCTCTTCCCTCCAGTGCCCAGCTGCTTAGGAGCCTCTTCCCTCCAGTGCCCAGCTGCTTAGGAGACTTACAGGACCGCCCCCTTCCAGTTGTGTCTGCGGTTTCTGCGGCACCCACACACATCTCTTTGGCGAGAGCCCGCCCTGAGTCCTAGGCACGATTTCCTTGGCACATCTCCATGGGCCACTGTCAGCAAGAAACAGGGGACCAGAGGCATGAGACTGGAAACCCGGTTCAGCAGGGCTGGGCATTTCTCGCATCTATACTCTTAATTCCTGACAACAGTACCCAGGAGAAGCCTGGGTCAGTTCTAGGATGCCCTGCAGCCAGCAGCATGTGGAGTTGATTTCGCCAAGGCATAACCCCAGCACGATGCTGCAGGGTTATTAGCACTTTCTCCAAGACCCACCCCTGTCATTATAATCGATCTTCACAAGGCATCCCATGAACCAAGCTTGGGCTCCGTCCGAAGATACAACCCACAGACGACAGCACAGCACAGAGACAGTTGCTCACATTTTAACAGCAATTCACAGTTTGCAGGGTGCTTGCGTGGATGTTGCCTCTGTTGATCACACGTCATGTGCGAGACGTGCATGTGTCCTCACCTTTCATTTACAAATGAGCATCTGATGCTCCCACAGCTTCAGTGATTGCCTCTCTGAGTGGCACGGGATCGGGTGCAAACATCCCTGGGGCCTGAGGTGAGTCACTCATCCGTTCTACGTGGTATGGCGAATCCTGGTTCCACACCTGGTCAGATTAGCAGCGTTTAAAACCCTGTAGCTCAGACTCACAACTCCAGGGCCGGTGCAGTCAAAGCACGGCCCTCGGCCAGCAGCACCAGCACCCAGGAAATTCACTGGAAATCAGAATCTCAGATCCACCTGAAACTACCCAATAGCAGGATCCCAGGTGGACATGGTGGGTGTCAGGGGCTCTGCACTAGGCAACATATGCTCTCCTCTCTGCTTTGGCTGGCTTTTCTAGCTTCATGCTGGGAACACAGCCCAAGTAGGGAGGGCTTGGGAAAAAGAAACTCCTATCTGATTGCTTCCTGAGAGCCACAGAGCTGGCTTAACTACTTCCTTCTCTGTGAAAAAGGTCTCTACTTTTGTCCTCTTCTTCCCAGCTTCCTGCCCAAGAACCTTGAGCCAGAGACATCTCCTTCACTGAATCTAGATCCTTCCCTCTCTGGCACTAATTCTGGTAAAAGCATAAAAAGGGAAGATCTGAATTCAGTCTTCTTTGATTTCTGGAAATCCCAAAGTCTGTTTTGAGAACTCCCAATGTGAGTTGTGACAGAGTCATGATCTCCTAAGTGAGGTCCGTGATGGTAAAATTTTTCTCTCCCTTTTATTGAGAAAGAATCTTTCCGTGCCCCTTCAGTGGTGTGCACAGCTTGACTAAGCTACCCAGTCAACTGCTTAGTGAGTGGGCAGCTCTGCTTAGAGCTGATTTTTTAAAAAGTGGTTTTGAAAGATTTTTTTTTTAAAGAGGCGGACCTAAGATTTATTGTAGAGACTGGGGAAGTATGTTTTAGTTGATTTCGCTGACCACGTTGTGATAATGGGCCCTGCTCTTTACTGCTATCTGGTTTGCTCAGCCTCCACAACCTTTTCATGATTCTGCAGAAGACGTGATTCTCCAGACATGTTCTGTACAAAGATTATGAGCTGAATTCGGTGTTGGCTGATGTCTGTGTTTAGCTAATCTACTTCAGTGACCTCTTGTTCCTCGACCTGGACTTTTAAACACCCACTGAGCTTGGTTCCTTCTGCGCTGTCCTCAGCAATTGGTTATGTGGTGCGAGGCCTCCCTGGAGTAGCCAGCAGTGCCTGTCGTGTCCCGAGGCGAGTGACGGTCATGTGAGGACACGTGTGTCAGCCCACTGCCAAGGCTGACTTCAGGGGAGGCCCTGTTACAGTGCGCAGGGGTGAAGGGAGCAGGGAGAAACATGGCATCTTCTCTGCCAGTGATTCTCTCCCAAGAAAGGGTGCATAAGCTCACTTCTCTTTGTTAAGAGAAAGGAGATTCCTAGTCTAGTCAGTTTTAAGAAAGGCAAACTCTTTCTCACCAACTCTGCTTGGAGTCACATGACTGTTAAATACATCATTTACTCAGTCTCTGTCCTTGTCTGTGACCAAAAGCAGACTGTTCTTTTTCTCTTGCCTTGGGGACGATCTTGGGGCCTAACGAAGTCTCTAGACCTATCTGTTTCAGTCTGCGTTTGGCTGCTCTTCAGGAGAGGTGCGTGAAGTCCCTCTTGAGCAATTTCTGGCTGACTCATGGGCCACTGGTTTAATTCAATGCTGAGACTGCCCTAGGCCTGGGCCTCAGTCCCAGACTTCAGTCTCTTTGCTCCTATGGGCCTGGTCTATGGAATTTGCTCTAAATTCCTGCCCCTAAGGGGATGTGTGAGGCTGGCCTTGTGACTCCATCTATGCCCCATCAAAGCCCCTTCCTCTGTAATCAGTGGTCTGATTTACAATTTAATCTTCCAGTCCAAATTCTGTCTGTCTGAACTATAAAAAAAGTTGGGCACCTCACACATGCATCTGTAACCTTACAGTGGCATTCATGGTAGATTCCCACAGAAAGATTCTGATCTGAGTCTAGACCTCTGTTCCCCAAACTCGTTGCTCCTTTGACCCGTGATGTTTTGAGTTATCTTGTGATTTCTAATGGCAGCTTCAAAATAGGGTTGATGATTGAAGCAGATGGTACATAGGACACCCCGGGTTTATGGGACACATGCTTGGGGAGGGGGAGGGGTGAGACGGGAAAGAAGGCAGCGGGTGAAGGTGTGAAGACCCTTCAACATTCAGTTCCCAGGGCCCACCTGGTCCCCTTGGCCAGCATTCTTGCTTTTTTTTTTTTTTTCTGAGTAGATCCGAAAAATCTACTGGGCCAGCAGGAAGTCCCTGACTCAGCCCACAGAGGGCCTCCAATTAGGGCAGCCATGAGCTCCAGCGACCGCCCTAGGATGAAGGCTCAGGGCCAACGCCAACAATGAGACGTCTAGGAAGGCTGGAGGAACCCTGCTGAATATTGGGGTGCAGAGCTTGTCAGGCTTCTTCAGGAAAGGAAGGTGACACCAGTGGACTCCACATAAGAACGTAGTGTGAACAAAGTTTAGAAACCACTCTGATTTTGAGAGCCACCCTCTTAAGCCCGGTGAATCACGCAGCAAAGAAGGAAATGCCTCAGGCCGGAGCCAGTCTCTGCAGTGCCCAGCTCCACATGGGGAAGGGAAGCTACCGGAAGCCGCGTATCACCTGGTGCCAGGGCCCCACGCTTGCTCCCCTTGGCCTGAGCAGCAGTGGTGAAACCATAGGCGGTCTCTATATGATGCTGCCTTTTGTTTCACATAAAGGTGTTCTTAGGGGGGAAGACACAAGGAAGCAGGTGCCCACCACCCCAAGGGGAGAGAATTCTGATCCTCACGTGCCCCTAACCCCAACCCCCACCCCCAGACAGCAGGCGACACCGTGACATCTCGGCTCTGGTCCCCCTGGTTCGACTCAGCAGAGCGGCCCAGAGGGGAGGTGCCTACCTGTATCTCTGCTTCACGGACTGCTTCTCCGCAGACTTGCAGACGTGCCCCACGTAGTACAACGGGAAGAAGAGAAAGTTCCAGGTGGTGGCAAACCACGTCAGGGTGAAGGGGGCGTCGAACTTGCGGAAGGTCAGCTTGGCAAGCTGCGTGGAGCCGGCCCAGGAGGAGCACACGCACAGCGCCACCGCTACTCCGCAGAAGATCTTCCGGAGCCTCGCCCGGGAGCACCTGCCGCACGGCCGGCTCGCCCTCCCGCCAGCCTCTGTTCCGGCCGGCGCCGGGGCCTCCGCCGGGCCCGGGGAGTCCCGGGGGCGCTCCTCTCCTGGAGGAAGAATACAAGGGGCTGGTTACCTGGGGTCCCTCCCAAAACCATGGCACGGGCTGGACCCCACTCGCCACCACCCAGGCCGGCCACCGCCAAGGAGGGGCTGAGGGGCGGTGGCAGCTGTCCAAAACGGAACTTAAAGACCTTTTCGCTGGGTTTGGTTTCCCTCCGGGACCTTGCCCCTCAAAGCGTGGTCGGTGGGCTAATAAACAGCATCAGTGCCCCCCCCAACCCCCGCCCCCAGCTTGTTAGAAATGGGAGACTCTCAGGCCCTGCTCCAGAAGCCCAGAATCAGAATCTGCCTTCCAACAAACCATAGGAGACTTAAATACAGATAACAAACTGAGGGTTGATGGCAGGGTAGGGCGGGTAGGGAAGGGGAGGGGAAGATGGGTGATGGGCATTGAGGAGGGCATCTGTTGGGAGGAGTACTGGGTGTTTAAACGATGAATCACAGGAATCTACCCCCAAAACCAAGTGCATACTGTATACATTGTGTATTGGCTAACTTGACAGTAAATTATATATATATAAATTAAATATATATAAAATATATAAAAACATATATGTATATAAATACATATGTAAATATATAGAAATACATAAGATATAATATATAAACATATATAAATATATAAAAATACATAATATATAAATATACATACACACACATAAATATATATAAAAATATATATAAAGAATCTGCCTTTCAACAGGTGGTCTGCATGCACCTCAGGGTTTGGGAAACATGCCTCCTGCACACACACAGAGGTAGAAATATTTTCACTCTGGTCTGTGTCTGTGCACGCGTCCTGCCGTGCCCTGGGGTACCTGCATACCTGGGGCGGGGGAATCCTGGCAGAGAAGGGCATACTCCCCGACCTCTAAAAGCTCCCAGTCCACGGAGACCAGCTCCTTCTGCCCGTTAAACGCCCAAATGCTGAGATGCTCATCTTATTCTGCGTGCATAGCAAAAATAGACTTTTCCCCTCTTCTCTCTTTATGTGCCTTGTCTTCCTGCTAGTGGCTTCCAGTCCCGCTCCGAAGTGTTACTTAAAAACCACAGCCTCTGGCAGCGGTGGCCGTGGAAGGCCTCAGACACTCTGCTCGAAGCCACGTGACTTCTGGGAGCCAGCCTGCAGCCTCAGGCCTGACTCTGGGGGCAGAGTCGTTCCCACAGACTGTGAGGAGGTAGAGGAAAAAAAGACGTTATTTTCCACTGTTTGGTTTTCATTCATGATTGTGTGCGTGCCAGTCAGCTGGAAATTTAAACAGAGCTGTAATGTGCTTAGGGTGTCACCATGGACAGATGCAAATTCCCAGTGCACTTGCCTTTCGGCCGGCCAGCCTGGCACTTAGCTGGATAGGGGTGCCCAGTGCCGGCAGGCTGCCTCTGCTCCAGGGGTACAGAAGACAGTACAGAATCTCCTGGGACCAAACGTACTCTCTGTATTTTGTTTAAACACAGTGGTGATTCAAATGCCTTTCATGACGGTGAACTGAGCTTTGTGGCTCAGAATCATTTGTGTAAAACAGAATCATTGCACGAGGCAAGAATCTTGCTGAACGTGGCCTATTAGACAGGTGTTGGCTAATCCTGTTATGAATTGTCAGTCCTGGCTGTGTCTGTTTTAGCCAAAGGTCTCATGTGGCTACTCACGTGAGAGATCACGTCCTTTACTAGCTCAACTCCTGCTCACCACCATCTGTATTGTGCTTCCTCACCTGCTTTATTAGCATTTAATTTCCCTCTTCTTCTTACTTTTCCTGAGAGTATATATGCTAATGAGAAAGCCTGCGGAAAATCAAATGCTTAATCACCCTCTGAGTTTCCAGCAAGCGGTGCATCTCTGTCATGGGCTGGAGGGCAGGGAGAAGCATAGAAGGGTGAAAGCAAGCAGGTTCCCATCCTGTGGATCCTGTCCTCCCACCAGTATGTCTTGACTTTGCTCCCAGCGAATCCCTGCAACTTCAGGGAAACTTAATTTCAGATAGAAGTGTGTATATTTCAATTTTATATACCGATTACCTGACGTGCAGGGCCGACCCTGGAAGCTTTCATTAATGGAGATGCTTTCCAAGCAGTGTTGGGAGTGATTTCTCAGCCATTACTACTACTATCAAAAACTCACAGGGGCGCCTGGGTGGCTCAGTTGGTTAAGTATCCAGCTTCAGCTCAGGTCATGATCTCATGGTTCGTGGGTTTGAGCCCCGCGTCAGGCTCTGTGCTGACAGTTAGCTCAGAGCCTGGAGCCTGTCTTCGAATTCTGTGTCTCCCTCTCTCTCTGACCCTCCCCTGCTCACACTGTTTCTCTCTGTCTCTCAAAAATAAATTAAAAAAACATTAAAAATTAAAAAAAAAACTCACAGAAAAGACAACTATGGAGATGAAAGAAACAGTCCATGGATATATAAAACGTGGTTTCATATGACTAACTTCCTATTGAAGATGAGCTCTGGAGGAGACGGAGTAAATTCAGGCTTGCAGCTTGGCATTTTTTTTTAATGGAGTCCTTTGTGGTGAATACAGTTTTAAAACGTAAAGAATTAGGGGTGCCTGGGTGGCTTGGTTGGTTGAGCATCTGACTCCAGTTCTCTCAGGTCATGATCTTTCAGTTCGTGAGTTCGAGGCCCACATTGGGCTCTCTGCTGTCAGTGCAGAGCCTGCTTTGGATTCTCTGTCTCTTCTCTCTGTCCCTGCCCCCTCCACTCTCTCAAAAATAAGTAAACATTAAAAAAAAACCTTAAAGAATGAAGTGATGACAGATGCTATGTGCTGTTCTGATGAAAGAGAAAGTCACTAAATCATGTAATGCTGTGTTAAAATGCTCCCAAAGATTTGGAATAAAGAGGTAATACTCTGTTTTATAAAGTTTATTTAATGCTTATTTGCTTTTGGGAGAGAGAGAGAGAGAGAGACAGAGAGACAGAGCTCAAACTGGGCAAGGGAGAGGAGAGAGAAGAAGACCTAGAATCCAAAGCAGGCTCTAGGCTCTGAGCTGTCAGCACAGAGCCCGATGTGGGGCTGGAACCCACAAACCATGAGATCATGACCTGAGCCGAAGTCAGATGCTAAACCAACTGAGCCGTCCAGGTGCCTCATGAGAAGTTATACCTTGGTAAGCCTTTTGCATCATTTAACCAATGGAATATTGGTTAATATTGGTTGGTTAATATCACAACCTGGTAAAGCATGTGACTCTTGATCTCAGGGTAGTGAGTTTGACCCCAAATTAGGTGTAGAGATTACTTAAAATAAAATAAAATCTAAAAAAATAGACATGCAACATAGACATTCAAAACTAAAATCTACACCATTCTTTAAAAATAAGATAGAACAATGTGTCCCAACGTTAATAGGCATTATAAGAAAAAAAGGATTCCATAATCAGAAAAGTTTGGAGAATAGTAGGTAGATAGATCAGAGCCAGGTTCCTTTGCTTAAGGAATATTCAGAGCTGATGGACATTGTGAATTTCCACAGCTACAGTGTGTATTTCATATATGATTTACATGTAAGTCTTGTGGTAGGAACAGTGTCCCTTGGAACACACTTTGGGAAACACTGGAATAGCCCCACAAGGAGTCCTAGGCATCCAAGCCAAATTCATTGCCAACTTTACATTTCTCTGTACTGAGCTTCTTATGCTAATAATAATGACTTATCAATTTCATTACCTCATTCATTCCTAATACTCGATCTACCTCCCAGATGCTAAAAATGTTCTTTACAAATAGTTTACAAAATTGCTGAAGAGCATACATAATAAGGACTACAGACCAATCTTGGTACCTGGAGATAACACCATGGAGATTTTGCTACATTCTCCCTGGTCTTTTGTGTCTTTGTAACACACACACACACACACACACACACACACACACACACACACACAGCAAAACTGGGATCATATTGTATTTCTTCCAGTATTCATTTAACCAAATGCTTAATAGAATGGACTTCATAAGTTTCAAAGGGCTACATACAGTATGACATATCGTAGGGACATCTAAGCGGACTAGGGAGCTGTCAGGAAGCATCTGCCCTGTGCTGAGAACTCCAGGCAGTCAATAAAATAAATATAAAGCGTGATTACTGTTTTCAAGAACTTACAGTCTGTCTGGGAGTGACAAACCACACCTATGAAAGAATTACAGAACAATCGTGTGTGAAACAGAGAGATTGTGACTGCAGTGGGAATTCTGAACAGAGCACGACCAGCGTGGGCTGTGATACCAGTGAAAAGAAACCAGATGAAGCAGATGCCTGGCCTGGATGAGAGAGAGAAAGGCTCTGAGAAAAATGTGGAGCCAAGTTCAGGGTCAGGAATACACATGGTGTGCCGAGGACAGTGAGGAAGGCAGTGGGATCTGAAATCTATTGCCACCTTGCCCCACTTTGATACTCAATCTTTTTTTTTTTTTAATTCAAGTTAGTTAACACACAGTGTTCTTGCCTCAGTCAGACATTCAGCCAGGGTGGCCGAAAGGACAAGAGAAAGTTCAGATATTAGTCCTACTTTATTTAGGAACTATATGCCCCAGCATCTATAACAAGTAGATAGAATTAGTTAAGGAGTAAATAGGGAGTGACATACTAAACTTGGTTTGCAGGTGCAATGGTTCTTCACTATTTGCTTTTTAAAAAATTGTTATGTTTATTTTTGAAAGAGAGAGAGAGCGCGCAAGGGAGACACAGAATCCAAAGCAGGCTCCACGCTCTGAGCGGTCAGCACAGAACCCAATGCTGGGTTCGAACTCACAAACTGCAAGACCATGACCTGAGCTGAAGTCAGATGCTTAACCAACTGAGCCACCCAGGCATCCCTGGTTCTCTGCTATCTGAAAGACAGCAAATGCACCCCATGTCAGGTACCATTCTCGAGCCATTTTAAATGCACTGTCCGACGTATGCTCAGACTTCAGAGAGGAGGAATGACAACAAAAGGTGCAGTATCCCTTCTTTCAAAGCCTCTCAAATCTTCAAGTGCAGGAAACTTTTGCTGACTTTCCCTCGCACCCTAAATTGCAAGTCAAGTGACTTCTCTGCCTTTGATTTCGCTCCTTTGGTAGAACAGCTGAAAGAGGACGTGCAGATCATCTCCAAGAAATCACTGTGGAATGAGCCTTGCACCTTTTCCCATCCCGGCTCCTCTGACCATTACTGGGTGACGAGGAAGGAACGTTATTTATGTCACCTTCACTCTCCCAACACCCCCTCCCGCCGACGACTAACTACCTTTCTATTTATGATCCTGTACCTTCCATCCTAACCTCACACTTTAGCCCACAGTTTTGGGGGCTATGCAAAGTGGACCATGTGCTCTGGCCCCGTGGTCGTGCTGCCACAGGCCGTCGTTATGGACTCAGGTGTCTCACTGTGGTTATGCCACTTAATTCACTCAAAAGTGCTGGGGCACAGGAGGGTTCTTCCCTGTGTCGGAGGCGTGTTCTCTTAGACACAGTGTGTAGTCCATGGTGACCTGTAGAGAGGTCACCACATCCATGCATGGACTTCTACCCAGAGCTCTGTCCCGCAGTCAGGCCATTTATAGACACCACACTCTCTCTCCCTGGGTGCACATGGACGAAAGGCCATGGTGAGGACACAGTGAGAGGGTGGCCATCTACAAGAGGCCCTCATCAGGAACTAGGCTTGCTAACACCCTGATCTTGGACTTCCTGCCTCCAGAACCAAGGACACCGCTGTCCGCTGTCTGAGTCGACTAGTCCACAGTGTTTAATTATAGCAGCCTGAGCGCAGTAACCTGAGGATGCCACAGCGCTGTGTGCCGTGTTGGGGCGGGGGGTGGGAGGTGGTGGTGAACACGGACTGTGAACGCCACTGTGCACGATGTGGGGCCAAGCTGCAGAGGACACGGTACTTATTTGGATAACCTTTTAGGAGAAGAAATAACCGCACCGGTCACTCGATTAGGAATCTGAGATACCATCTCACACGCATGCACCTCTGTGACTTGCTCAGGCTTTTGTTGGAAAGTGAGTCCCGGAGGCTCCCTGAGGCAATCTGCAGAGAGAATCCATGGCAGCTGCAAAGTTGTTTTTAAAAATCCAACCAGGGGCCTGGGTGGCTCAGATGGTGAAGAGTTTGACTTCAGCTCAGGTCATGATCTCATGCTTTGTGAATTCAAGCCCTGCGTCGGGCTCCTTGCTGTGGGCACGCTGCCTACTTCAGGTCCTCTGTCTCCCTCTCTCTCTGCCCCTACCCCACTCCCACTCTCACTTGCCCTCAAAAATAAACAAACATTAAAAAATATAAAAACCCAAATTATTTCCCGGGTGTGGATACAGAATTGGGGGGTGAATAAAGGCTGTGTTTTGGTGGGGAAGCGGTGGACTGGGGAGGTGGGAGGCTTCTCTAGGATTCCCCTGAAGCCCTATCCTGTGGCAGTTAGAGAGTGAGGCTGGATCAGGCCTACATCCGGAGGGTTACCCCTGCCACTGCCACTCCAGACACCTCAGACATCCACACTGGCATGTGCACCCTGCTCCGCATTTCCTCAGAGGGCCCCAATGGCACTCAGGCTTTAAGACAGTCTTGGCACATACACAGAACTCAGGTGGAGAAAGCGACTGGCCACAGATAAGCTTAAATGCAGCCACTGGAGGGGCGCCTGGGTGACTCAGTCGGTTAAGCATCTGACTGCAGCTCAGGTCACGATCTCATGGTTCGTGAGTTTGAGCCCCGCAACAGGCTCTGTGCTGTCAGCACAGAGCCCCGAGCCTGCTTTGGAGTCTGTGTTTCCTTCTCTGTCTGCTCCTCTCCCACTCACGCTCTGACTCTCTCTCAAAAACATTAAAAAAAAAAAAAAAAAAAAAGGTCATTAAAGGCAGCCATTGGAGCCCCGGGGAGCAAGGCCTGCCTTCCAGCCAGCTTGCGGGTGTCCAGCTCATTCCTCGGGAATCCCACCGTCTGTACGGCCCCAGGCACAAGGCGCCTCTGCACCCACAGCAGGTGCTCCCCACATGCACCCTGGTGATATTGTGGGGCCGCCAGTGACCTGCACACGCACACAGGCCAGCACGCACCCTCGCCCCGTCGCTGAGGTTTTCCCTCGTCAGAGGACCACTTTGACTCTTGACTCGTGCGTGGACCGGTGTTCAGGCTGGCGGGGCTCGCGGGGACAGCCAGGGTTTCCCAAGAGGGTAGACTGCATGCAGGGATGGTCCCTCCGGGCAGAATCCAGCTCCTCTGAAGGCGTGCGCCCGGGAGGGGAGCAGGACAGCAGTGCCATACTTTAGCGGATGCCATGGGCTCAGATTCAATTTATCTTGAAGAAGAACAAAGCACAGTTTTCTGAAACAGACCACCAAGTTCTCAGCAAGGTCGTGCACGGGCAGGACTGAATGCATCCCAACCGGACATGGGGTCAGCCTTAAGGTGCTTAAGGTGTGAGGCTCTCCCTCCTAATCTTCTCTCCCACCTT
This sequence comes from Suricata suricatta, assembly GCF_006229205.1. Classification (NCBI taxonomy): domain Eukaryota; kingdom Metazoa; phylum Chordata; class Mammalia; order Carnivora; family Herpestidae; genus Suricata; species Suricata suricatta. The sequence goes on along the minus strand of NC_043701.1, from coordinate 107,584,121 downwards.
TTGCACCAACTGAGGGGGTGTGGCTCGGCCCATCCCCGAGCCAGGAGCCTTTTCTACAAGGACACCCAGGCCTGCCTCTAACAAGGCCTGGAAGTCACAGCTTCTCTCTGAGGTCTTCCTGTACCTTTTTTTTTTTGCACGCCCATCCCCTGGGGGTGATGTCTGGGGCCAGCAGGTCCCCGCCACTGAAGATTCAAGGCCAAGCTGTACTCCCACTGCTGGTCTTTCCTCCCCATGTTCAAATACCAAACCCAGTCCTGAGAGTGCATACCTCATGGATGGACACACACATGCACATAGGCTGAATTTCTTATTTCTGCCGGGTTTCATCTCCTCAGGGGTCTGCTCTCTTGAGTAGAGCTAGAGAAGGGTTTTAATCAGATAAACCCATCTCTGCTAATGAAGAAGCTACTTCATAGATTCAGAGAATGTTTCTTTTGAAGAGAGCCGAGAGAACTATTCTAATCCCCCCTCACTTCAGAGAAAAGGCAGCACTCCAAGAGGGGAGGTGACATGTCCAGTATATATATATATTTAAAAATTTTTTTAAACACTTTTTCATTTTTGAGAGACAGAGTATGAGCAGAGAGACAGGGAGACACAGAATTCGAAGCAGGCTCCAGGCCTGCTCGATCACGACCTGAGCTGAAGCCGGATGCTCAACCAACTGAGCCATCCAGGTGCCCCACATCCAGTATATTAATCAGCAAGTGAGGGGAGCAGAAAGGAAATGTCAGCATCCTGACCCTCACCCACTGCTCGTCCCCACGCATGCTTTCCCAAGTCACACGATGTCTTAACCAGTGAGAATGCATCACTCGCCAAAAAGGCTTTTAAGAATTACATCTCATCTTGGCTCTTCCAACGCAGTTATTCTGAACTCTCTCCCACCTCTGCAGCCTTCAGTCCCCATCCATGAGTTTCGGCAGATGATTCCACGTCCTACGTTGCAAAGAAGTCTGGGGTCACCAGTTCAGGTCCTTAGCTTCTCTCCCCTGCACATCCACATTTCTCTGTTTCTTAGCCCATCATCTCTTCCTCTTCTCTTGTTCAAGGCCTCCTTCTCCCTTCTTGTGCTTCCCTCCCGTGCCCCCTGCTGCACCCCTGACCCTGGCCACTGTTGCATCAAGCACCTTTCTCTGGTGCTGAAACCAGCCTCCATCCTCTAGTCTACAGCAACGCTCTGCCTTCTCAAAACTCTCTCCTGCCTCTGAAGGTGGAGAATTGCTCTCACAGCCAGGGGTGCCCAGATGGCTCAGTCAGTTAAGTGTCCGACTCTTGATTTTTTGGCTCAGGTCATGATCTCTCAGTTCATGGGCTCGGCCGAGCCTCAGGTAGAGCTCTGCGCTGAGAGCATGGAGCCTGCTTGGGATGTTCTGTCCCCCTCTCCCTCTGCCCTTCCCCCATGCTTGCTCTCTCTCTCTCTCTCTCTCTCTCTCTCAAAAATAATAAGTAAACAAACTTTAAAGAACTGCCAGACACATTAACCAAGTATCCCCACACCCTTTGTTCCTCTGCCTCCCCCACACTCACCCCTGGTAATGTGGCTTACAGATCAGCACCCCCACTTGAAATCGTTTCTGCAAAACCACCCTCCTTGGCTGCACAGTAAGAGCCTGGATTGTTGGGAATTTGTTCTGTGAGCATTCTGCAAGACGAGCAAACATTTCCAATACATTTTCACTGGACACACGAGCGATGTCTTGCAATCCAGGTAATGTGATGCCGGATGTCATCACGTGATCACAACGGAGCTAATGGTTCTTGAAATTTGCCTTGAGAGACGAGTGCTTTGAATTACAAGCATGTTTCCAGAAGGAACTACACTCGCAAACCAAGGTTTTACTGTACTTGATACCACATCACACTTGTTCCTTCTTGGTTTTCCTCCTGTGGTTTCTATAATGCCCTAGGACGTGGGTCATCCTCTGGTTCAGCCCGTGGGGACGTCTCTCCTTGTCTCCCAGGTGCATGTGGCTGTCAGGACTCTGCGCCTGCCCATTCCCTCCCCCAGAGCCATCTGTCACCTCATCAGCCACTCAGCCTTCACCACCCCTTCCTCCACCTCCCGGCCTGCTCACACCCGCATGTGAAGTCACGGCCAAGGCTTCTGACTCGGCCCTATCTAATTCAGACTCTTGCCCTCCTTCACGATGTGCCTCCCCTCCTCCCCTTGCTGTTGCCGCTAGTGATCATGGCAGTTCCCAGAGTTAACCTTCAGGGCTGTCTTTGATGGCTCCCTTTCCAGCCCTCCAATAGAAACTGTCTGTGATACCCTTTGGTATTGTTGACTCTATCCTACTTTCTTCCTTAAAAAACATTTATTGTGACGGATGAAATAGACTGCATGACCCATTTGGAATGCCACAGCTACGGAAGACTGTCCAATTTTCTCAGACTTCAATGGCGTCTTTATGCCCTTCTTTGGCTTCCCCTTCCTACCTGCTTCAATTTACTCTCCTGAACCCAGAATTCCAAACCTTGGCCCCTTCCCTCCCCCACTACTTCTTCAGATAACGTGAACTCTGGTCCCAGGAGAGGGCACACAGGTCACCACCTTTCCTAGCCCTGCGCCTCTGTCTGTGGGCTGCCTCTACCCAGATCTCCTGTCCTTGACAGCATAGGGAACAGAAACAACGCCTACCATGCTGCCCTGATCATGCTAAAGTCCAGTTCCAAAGAAGGTATAGTCATCACCTGCATTTTGGAGATGAGGAGGATCCTGAGGCCACATCCAGGCTCAGCAAGAAAGTATGTCCTTAGATTATGTCATTTCAGCAAAGCAGGGGGGACTGGTGGCCAGAGATCTATATAGTGGCCATCTGTGTCCCAGCCAGAAGTGCACTCGCCCTCAGCCGAAACACGTCATTTATGTTATAATCCTTTCTTTTTTTTTAAATGTTTTTTTATTTATTTTTGAGAGAGAGAGAGACAGTGTGAGCAGGAGAGGGTCAGAGAGAGAGGGAGACACAGAGTCTAAAGACAGGCTCCAGGCTCTGAGCTAGCTGTCAGCACAGAGCCTGACGCGGGGCTCACACCCACAAACCGTGAGATCATGACCTGAGCCCAAGCCAGACACTTAACCAACTGAGCCACCCAGGCACCCCTGCTATAATCCTTTCATGGAGTTAAAACAAACAAACAAACAAAAAATAGATTCCAACATGGAATTTGTGACAGTTCTCCCTTGTTTGGTAGCTCTGTGTGATTTACCCCTCCGAGCGTCCTCAAGCAATATTTAGTTCATTCTCTTGCCCGAATTAGGTACCATGTTTGTTCAATCTACAAGTGACAAGAGACTTCTGTTACTGAAGTTTCAGGTCCAGGACAACCCAATGTGGGAAACATTTTTGGGTACAGGAACCCTTTGGCAGTGTATTTTTCAAGACTCCTGTAAGATTGGGTCACCTGGGCTGGGGCTCCACTCACATGATAATGGGGCATCCCTTGGATGACAGTCCTACCCCATTAATAGAGACCGAGTAGCCACACCTACACTGGATGTGGCTGAGACTGGCTGAGAGCCCCAGAGCAGAGATACTAAGAATATCAACAACAATTGGCCCCGAGAGTCCCAGGGACAGTCCAGTCCTCTATGCCATATTGTTGTGGGAGCTCCAGAGAGCAAACATTTACTGAGCCCTTACAAAGGGCCGGGAGCAGCTGTAATTCCCACTGCCCGTCAAATGAAATGCAGTAGTACAAAGGTTCTGTAACATTCTGGAGCCAGTGAAGAGAAGGATATGCAGCCTGACACCCTAGCTTTCAAACCACGTGACCCTGCATGAACGGTTTCCCCGAACCTCAGTTTCCCTGTCTACCAACTGGGGGTAACAACGCTTATCCTTCTTTTGGGAGAAATAGCAGGAAGGTAGCAATCTCCCCAGACAAAGTGCCTGCAACGTGGTAGGTTCATTAGCAAAAACAATTGTCCTCAATGTTCAGAGGGACTGTCCCTCTTATTTTCATATAAGAAAACAGATTCACACTGAGCTTGAATCATTTGCCAAAGTTACTTGGTTCAGTGTGAGGTGGGCACTAAACCCGGTCCATCTAGTTCCAAAGCCCTCACTCTTTCCAGAATACTACATCCTGTTGGCCTCTTGGGGAAACCTGTTGTATTGTTCTCAACTACCACTTCCTACTGAATTTACTTGTATTGGACGTGAATTAGCTGGTTGTGAATATAGACGATCCAAATAAATACTCCCCTACTAGAGATGTGCCGCTGATCAACGCTCAGGGTCTGCGTCCGATGGGAAAGTGAGGAAAAGGATACAGGAACAAGATATGCTGTCACATGGGACAGATGCCATCAACCTGGCTGGAAACCACTTTTCCAGCCTCAACCCCTCTCTGGGGCCCAGATGCTCTCCCCTTCTCTTGCTTCCTGGCCAAGCCTGTGCACACACCATTCCTTCTGCCTGAAACAGCCTTCCCTGCCTTCTGTGCCTGACAAGTTTTCTCACTTCAGTTACAACACCTCTACCTCAGACAGGCCTCCCCCTCCGACAGGCCTCCTCCTCGGACAGGCCTCCCCCTCAGACAGGCCTCCTCCTCGGACAGGCCTCCCCCTCAGACAGGCCTCCTCCTCGGACAGGCCTCCCCCTCAGAGAGGCCTCCCCCTCAGAGAGGCCTCCCCCTCAGACAGGCCTCCTCCTCGGACAGGCCTCCC
>NC_043701.1:107576068-107579346 GCF_006229205.1 Suricata suricatta | reverse complement strand
CAGAGAGGCCTCCCCCTCAGACAGGCCTCCTCCTCGGACAGGCCTCCCCCTCAGACAGGCCTCCCCCTCAGACTGGCCTCCCCCTCACAGGCCTCCCCCTCAGACAGGCCTCCTCCTCGGACAGGAAGGTCTTCTCCTCAAGGCCCTCCTTAGTTTCCTCAATTATCAGTATTCCTGTGACACTTTGTTCTTAGCTCTGTACCAGAACTTACTATCTTACCCTAGATAACATATCTATCTGCACGTCTCTTTTGCACTGGACTGAAAACTTCCTTATGGAAGCGAAGCTAGTGTTCATTTTTGCATTTCTAGGACCTCGCTAACTAGACAAAGGACGCGCAGTAGGGTTGGATGAGGTATGTGTTGAGTAAATGAAGTCCGCCCGTCCATTTTTCTGTGCTCCAGTTCGGCCCAGCATTGCGTTTTCTATTTTGGTTCTCTTTGTACCACATGCTGATGCCTTCTTGCCTCCCCATAGAAGACACACTCCACAACCCAATAAATATTCTTGCTGGCTGCACTCCGTCACTATAACCCGTCTGCCATCCACACAGAACAGCGACAGTATGGGGACCACCCTGCCCTGTGCATCTAAGGCAAAACAAAATGATTCAGCACTTCCAAAGCAAGCACACGAGATGCAAATGGTTTCAAAAAATAGACCAAGTGCCAAACTGAACAAAAACACCAAGCTAAAAAAAAAAAAAAAAAACAAAAAAAACAACCAGGCAGAGAGAAAGTGCTACACAGATGCCCAGGGATACCGACGGCAGGTTTTAGCAGGCCCTGGCCTGCAGACTTTTGCTGAGGTACACATAAGTATCCTCTGCACAAGGGAACTGGGGGCTTTCTAGGATCCCTGGTACTCCGCGGATGCTTCTAGATACCGTCGCCACGCACACACTCTTTGAGGACAAGAAGGTTTGCTGAAGGCGCAAGACAGTCTGTGACTGGAGGAGTGCCAGACATTTATTAGGTATCTACTGTGTGCCACATACGCGCTATGTATTACCGCCCATCCTGCTTCACTCTGTTCCCAAAAGCCAGCTGAGGTGGGTTGGTACTTCTGCTTTACCAGGGCTCAAAACAAGGAAACTGAGTCTCAGCGCTCATGATTTACACAAGTGGGGGGGGGGGAGAGCACAGTCTTGATCCCTGATCTCTCCGATCCTCAGTTACACACACTTTCCACTACCCACATACCTGTGCAGGTGCACGTTGCTGAAAAACCCGAATCCATGCTTGCTAAGGTTGTCAGTGTGGACAGGAGGCTCGACGCTCCCCTGATGGTTAAACTGAAGGGAACTGGGGAAGGTTATCCCCATTTTTATTCCCTGAAAGTGAACCTGGGCCTGGCATGTCCCTCGCTGTGTCCTGCAGCACCTGCGGGGTCACAGCACCCAGCCTGGGTGGCCTCGCCATCCATGTTCAGCCTGACTCTGAGGGCAGCTGAGATCGGCCCTGGACGATGGCGGGGGATTGCCAGGGGCAAAGGCGGGGGACACTCTGTTGTTGGAATGCAGTACCAGTCTGCTGTCCTTAAAAGGTGTAAGTGGGGGGACTCCCCATGAGGACCCCAGGAGTGGGCAGACCCTTCTGGCTTCCCTATGGGACATACATATCCTCCAAATCCTTCCCCTCCTCATCTTGCACGTGCACCTGGGCAGTGTCCCTGCGAAGGCCTGGAAAAAATGCAGAATCCCTTGGCAAAGTTGGCACATGCGCTAAATTCAGGTGCAGATGACAGAAACCAAGTTGCTCCTAAGATCGGGATGGGCGAGGGGCAGAGACAGTTACATGAAGGGGGCAGAAAACATCAACCTCCTTCAGACGGAAGATGATGAAAAAGGTAAGGAGTTGCTGGTTCGAGAAGAATCGTGTCCTGAAAAGCACAGGTTTGGGTTTGGGATCAGAGGGCCCAGGATTCCATTCCTGTCTCACCACCCATTAGCCACGGGTCTTGGACAAGTCAATTCACCTTTCAGGGTCTCACAGTCCTTAGCTGTAGGCGGGAGAAACAGTACCAGGGAGGCTCTTGGTGGACCTCGGTGGATGGGCTACATGTGGAGCACACAACCACCCTGTGAAGTGTCCATCTTATTCTTACCGGTTCTCACTGTAACAAGCAAGAACCCATGAGGGGATACAGGTCCTTGGACACATGGCCCCAGGCTGCTGTCCCCGGGGCAAAGCAGAAGCTGGGCTCTGTCTTACACACTGGTTGCACTGGGCTCTGTTAGCTCGGGAGAAGTAAAGGCCTGGAACCCAGAAGGGTCTGCCTTCCTCCCCCCACTGGCCCTCGGCTTCCTCCCAGCCCTCACCTGCCAACTTGGCCTGGGTAGGAAGACTCAGTTCTTCCACCTCCGGTTGGAAGCAGTTAAGGACTGAGACTAGTCTCTCTCTGCACCCCCGCCCCATCAGAAAGCAAGGTCCCCTTGACTCCAGCAGGATAACAGCTGTGTGTGAGTGCCTGTGTCTTTCCCCCAAGTTGGGGCAAGGACCTGTTTACAGGCTGGTGCGGGCTTCTCTCTCACCCGCCTGCCCGCCACCCAGTCTGGAGGAGCTGAGCACTCACACTGCTGGGGGGCTGGGAGGCTCTGGGGGCAGGAGAGCTGATCTGGGCTGCCGCAGATGCCTATCTCCTTCCTCACCCGCTGAGCTGAGGGGGTGGGGGTGGGGGGATGCTCCAAAACCAGGGGATTCAACTATGTGTGTGCTCTGTGTGCAGTGTGGGTGTGTGTGTGTGTGTGTGTGTGTGTGAGGGGAGCACTGCTTAGCGTCTGCAAGACCCCTTCCTCCTGGGCCCCAGCCGGCAGGTGCCTCAGGACAGGATAGGCAGGAGCTCTGGCCACCGCTGCGCTCCCTCGCCAGATGTGCTGGGGGCCACGCAGGGAGGCGCCAGCAGAAGGGGGCAGCCCCGCAAACCCCCCAGTAGCCGGGCGCTACCTACCCAGCTGCCACCCCCCCACCCCACCCCCGAAGGCATCAGGCAAGGGGCGCTGCACTGCGGGCGATGAGCACCCGCGGCCAGGCGGCCCCAGCAGGGTGGCGGCCCCCCGCAGGGGTACAGCGATCCCCTCGCCGGGCCCCCGGTCGCCCCCGGAGGGAGCCGTTACCTTCCACTTTGGTGAGGGTAAGGACCGGACTGTTGCAGGCGCTGAGCGGGGCCACCCGGGCCGAGTGCTTCTTCATGATGAGCCGTCCGCCTGCAGGAGCGCCTCCGCCGATCGCCTACATCCTGGGGCCGGCCGGGGCGCGCCTCTCGGGTCCGGTCCCGG
>NC_043701.1:107570382-107575968 GCF_006229205.1 Suricata suricatta | reverse complement strand
TCTCGGGTCCGGTCCCGGCGGCCTCGGCCGCGGGGGAGCGCGAGCGGCTCGGGCCCTGCCCCGGGGCTGCTCACTGCGGCGGCCGCCCCTCGGAGCGCATCTTCCCGGCCGCACAGCCACTCCGCACGCGCGCCCACAGCCTCCTGCCTGGAGGTTGCTGCAAACTCCAACGTCACGTACAAGTGCGCTCCCCACTCCCACCCCGCGGGCTCACCTGCTCCGCCCCGCGCCCTGGGACGCCCGCCCCCCCCTCGCAGCAGCCCTGTCCCGGCAGTGGCCTCTGGCAAGGCGGCTGACCACCGGCTCCCAGGTCGGCGCTGTGCCATCGCTAGCTCACGGGAGGGGACACCCGAGAACTTAGCCTCGGAGTTTAAAAAGCAAGACGTTTGACTTTGAATTGAGAGCTGACTTCCCTGCACGGAGTCCTGAACCGTGGTTTACAGGAAAAAAGCAAAGCTTCCCAAGGGCCTGTGTGAACTTCTTTGAAAGAGCCTAGGGGCACATTATCTTGTCTGGCCTTGGGGGACAACAATTTTGGGGAGAAGACGCAAAGTCCGTGGAGCAAAGCAGCAACAAGAAGAGGAAGGCTTGAGATTTCCGTTCCTGCCCCATCGCTGGGTCCAGCGGGCCCCAACTCCCTGGGAAGTGGAGACACTTCCTTTCTGTCCAGCCCCCAGCTGCAGCCGGCCTGGCATTGGCCTCTGCAGACGCTGATCTCACGGCTCCCACTTAGACCCAGCTCTAAGCTACTGGCCAATGACGGGTGTTAAAAAGCAATGGCATCCCTATTGCATCACTGGCTGGACCACGGAGTCCCTGGGGCGTTTATCCAATGACAACGTATCATTAGAGGGGCATCACCCTGCAGGTAGGATGCACAGGGCTGGCACAGCCTAAGAACTCCAAGAGGCCTAATGGGCATCTGACTCACACATGCCCAGCCACCAGTGGGGGGGGTCCCAGCCTCTTCTGGGAAATGCAAGAACCAGCGGTCATTCAAGGTGGATTTTATTGTTGTTGTGTAGTCCTTCCCCAGAGTCTGAGAACCTCCCACTCTGCTTGGTTTCCTGTCTCCAAGTTGATGTTCTACGGTACAGTGTAATTCCTGTCCCCCATGAGGCTAACTCAGTGGCGTAGTGAGAGGCAGAGGGTGACCTCGGAACGATGGGGTTTCCCTAGTTTGGTACCTAATAGCTGTTTCTGGTGACGTCCACGGGCAAACCCTCAGGTCCCTGGCAGAAGTGGCTCGTAGGCGTCTTGTTATTCCTTGCCCTCTTGGACAGCCGTGATGGACAGAATGGCCCTGGCTCTGCGAAAGGCCAAGGCTTCTCAAGGTTGTTTCCTTATCACTGTAGCCAAGAAAAAGGATTTAAGGGTCTCCGCAGAGCCCTCTAGTGGTAGCCTCTACAATATATGCCTCTTACCTGTAAGAATTTGTCCCAAGACCCCTTTGATCTAGATGACGCTCTAAGTCAATAAAAGCTATCCATTCCCTTCTTTGGGAAAATGAAGCACAAATAGGCCCAACGCAAAAGAATCTCATCTTCTATAAAGAGGACCTTTTTAATATGGAATATAATATTCTTACATGTTGTTTCACTAAGTTCATCAATCAACATTATATACAGTGACTAAAACAAATATCACATAATAACTAATTTTTTAGTACTATGTATCAAATACCATGTTTGTCTGTTTTACAGAAATCATTTCATTATTTACTTACGAAAGCTCTGTGATATTGTTGTTGCCTTGCTTTATAGATGGGGAAACTGAGGCTAAAAGAGGTTACATAAAATGTCCTGGATCATAGGGTGAGTAAACTGGCCAAGCCGGGATTCACATTCCAGCCTGAACAAATTACGACTGTGAGCAGGAAAACTATTCTCTTGTGAGAGATGTAAAATGCAAAGACTCAACTATTCCAGTTCAGGTAGGAGATATTAATCAAGGAGCCCATAATCCATTTTCTTTCACTTATATATGGGTTTCAATAGATTTCATCATGCTCCTGAACCTCCTGGAGTCTGGCTCTCCCCTAGCACTTCAATTTTTAGCTTAAGTTGCTGCTGAAGCAAATACTCCTGACACTTAAAATTAGCCCATCCACGCTCATTCTGCTGGTCAGCTCACAATGAAAGTGCCCAATAAATAGTTGTCTGTTTTTTAAAAATGTATCTTTCTATTTATTGCAATGTCATACAAGTTAAATAGATGATCAAGTATTTTTTAATGTTTATTTTGCAGAGAGCAAGCAGGAGAGGGGCAGAGAGAGAGGGGGACAGAGGATCTGAAGGGTGCTCTGTGCTGACAGCAGCAAGCCCAATGCGGGGCTCGAACTCACAAACCATGAGATCATTACCTGAGTCGAAGTTGGACGCTTCACCAACTGAGACACTCAGGCACCCAGATCATTAAGTGTTGTTACATACTCTTGTTATTAACTTCACTCCTTAAGGACTTATCCCTAAACCTTCTTTTTCCCCCACGGGACCCCCTCCCCCCAGGACCTTCCCATACCTGAGAGGTCATCACCTCCTCATGTCTATCGACTTCTGCTTATCGATGAGGCAGTGCCAACTCTCCTCTCAACTTCCTCTCATTATTATTAAGAACTGAGTGCTGTTTCTCATTTTCTATACTCAACTCTATTAGCTCATACCTTGCGTCTCAACCAAAAAAAAAAATCTTACTGCCCCCGCAAATATTTCCTCTACTCCTTTTTAAAAATGGAGTTCCTGTGACTGGACCATAGGACAGTTGATCCTCCTGACAGGATGCACACATTTTTGGGTAAGTGAATGTGGTGAGGCTGCATATTTACAAACTCACATACATAAAGTTAACTGTTCTAGAAGAACATTAACTGTGTGCTGGTATATGAGCACACATTAGGAGTTTGAGAATTCCAACAATTTAACACCCCATGCTAGAGGGAGGCTGCCATGACCTAACTCAGGGATACCTAAAAATCACACACACTCCCCACTTAAAAACCCAAACCTCAAATTATATAAAAAAGGATGCTAATAATTGTTTCCATGAAGACAGCCATGATCCCCAAAGTATCAATGGAAACAACCCTGTATATATAATATCTAGGCAAGAGGTTGGCTCATTTGACCCTATTCCACTTTGGAGGATATTGGTGTGAGCTAATAACTGAATGACGTCATTGGGTGTCTACCTGTCTTAACTTTAATATTAGAGATCTTTATCTGAAAGAGGGACTGGGGTGTGACTTTTTCAAGGTCATATTCGTAAATGTCATCTTTTAAAGATGTATGGTCAACAGTTTGCTCACCAAACCCATATTTCCCTCAGCTTTACATGACATGGTGTCCGCTGTGACAGAAGAATATTCTTTGTCACTAACCTCACTCTCTGTTTTTCTCTTTTGATCGCTGAGGTTGGGGAAGTGGGATATTTAATGGTAATTGGTGGCATTCTGGGACAACAGACTCATAAAGAGTCAGTGGGCTCTGTTCTTAAAGATGGTCCAAACAATGAAGTAAATTCACTGAACAGATACAGAAAGTCACGAATCTCTAATGCAGAACTTACATACCATGGGTTTTATACTCCCTGGCCTTCCCATAACAGCCTCCCCGCCTAACCCCCACTTCCCACTTGCAAACCAGAGTAAAGAAGTAAGAGAGAATCCCAGATAAGAAAGGGGGCAAATCAGCCAGTTTCTTGTACACTTGAGTCTATATTTAAATTGCAACCCTACGTGGGGGTCTAGTCATGGTCCTTCAGGAAGAGACGGACAGGCAACCTTGGGATGAATCAAGGGACTGTGTAGTTCTAAGGACCTCATGTTCTGGAGGCTTACCACTTTTCTTTCTGGTACTGGGCTCCCAGGTCTGGTTCCATATTCAGGCTCTGACCTCCCTAAATAACTCGTGTTGCCCAAACAATCTAGTCTGGTCTTCCTGGACTGACTCCTACTTCTGCCATTCATGGTGGTCACTGGCCATTTCAACCTCCCATACTGGTATGCATCTATCTACAGACTCACCACACTATTCCAAACAGGCATGTGATCTCCTTGAGGGGGTTAAGTAATATGTAGGACTCTTTTGAGCCCAAGAGACATGGGAAATGACCTGAATAACAGCCAGTAACAGTTCAAGTTTGAACACCAGCTCTGCCAATAACAGTGGCCAATCTTGAGGGGTCACTCAACCTATTCTGGCCTCAGTTTCCTAACTCAGGCACATGACAGTTAGACCCACTGGTAATTTTCAGACTGTTTTTCCTGGTCTCTCTGCAGATTGACTCTACTCTTCTACGTCCATGTTAGATTGGGTTTATAAGACAGTTGTCACTATAAAAAGAAACTTTTGAAAACCATAAATTGAATAACCTCCAAGGTCCCATTTGGCTTTAAAATTTGGGGTGTATGAAATTATCTTCCAAGTAAGATAGTTGTCACTGTCTCCAAAGATCTTAGAAGAATCTTGTCCTTCATGAATATCTCATGACTTTCCCTTTAAATGGTTTTCTCACCTTTTTTTGACATAGAAATCAATCCGCTTTTGTTAAAATTTGTAGAATTTTACACTGAAAAGGATTAATTTTACTGTTTGTAAACCATATACCAGTTTAATACCTGGTAAGTATACAAACACATATATACTGATCTGATTATTTAATAAAATACTACCTTTACTGTGTATGAACATGGCTATTCTATTCTATCCCATACCATTCTGTTCCATTTATTTTATTCTGTTCCTTCATTGCAAAAAAAAAAAAAACCCCAAAACATGCTGATTGTGATGAAATAAGTTTGTTTTAGTATGATCCACTCATGGGTCATAATGCATATGGTTTGAAAAATACTATTAAAATTATATTCTTTTTAAGTAGAGAGCTTTACTTGATTTATTTAAAATAAATAATAAAAAAACTTTAAATCCAGCAAAGGTTTTCAATAGTCAGAAAGTAGACTGCTTCAATTAATTTGCTCTGAAATATTAACACTGTTTCATAATCCTTTGTAGTATTAAACAGTAAGAATAACAAATTATTTTTGTGGTTACCCATGTTTAAAAATAATCACTTAAAGTAGCTCCAAGAACCAGAAATGGAGTTTTACCCAAATAAATCAGTCTGCAGCATTAGAAGCTTTCAAAGTGGAGTGCACGCATTGGTATTTCCAACAGGAGACAAGGTCTAAGATTGAAAGAAATGAACTCTGCATTGGGCAGCTCATTCCCCTGATCTGGCAGGAATAACTGATAACCTTTTAAATTACTCCAAGCGCAAGTTCAGGGACACAAGACAGATCACTGGGGGGCCTTTCTCATCCTCACCTGACCTTCCCCAACAATGTACATGAACAGGATAAACTGAGAACTCTTTGGGTCCCCCTAGGGTTTTTCCTCTTTTGCTGGAGAATTAGTAATGTCAGGTTTGGCTTTTGTAGACACACGCCCTCCAGCTGCCTCCATGACTGCCCCACAGTGACTGGACAATAGCTAGCTTTGTGGCCATTCTGAGCCCAGAGTCAGGGTCATGATGAACAAGAAGAGAGGCACAGAGATGGGAATGGGGCGTCTGGTCACTTCCTTTGTGGAT
>NC_043701.1:107534633-107570282 GCF_006229205.1 Suricata suricatta | reverse complement strand
CAGTTACCATCAGGATCAGCTTCCTGAACCAGCCCTGGAAACAGCCCCTTCAGGGATCAGGAAAGTCCTGCACATTGGCCAAAGGACCCCAGGCAGCACAAACCCCCTTTGTGTGTGGGCAACCTCTGGGCACCCTGTTCTTCACATGGGCCCTGATTCCCATGGCTTCCGTCCTCTCTTGAGAACCTGGCTCTCATCCTTCATTCCCCGGGTAGGATGGATCCGGGAAGCAGCTGGGCCCTCCTGATGCCCAGCCTGGCACTGCCCCTCCATATAATCTCAAATCACCAGAAACTTCCAAGGTGCAAGGGTTTTACAGAGTGTCATCTGGATGCCTGAAAGTTACTGAATGCACGGTCTACCTCCCTCATGTTCCCAGTCCCAGGGGCTTCTTGATGCCTCCCCATCCACATGGCAGCCTCATCTTCTCCTTCCTCAGCCTGGCATGCCCCACACACACCAGGCTCCAGGCCCACTGTCCTCCTGACCGAGCAAAACCTCCCGGGAATGTCTTCTGCAGACCTGACCAGAAAGGGAAAGCTCCCTGGCATCCCAGTAATGAAAAGCCTCCCCTCCCTGCTAGACTTGCTTCCCTGAAGTCCTGGTCCGGGCTCATTTTGACCCACAGAAGGACTGTCCTCTGCCTATTGGTTTATCTGCTCCCCTACCCCAAAGAACAGACCAACCAACAATGCTTACACCAGTGGGTTTGGTTCATGGCCAAACTGTTGGCATTAGAAGCCCCCAGGCGCTGCCCCTCACTTCTGGCTGTTTTCTGCCACCTCAGGCTGGATCCAGACAAAGAGGGGATCCTGGCAGAGGCCAGCGAGGCCCAGTTCCTGGAGAGGGTGAGGTCAGAGTGTGAGCAGAAGGCCTGGTACCTGCTGCCCCCAGACTCACTCTCAGCCATCACTTCACTGAACGCCTTCAGTTAAGCACAGATTCCCTGTTCCCAGGGGTGTGCTTTCTGCTCAGTGACAATGAGCTGAGTTCTGACCAATGACATTCTATGTGCAACATGCAGAGACCTCAGACTGAGGCCCACCAAATCCCCAGTAACACTCTGCAAACTCGCTGGGTGAGAGGAAAGAAACATTTTGTCATGTCAGGGGCTACCAGATGACCCCCGCCCCTGGCCAAAAATATAGAATGCTCCCAAGAAATAATTGTGTCTTCCCCAAAATAAGTCTTAAGGATTGCCCTTTTCTCCTCCCTTGTTTTGCGCAAGATCTTAGTTGCCCTACGTTGGCCATGTGTAGGCATGGATATGCATCTGAACCTGCAACAAACTGTATTCTTCAGCAGAAGTAGGGGCAGGACACAGGGAAAAAGACATGTTTGTTACATGATTTACTCAGGTATGAGGAATACATCTCATTTTTCCCCCCAATGCAAACAAAAATCGTGCTTAAGGCAAAGTCTGTTTTTTGCTTTAGGGCTGAAAGAGAAGGTCCCATAAATTTTGGACCAAAGCAAGAAGCCAGAAGTCTGGAGATCTCCCCTGCTCCTGACAGAGGCAGTAAGTCTTGCCTTTTCCCAAAATGGCCGGCTAGTTTAGGCAAGGGGACAGGTCTCAAGAATTCTTGAGAGCTGTTGGTCAGGTCTGGAGGATGAGATGTGTGCATGATCTGTTCCCCAAGGTTATCTCCCCAGTGTCAGAATATTTCTGTCTTGTGGACTCCCAAACTACCTTCCAACACTAGTTCCTTGTCACTTCGACAAAGATGGGCTTGTTGGTGCCTCCAGGGAGCGTCTGAGGCCGTGTGACACCGAGTGACAAGCGAGGGCAACTGTTGGTGAGACACCCAGGCTTATCTGGGTTTGCCCCAGCACATCAACACCATAATCACTTTCCAGCTTGATGGACAACTTTGAAATTGTCTAGTCAAAATTTGTTCTGGGAATTTTTTGGTCAACCCCCATTTTGATTTTAAGATAATGATCTTTGGAAATTTCATGTAAACGCCCATTCTGAAGGCTGGAAATGTATATCAAAATTCCTAAAAAATATAAATATTTATGGCCTATTACCCAATATTTCCATTTTAAGGAATTTCTCCAAGAAATAATCTGATGTGAACATAGATATATGGACAAAGATGTCCATCAAGTTTTTTTTTTATTTATTTGAGAGAGACAGAGACAGCATAAATGGGAGAAGGGCAGAGAGAGGGATAGAGTGAGAATCCCATGCAGGCTCCATGCTGTCAGTGCAGAGCCCGATGCAGGGCTTGAACCCACAAAGTTTTGAGATCGTGACCTGAGCCGAAACCAAGAGTTGGACGCTCAACCGACTGAGTCACCTGGGCGCCGTTTCATCGAAGTTTTAATATGAGTAAGTGAAAAAATAGAAATAACCTCAAGGTTCATTAACAGGGAGATGGAAAATAAAGTTTGGTGTATTTACATGAAAGGGTATATTGTAGTTGATAAAACAAGTTATTCAATAACACAGGGGAAATGCTAAGGAGAAAAAACAAGGCATACACTTATGTCCGATATGATTTTTACATATATTACATATTTGTTTTATATGTAGGTCATATTATTCATATATATGTGTGTATATACATGCACACACACGTAGGTATAAATAACATATATTTGAAAAAAATTAAATAGGCTACCATTTTTTTTGTTTTTTTCTAACTGCCACAAGAATAGTGATTCATTTATTTTCTCCTTGAGAATTCTCTGAAAGAGAAGTTTATCTACTTTTAGTGGGGTTCAGACCAATACTGGTGCCTGAAAATAGGTGTGTCTTTTGTAAACAGACACAAACAGGAAGCCTTCCTATACAGGAGTGTATAGAATAATACTGCAACTGTTTTTCCTTTTTAAATGATTAGACAATCTTTGGGGCAAGTGGGGGGCTCAGATGGTTAAGCGGCTGACTTCTGACCGCAGCTCAGGTCTTGATGTCAGGGCTGTGAGTTCAAGCCTCGCACTGGGCTCTACACTGGGCGTGGAGCCTACTTAAAACAATATTTAGACAGTTTCTATTCTTCTTATACAAAACTCTGTCAGACCCATGCTTTCAGAGCCATTGTTCCTCTGTCTAGAAGTGTCCATTCCAACATCAAAAGGAACACACAGTTCCGTTTTTTCATATTTTGAATGTTTTGTTTCTCACATCCTTTTTATATCTGTGCTGTGCAAATTTTCAGAAGGTGCAAGCAATGAGACAGAGAAGGGAGAGTGAGGAGCAGTGTTGGCTTTTTCCTGCAAGAGTGAAGAGAGGGACACCTCAGCTTTGAGTTGGAAGAGTCCTTGGCGGCTCCCTGTGGGCTTGGTGAAGACCAGGTGCCTCCCTTCTGACCTCTTCCTCAGGATGCTTCTGTTTTTGCTCCAACCTCAGTGAACTCTTGTCTAATCCTTTCCCTCAGATCTTCACTCCAGCTCATATGTAGTTTTAGATCTTGCCCTTGGGTGTACGTGACTAAAAAGATCGCTGTGTCTGTCTGTCTTAGATGGGAGGACTGTCATCTCCTTGCTTCCTGGTCGGCTGCGTGGTGCCCCCAGAGGGCTCCAGCACACGAGGGAGGCCCGCATGATGGCGGGAACAAGACAGAGCAGCCCAAGACTGACCTCTTCCATGCCTTTTAACACATCAACCACAGCTGCCAGCTTCAGGGAAGGGCACTGGCTAAAAATGATTTGACACAGTTTTTATCACTGGATTTTTGTGTACCCGTTCCGTATTTTGTATTAATACAATATAATATAATACTTCTTGGCAGGGATTTATTTGGTCCAATATGTTCTCACCATTTCCTGAAAACTCAAATGAACAAAACGTGACGCAACTCAATCTCACCCCCGTCTCTCAGCTTTCTTCTCTTTCTACTGTCTACTGACCCCTCTTTATACCTTACTCCCCACTCTAAGCTCTCCCTTTCTGCAAAGCTACAAAAACGAAAACAGAAGACAAAAAACATGCCATCAAAAGAAATTCATCACGCGTGTAAAATCCATTCAAGTCTCAGGCTCTCTGCTCACCGCAGAGGGGACCGATGGCAGGGGCAGCTCTGTGGAGCCTAGCTTATGGGAAATATACTTGCAAGACAAGCCCATCGATCTTTGTTTTAACCTTGACTGCTTATTTAAAGTGAGCTGGCATCAAATGCTCTATTGATAGCAGAATTCTAATTTGGGATCAGTAACAACCTAAAATATCTGAGACATGAAGGATAACCATAGCTTGAAAATCTGTTTCCAGCAGTGATATTTGCAGAACTTAAGGCTCACTTCATCCTTGGCCCCTGAAACAGTATTTGATTCGTTAGTGGCATGGGAGAAAAAATACCACAAGGAATTCAACACAACTGTCCTTGGAACTAACTGAAGATGAACAAATATGTATATTTGTTATGTGCCAGCATAAACTAGAATAAAAAAATCACCTTCACTGCAAAATGTTTATCTACAGCCCTGCCCAGAAATGATAAGGTAAGCATGATTATCTTCAACCTGACATGACTTTGCAGGAAACTTCTCTATGACTCTGAATAGTAGTGATCAAGTCACGCTGGGATTCAGAGTTCATGGGCCCAGCCAATTCACAGCCATGAGGTCTCTTCTGCATTTGGGTGACAATGCTCCCTGCTTGCTAGTAGACTTTGGATGCGACTTCTAGGTGACACTCTGTGCCCATGAAAAGGAGGGCCTGGACACTGTTTAAGAGTACAGACTCCACAGGGTGGAAAGAATTCTGGAAATCACCTAGTGCATTACCCTTAGTTTGGTCCAGGAAAGAATAAAACTAAGAGGACGATAAGAAACAAAAAACTATGGCCATGCTGGGAACACTAAAGAGAAGCAGCTGAAATATACCTCCAGAAATGCACAAGGACCAAATGACGAGGTCCATCTCGCAGCCGCTGCTGCTATGAAGCCGAGAGTATTTTAGATCGATGGGACCTGCCTGCATTTCTGAGACTCGTCAGGAGGTTAAGTAAAGAGGCCACTCCTTTTTAGACTTCAATTTTAAACTTTGGACAAGATTCAGGGCAATCAGAGTGCTTTCAAAGCAATTCCTTGTTTTTCAGGAAAGGAAGGTGTCCTCGAGGAAAACAAATAAACATAAAACCCCTCAATCTTAAGAAATGAAAGACATGTGAGTGCTTCCTAACTCCAGTGGAGTCTTGCAGCAGATGGAAGGTGAATTAGGGTATCTGGAAAAGGCTCTGAGACAGTTCTGTCAAAGGCTGTAAGGCACAGGCAAAACAGCAAACTTCTCTGTTTCTCACCACAAAGTGGTGAAAGTGAAAACACAAGAAACATAAGGGGAGAAAATAGCTGTAGATTATATAAATGATTAGGGACTTCTACCTAAAATATAGAAAGAACTCTAACAACTCAATAATTTAGAAAAAAAGACAAAACCCTAATTAAAAACCAGGCAAAGGTGATTTTAAAATGGGCTAAAGACCATATGAATACCTCACTGGAGATGATAGATAGATGGCAAATACACACGTGAAAAGATGTTCCTCATCTATATCATCAGGGAAATGCAAATTAAAACAGCAATGAAATACTACAGCATACCCGTCAGAATGGCCAAATCCAAACACTGACATCATCAGATGCTGGTGAAGACATGGAGCAATGGGAACGGTCACTCACAGCTCGTGGGAATGCAAAATGGCACAACCACTTTGGAAGAGAGTTAGGCAGTTTCTTCACAAAATTAAAAATACTCTGGCCATCTGACCCAGAAGCCATGCTCCTTGGTATTTGCCCGAAGAAACTGAAAAGTTATGTCCATACAAAAACCTGCACGTGGATGTTTATAGCATCTTTGTTCATAACTGCCCAAACTGAGAACCATCAAAATGTCCTTCAGGAGGTGAACAGATAAATAACTTGTAGTAAGGCCATATTATGGAATATTCTTTAGTGCAAAAAAAAGCTATCAAGCCATGAAAAGCACTGAGGAACCCTAAATGCGTATCACTAAGTGAAGGAAGCTGATTTGAAAAGGCTATATGACATATAAATATATGACATTCTGGACAGGGCAAAATGATGGAGACGGTAAAAGGATCAGTGGTTACCAAGGGTGGAAAAGTGAGTAAGCAGAGCACAGAGCATCTTTAGGGCAGCAAACATACTCTGTATAGTAGATGTAATAATGGACGAATGTCATTAAACATTTGTTCAAACCACAGAATGTACAGCACCAAGCATGAACCTTAAGATAAACTATGGACTTTGGGTAACTATGCTGTGTCAATGTGGGTTCATCCTTGGTACAAAACATACCATTCTGGTGAGTGATGTTGATGATGGTCAGGCTATGTATGCTTGGGGCCAGGGCATGTACAGGAAATCTCTGTACCTTCCTCCCGATTTTGTTTTAAATCCAAACTGCTCTAAAATAATAGTCTTTAGAAAAATGAGCAAAGGGCCTGAATAGATAGTCCTCCAAAGAAGATACACAAATCATGAGATTTATGATAAGCATGTGAGAAGATACACTACATCAAAAGATATCAGACAAATCAAAAGCACAATAAGATGCCACTTCACACCCGCTAGGATGGCTAGCACCAAAATGTCAGACTGTAACAAGCGTTGGGGAGGACGTGGAGAAATCAAGAAGAAAAACTTGTACACTTCTGTGGCACTGTGACATGTACGGTCACTCTGGACAACGGGCTGGCAGTTCCTCCAAAGGTTAAATATAGACTCGCCATGCGACCCCACAATTCTACCCAAGAGAAATAAAAACCCAAGTCGCTAGAAACACCTGTACATGAATGTTCATAGTGGCATTATTCATGGAAATATCCCAAATGTCCACTGACTTGATAAATGGATACAGACAACATGGTATATCCACCAAATAGAAGATTATTCAGCCATAAAAACGTGAAGCATTGCTATAGCCCATGGCGTTGATGACCCTGAAAACAGTATGCTAAGTGAAAGAAGCCAGACACAAAAGGGTACATCTTGTATGATCCCACTTACATGAAATGTCCAGAAAGGTCAAATCCATAGATACAGAAAGTAGACTGGTGGTTGGCAGGGGAAGAAGGGAAGGGAGAATTGAGGGTGACTGCTCATGTGGATGGAGTTTCTTTTTGGGGTGATAAACATGTTCTAAAATCAATCATGGTGATCCTTACGCTCCCCTGTGAGGATACTAAAAACCACAGCGTTGAACTCTTTCCATAGGTGGACTGTGTGGTCTGTTAGTTCTATCTCAATAAAGCTGTTATTTTTAAAACTCTATGCTCCTTAAAACCTAAGATAAAAAAGTTTATTCTGAACTACACCCACATATATCTATTGGTATCTATTATTCAATAGTGAAGGTTTTCACAAAAATATTTGTAGCTATTGTATTTGGTGGCACCAAAGGTGACCTTTAAAAATATCTCTCTTGTTCTTTTTTTTTTTTTTGGACTGATTTTTCTTAGGCAAATATGTGCTAAAAATGTTATAAAGGGAATTGGCGAGGTTTTACAGATGACTCCATACCATACTTCAGACCAAATGTTCAGTCCACGTGCTTGATACCATGGATGGCTTTGGCCTTTGCCATTCTTGTAGTATTTGTTCTAAGAGCCCATTAAATTACTAATGATGATGATTACACTAAGTATTTCAGCTCCTGCCTTTGAGTGGGCATGGCTCTCCTTGCCTGGTGGTGGGGAGGATTCCACGGGGGAAGCACTGCAGTGACCTGGTGTGGGGGCTGGATGCTCAGCTCACTTGTTGGCTGGGTGAGGCTGCCGGCCACTGGCCTGGCAGCTGGTGCTGTCTGCTCCATCCCCCAGCAAAGTACAAGGTGCCTACGTCCCTGGGTACCAAGGGTATTTCCACACAGCTGATATTCAAGAGTTAAGTCAAGGGCAGCTCGAGAGTCCCAAGTGTTCACCTATCCAACCCTCATCCTAGACTTTATATTCTCTCTGTATATTTTCCCTACATGCCAAGATGAGGAAGATATTGAAAAAAATAGGGACCCACTCTCCCTTTTCCTATAGGGCATGATTTTCTAGAGCATAATTGCTTTGTTGTTGTTTTTTCTTGGAATGAGA
Organism: Suricata suricatta; assembly: GCF_006229205.1. Taxonomy (NCBI): domain Eukaryota; kingdom Metazoa; phylum Chordata; class Mammalia; order Carnivora; family Herpestidae; genus Suricata; species Suricata suricatta. The sequence goes on along the minus strand of NC_043701.1, from coordinate 107,562,228 downwards.
ACATCTATCTCTTCACAAAGACACCTAGAACTGGAGTCAAACTCAGAAGAACTCATACCTTCTACGAACTTCTCCTCTGTTCCCAGCAGGAGGCTTCCCAAGGGAACTCATTTATCAGAACCACGCAGCATGAGGTTTGAACAACCAAGCATTCAAGAAAATGTCTTAGAGTCTTATGTGTACTTCTTTCCCCAAATCCTTGAAGGCCACACACAGAACAATCTAGATGACGTACTACATGTCCTGAGAAGTGCTAAACCAGCTCTGAAAAGAAGAGCCCTGATTTGTGGCATTTTTCAATTGCTTTGGTGTAAATACTGATGATTTCGATTTATCAATGTGCTGTCACTGAACCGGAAATTGGGAGATGTAACTGGAAGGAGATGGTATGAGCCGCCATGTCATACCACGAGTGAGCATCAGCACACTGCCAGGTGTGTTTAATGACACGTTAATGATAATAAAATTCTAGACCACCCAGCTTGGGAACTGTAGCACGACAGTCCAAGCACGAATCAGTAAGGGGATGGGTGATGTGACTAATATGGACTTCTTTAATCCTAACAGGCTACGGTGGCCCTCAGACTCTGATGCATGACCTATCTGTTATTCTTCAGGTGTGAATCACACTGGGCCTGGCCGTGTGCAGTAATCTAGTCTAGTGTGTCTTAAACATTCTTCCTTCTAATGGGGCTTTTCATTAAATTCTGCTGGTTCTGTCTCTTAAACACTCTTGTCTCTCCTCTGTGTCTATTGTAATTGATCTCCAATTCATTTTCCAATGTGCATGAGCCAGCACCATTGCTAAAGTTTCTTAACTGGCCACTTGGGCATCGAGTCCTTCCTTCTCTCTTCTGTACTCATAGCAACCAGAGGAGTCTGTCTTCCTCTCTCCCTCCCTCCCTCCCTCCCTCTCTCTCTCCTTTCTTTTCTTTCTTTCTTTCTTTCTTTCTTTCTTTCTTTCTTTCTTTCTTTCTTTCTTTTATCTTTTTAAGTTTATTTATTTTGAGAGAGAGTGGGTGAGGGAGGGGCAGAGAGAATCCCAAGCAGGCTCTGCACTGTCCGCACAGAGCCCAATGCAGGACTTGAACCCACAAACCGTGAGATCATGACCTGAGTCAAAATCAAGAGTTGGATGCTTAACTGACTGAGCTACCTAGGTTCCCCGAAAGGAATCTTTCTAGAGTGTAAGCCCTCCGGACCCAGGTGATCCAGTCCCTGCCCATCACCCACCCACCTCCTCCCTGCAGACGTGTTCGTCTTCCTGTGGCACCTTCATCTCTGCTGACCGGAATATGCTTTCTTCCTGACCTATGTCTCCTTTCTACTCCTACTCCTTCTTTGATCCTCAGTGTCACTTCTTAAAAGATGCCTCCCCTGGCTGTCACCTTCTGGGTAGGTCGGTGTCCTGGTGGTCACTGATGAGTGGTCAGCTTTGGCCCTTTCTGCAGCATTTGCTCTTTCCCTCGATCGGTAGCTGCGCCCATAATTGCTAAGTGTTGGGTCTTTCTCCTCTGAGTAAGCTCCGGGAGACTGGAGTCTGGTCTACAGCCTGATCTCTAGGGCTTGAAGGATGCAGGGCACAGGAGGGGCTGTTGAAACATTGGTGTGGGAACAGAGGGGAGGCATTAAGGAAGGAGGAACAGATTTCTGATGTCACCAAGAGGGTGACATGGATTGTTCCTGACTTCACTTCCCCTCCCAAGAAGAACCAACAATTATTCAAGAATAAAACACCACTGAGAGACTCTTAGACGTGCAAGTGAGACTGAAGAACCCCCCTCCAACTACCGCAGAGACTAAAATAGACTGTGTTAGAAGGGCAAGAGAAGTGGCCGAGCACTGACCATGATGCCCCTCCCCCAGGAACCCCATGCAGGGAGGTCTCTCCTGGGCCCACTGGAACCCAGTGGGAAAAAACCGGTCCCTGCCAGCACTGTGGGTCACTTTGCAGAAGCCGCCACTCTGATCTCCTGGAGCCACGGGGACTGCAGGTGAATCTGCACTGGGAATCGGACTGTGACCAGAGAGGGGGGAGGGGCGTGCCACCACCAGGATGCGGATCCTGGCAGATGAAGTTCATTCCTGCAGCGCCCAAGTGGTAATACCAAGCAGTGGCATTGTTCCTCTGCAGAATCGAGTGGGAGATGTGCTCTGACCATGGAATTTGGCACCGCACAAGTCTGCCTGATCCAGACCCGCAAATGAGTTGTGCCAGTGGAGAGCCTGGCCTGCCCACGCCCGGGCCAAGTTGCTGAGTCACAGCCCCACCTGCTGCGGAGAGTGCCTTCCAGGCCCCACTGGACCCCAAGGGCTAGTGACAAGTCCTGGAGGCTGTGTGGCTCCATGTACTCCAGCCAAGAGGCAGGCAGGCAGGACTGACTGCCCCCAGCGCAAAGCCTGTGCTTAGTGTGGAACATTCCTGGGCTGTGAACCGGGAGGGGGATTATTCACCGCCAATGGGGAGGGCAGCGCCCGGCCCCTCCCAGCTGGAAAGGCTGTTTGGGAAATTTAAGAGTAGCGTGGAGTGGCCCCTCCTCTTCCCACACAGAGAAGGGAGCTGAGACAGAACCCCATTCGCTGTGAAGAATGTTTTCAGGCCCCATCTGACCAGGACCAGAAGGGCTGGAGACAATTCCTAGAAGCTATAGGGCCCACGGGCACTCAAGTTGAGAGGCAGGTGCGGCTAGGTGATAGCCTGCGGAACAAAGCCAGTGGCCTTGTTTGGCCAGAGAACTTGGGGTCTGGGTCAGCTTGAGTTAAGACGAGAAAGAGCTCTACCAGCTTTGGAGCTGCTTCTCTTGTGGTGTGTGGGCAGGGACTCTAACTCATAGCCCTGCTCACTGCTGAACGCGGCCTTCAGGGCATCTGACCCGGGAACCTAACCAGAGCACATGGGAAGCTGGGAAGCCCATTCAACAGCCCTACATACAGTGGCCCTTGAACAGAGAGCCCAGCCTTCGGCTTCCCCCATCAGCATAACAAAACCTGAGGCCTCATCTGAGCAGGGAGGTCAGGGCACACTCTGGCTTGATGCAGGTTCTCAAAGAATGAGATGGACAGGCCATGGGTCCTGGCTTGTTTCTCTCCCAGGACTGAGAGGCTAATTCTTAACATCTACTGACTAAAGGGCCTAGTCCTAACCACTAAGAAAGGCTGACCAGAGAATCTAGGCAGCCATGGAGCTAATGCTATGGCCTCAGTTGGGCAGAGAAAGAAACCAGCAGGCCTACCCAACTGTTCTCAGCCAGTGGCACACCTCACCTCCCTATCCTTGTCTTCACAGCTCAAACACAAGAGTTGCCTCACTTAAACACCGAACATACAGCATGCCCAAGGACATTGCTAGCAGAGACATTCAGCCCTAAACTGGGCTGACTAGTGAAGATCTGTCTGTGACAAAGCAAACCTGTAAAGTCTGGAAGAGGAGTTCCATTACTCAAATGCACATTTGCCAATGGGAGGAATCAAAGATCATGAAAAATTTGATATGATTTTATAATATGGTACCATGAAAGGAAACTAATAAAGCTCCAATAACTGACCCTTAAAAAATGGACAACGGTGTACTGTCAGACAAAGACTTCAGAATAATCCTCAAGCAAGCTTGGCAAAATGCAAGAAAACACACACACAATGAAATGAAATGAAATTAGGAAGACAAGGCATGAACAAAATGAGAAGTTTAAAAAGGAAAGAGCAACAATCAATAAAGAAGCAAACTAACAAACAGAAATCTGAGAGCTGAAAAATATAGTAACTGAACTGAAGAATTCCATAGAATTTCAAAAGGACTGGAACATGTAGAAGAAACTGTCAGTGAGCCAGAGGATAGAACACTGGAAATTACCCACTCAGAAGAACAAAAAGAGGAAAGAATGAAAGAGTGAAGCAAGCCTACAGGAATTATGGAATACACTGAAAAGAAACAATATTCACATTATAGGAATTCCAAGAGGAAAAGAGAAAAAGAACAGGTCAGAAAGTGTATTTAAAGCAATAATGGCTAGGGCGCCTGGGTGGCTCAGTCGGTTAAGCCTCTGGCTTCGGCTCAGGTCAGATCTCACGTTCGTGGGTTCGAGCCCCGCGTCAGGCTCTCTTCTGACAGCTAGCTCAGAGCCTGGAGCCTGCTTCCGGTTCTGTGTCTCCCTCTCTCTCTGACCCTCCCCCTCTCATACTCTGTCTCTCTCTAATATCAAAAATAAGTAAAACATTAAGAAAAAAATTTTTTAAATAAGGGCTAAAAACTTCCCAAACCTGGGTAAAGAAATAAATACCCAGCTCCATGAGGTTCAAAGGATCCCAAACAGGCTGAACCTGAATAAGGAGATGGCCACGCAGTGGTCCAGTGCTCAGGGTTACACATAGATACATTATAATTAAATTGTCAAAAGTCAAAGACAAAGAGTTTTAAGGGTAGCAAGAGAGAGAGGTTACATTCAAGGGAGTCCCCATAAGCCTGTAGTGATTTCTCAACAGAAACTCTTCAGGCCAGGAGACAATGGGATGACATACTCAATATATTGAAAGAAAGTAAGTCTCAACCAAGAATCCTATACCTGGCATAGCTGTCCTTCAGAAACAAAGGAGAGATAATGACTTTCACAAATAAAAGATGGAGGAGTTCATTACTACCAGACTTGCCTTACAAGAAATACTTAAAGGATTTATTTGTGTGGAAGTAAAAGAATGCTAATTTAGTTAACAACATAAAAGGCAGGTAAATCTCACTAGTAATGGTAAACACCTAGTCATAGTTACATTCAGCAATATGATATCAGTGGTATATAATTCATTTATAACTCTAGTTTAAAAGTTTTTTAAAAATGGGAGTAAAAATAGTCATTCTACAACAGTCTGTTGTAAGTTACACAATATAAAAAAAAACATGTAAATTGTTGTAGGGAGCTACCAAGTTCAGCCACCTCAGGCATGGAAGTATTGCTCCCTGAGGGGTGCGGCCAGAAAAACAAGATTAACCGTCTAGAGGCCAGGGGAGTGCATTTCCTGATTCAGGGATTGGAGATGGGCAGACGGGAGAAGCCAAATTGAACAAAAGATCAACTGCATTCGGGCTTATGCAGTGTCAATCGAACCCCTGCCCAGCGTTGCAGACACAAGTCTGGGCTCTCTTTTAGATGCTGTGTTTGAATTTTCAGTTTTGGTTTCCCCTTTTTCTAATAATCATTTGACCCTGTTTCCTAGCAACCAACCCAGGTCAGCTTCCCGCCCCAAACCCTATAAAGGTGTGGATATTTTCTCAATAAACTGGGCTTGATGAGAAACGCTTGTTTTGCCCCACTCTCTGTGCTCCCTGCTGCCCTGTTCCTACTCCCTCCCTCAGGAACCTGCGACCCAATTTACTGCCCCGCCAACCAGGCCGGAAACAGACAAATTGTAACAGCAATAACCTAAAACGTGAGGGGGAGAAGTAAAAGTGTAAAGTTTAAAATTCTACTGAACTGAAGTTATCAGGTTAAAATAGTGTGCTGTAAGTTTAAAATATTTTACATAACCCTCATGGTAAACATAAGGGAAAATTCTATAGTAATTACACCAAAGAACATGATAAAAAAGTTAAAGCATACTGAAATCAAACATCAACATACACATAAAAAAAACTCCAGCAGGATGAAGAAATAAGGAAAATCAGAATGACAAAACATCTAGAAAACATTAACAAAATGGCAATTGGAAGTCCTTACCTATCAAAAGTTCCTTTAAATGTAAATGGATTAAATTATCCAATCAAAAGATACAGAATGCCTGAATGGATAAAACAAACAGATAAATAAAACTAAAAAACAAAAAAACAAGATCCAACAATATGTTGCTAAGTCAGTCCACTAATGTATGGAATATTCTCACACACACTCACACACACATTGTAAACACTCATATATGTACACATGCTGGAATATTATTCAGCCATAAAAAAGCAAAGAAGTTCTACCATTTGTGGCAACATGAAGGGACCCTAAAGGCATTGTGCTAGGTGAAATAAATAAGACAGAGAAAGATAAAAATACTGTTATAATCTCACTTACATGTAAAATCTAAAAAAAATGTATAGAAAATTTATAGAAATATTTATAGAAAAAGAGATCCGGTTTGTGGTTACTAGAGGCAATGCACGGATGGTGATGAGTGGGAGTGGAGAAAGGTGGTCAAAGAGGCATAAAAACCCAGTTATAGGATCAATAAGTACTAGGTATATAATGGGCAGCATGAAAACTAGCTAACACTGCTGTGTGATATATAGTAAAGTTGTTAAAGAAAACATCCTAAGAGTTCTCATCAAAAGGAGATTTTTGCCCTTTATTCTTTTCTTTTTCTTTTTTAAAATTATATCTTCATGAGAAGGTGGATATATTGGCTAAACCTACTGTGGTAACATTTCACAATATATATAAATTAAGTCATCATGCTGTATGCCTTAAACTTACACAGTGATGTGTTGTCAATTATTTCTCAATAAAAGAAAAAAATATTTCCCCACTGCAATGCAGATAAAAGGCTGGGCCAGAATGGGTACCCAGTGGGGGGAAAAAAGGAAGGATGGAGGAAGGACCTATGTTTAAACCCCTTGGTTGTTCCCTACCATCTACAATGGGAGTTCCCAACTCTGGCTGCTCACTGGATTATTTGAAAATATAGATGCTGAAGCCCCACCTCAGAACAACTAAATAATCTTGGGGGTTGAGGCACGCCTGGGTCCCTATAGTCCTAGAGAGCATCCTGGTGATTCTGCTGCAGAGAATCAACAGGATAAACCCAGTGTGTCCCAACCTCTCTCGTCCACCCGACCTCTCACATCCCTGTCTTCTACAATCAACTTTACAATGTAGATGCTCTCTTTCCACTTCTTCCTCCCTCTGGTCCTTGCTCGAAGACCCGGATCAGACACCCCCTTCTCTGAGTAGACTTTCTTGATTCCCCAAGGCAGAGCTGCTGTCCTTCATGCTTCCATCAACGCTGAGTGTACGTAGAACTTAGGACGGCATGTGTAGTTCCCAAAGGGTGTTCCAGGAACACTAGCTACTCGGGGGCGGACTACAGGAAATGGGAAATGTGGCACAACATATATCCCCCCCTTGAAGATCCACAAGGTACATTAGCTTATGAAAGCCTCTGGGAAGACCTACAATAAGAATTAAAAAAAAAAACCACACAAAACAAAAACCTGCTGAAACGATCTACCCCACTGCCTCTTACACTTATTTTATCACAGACCTACTTCCCCCAGCCCAATACTGTACAGTGGGAGTTGCTGTACTTATAAGTACACCTTGGAGGTATTCCAGGGTTGGTTCCAGACCACCGCAATAAAGAGACCATCACAATAAAGGCAGTCGAATGAATTTTTTGGTTTCCCAGTACATATAAAAGTTATGTCCACGCTATATTGCACTCTATTAAGTGTAGTCTAGTAAGTACTGTCTAAAAAATTTGCTTAAAAAATGCTAACTGTCACCTGAGCTTTCAGTGAGTTCTGATCACTGACCACCATATCAAATGCAATAATATTGGGTATTACTGATGATAAACCACTATAACAAATATAATAATGAAAAAGTATCAAATATCATGATAATTACCAAAACATGACAGTGGCATGGAGTGAGCAAATGCTGTTCGAAAAACGGTACCTATAGACGTGCTCGATGCAGGTTTGCCACAAAACTTCAATTTATTTTTAAAAAATGCAGTATCCACGAAGTGCAATAAAGCAAGGCACAAAAAATGAGGCATGCCTGTTTTAGCTTTCCATCTTTGCTACCTGGCAAACTTTAGGCAATTAGTATGTGTTTCTCGAACAAATCGCTGAATATTTAGTTTGTTCCCTCAGGATTTTTTTTTTCTTTTTCTGAAAAGCATAACAGTTGGGAGTGTCTGGCATTTGCTTTTTCAAAATATTTGCTCAGTGGGATGCTGAGTTCCTGCCCCATTCCTATTAAGATCCACTCCACAGCAGCTGAGATAGTGAAGCACAGCTCTCCCCGCCCCCATGTGACTGTCACTAATGTCTTATTCTCTCATCCAACACAGTTTCCCAGGAACAGTTGCACCTTTGAAAAGAAACACACAATCCACGCAATCAACATGAAAATGAGCAAAATGCCTTCGCAGGAACTACTTTCCTACTTAGCAGCAAAAGGTGCTCACCGATGTATCTGAATACCTACTGATGGCCCTCCTAGATGCTTCCTTTCTTTCTCCTCTGAAGTCACTCAGCGGCTAGCATTGACATTCACCAGGCTAATCACCCACGAAACATCTTGCCAATGTCCCTGGAGTTCAAGTGGGTTTCCATATGCCAACACATCGTCCTGTATTTATATTTACAGTGTATCACAGGTGAAGGAAAGACCTGGCAGGGATTTCCAACAGCTCAATGTTAATTACAACCATAGTTTGTATAGCTTATCAGAGGCATAAATCTATTTGATCTTGTTAAGAATAAGAAATGTGGGTGCCGCTCAGCTGCCTCTGTTTTTCTGACTGGTCTTTCAACACACCAGATGTGTTGTTGCTGCAAACATGCTCACATTAACACCTGAGGCTGATTCTTTTGAAATTTCTTTCCCCTCAAGTCAATGATATTGAGTCAAGGTCAGTGAAGATTCTAAAGCATCTCTGCAGACACTCATTGTACAGGGACTGCAGGACTCTGTGCATGAGCCACAGCAGGCATGTGGCCTGATTTTATGACCTAAAGGTCTGCTAAGCTGTCACCCCCCCCCCCACCCTGGGGTCCTTCATGGGCGAAAGAGCTTCTTCTCCCTCTCTTCTGCACCCACCCCTCTATTCATATCCCGTCTTATTATACAATCACTCATTTGTTCACTGACTCAATAATACTAATTGAGCACTTCCTAGGTGCGAAGCACTGTACTGGTGGGTAAGGACTGACGAAGATTCCCTTCTTACCTAAACTCTAGCTAGGTGCCTCTGAGCCCTGAGGCCTCGATCTTGGCCTATAAACACCTGAGCAAACACCAACAGTTTCTAACATCTAAGGCCTACTGTGATGACCCAGCGCCCCATATGAGAAGACTCAAGGCTGCCAGAAGAATGGACTCTGTTCCAGCCAACACCCATCGTCCAACCTCTGTGGGAGGGTAGGAGCCTAACTTGGTAAGTAGCAGTTAGCAAAACCTGAATCAGTTCTGTACAAACTGGTGACCCTACTTCCTTCTTTGAGCAATTTTCCCCTTCCTTGACTCTACCACGCCCTCTTCCCTAACCCCTCCTTCTCCTTTTAAATCACTTGGTCAGTCGGTCACCTCTGCACAAATCTGAGATTCTGACACTGTTAGCAGTCACTGAATGAAACCTGATTTGGGGCACCTGGGTGGCTCAGTTGGTTAAGCGTTCAACTTTGGCTCAGATCATGATCTCACTGTTTCTAGGTTCCAGCATTGAGCTCTGTGCTGACAGCTCAGAGCCTGGAGCCTGCTTCAGATCCTGTGTGTGTGTCTCTCTCTGCCCCTCCCCGTTCATGTTCTTTCTCTCAAAAATAAATAAACATTAAAAAAAAAAAGAAGCCTGTTTTAACTAACACCTGGCTGTGTCAATCTTTGACAAGATAAAGCCTCTGCCCTCCTGCAGCTTCTGTATCAGTGACAATGAGCACGTAAAAGAAGGAGGAGGGGAGATGTGCTAGATCTGTGGGTGTCAGGGGTGGTCTCCTTGAGAAAGTGAACACTGAGCTGGAAACTACAGGAAGAATAAGCCAGGCTTTAAAGAGCTGACAGAAGAAGGTTCTAGCTAGAGGGGACACAAGACAGGGGGACAGTGTGACCGGAAGGGAGCGAGCAGGAAGCACACTGAGAGACGAGGTTGGAAGAGCAGGTAGGAACCCAACACCACATTGACCGGAGTCCTTGACAAATCTGGACTTTAAAGAACATTCCCTTATTTTCCTCTGCCCCCTGCAAGGGTCATGCTTGGGAATCCAGAGAAGGGGAGATCGGGTGGAATAAAGTCAAGTTTCAATCAAGAAATGGTCCTGTGGAAAGTTGATGGAAATAAGGCAAGACATGAACCTGTAATGTGGTGCTCAGGATCATTCTGGAGGGACTGGAGGAGGGTGAGCTGGTTTGTAACTTCTCTGACAAAGACCGTCTTGGCAACTCCTGATGGGGGTTAGCCTGGAGGGCAGCGGAGGCAAAGGAAGACGCAGGCGGTGGAAGCATTCTGACCACACGTGTCCTTTGGTCACACCTTCCCAAGGTGTTCATTGCTTCCAAGGTGCGGTGGGTCTTCCTTGTGTGTGGTTTTCAGAGGCAGGGATGTGGAGCCGCTGCTGTACCCCTCACTCAGAAAGAAGTGTCTGAGGCGGCGCTCACTGGAAAGCTGGAAGGAGGGTCATGGAAAGTTTGGGGGCCACGAGTGGTTCCCATTACGTGTGTTCTTTCCAACCCCACAGAAGGCAGTTATCTGTCTTTCTAAGTGCTTCTCCGTAGACTGGGCATGGGGTGGGCTAACGTTAACAGAGACAGGAAAATGGGTTAAAAAGTTCCAGAACTGGAACATTCTGAGACCAGGATGCACTGGAGGAAATAGGCGAGTCACCTTCTTCTATCAAAGGGTCTGGAGATGTCCGGACAGTCTCTCACACTGGTGCCCACATCCATTCCTAAGCCCCGAAGGGGTGCTGCTGACCCTCTGTGTATCCGGGAGCTGCTCCTTCATTTTGCTTTCCTGGTCTGGAATCCTCTTTTCTTCTCCAGTTGAATAGCTCCCTGACAGCCCTGTGCTTACATGGGCATGGCTGGGTGGTCTTTCTTCTGCCCAGGAGGCTGGAAATGTTAGGAAGAACATCTGATTTAAACACTGGTGTGGTGGGGGTAGGGGGTACATGAGTGTCTCAGTTGGTTAAGCTTCTGACTCTTGGTTTTGGCTCAGGTCATGATCTCATGGTATTGTGGGTTCAAGCCCCACATCAGGCTCTGTGCTGACAGCATGGAGCCTGCTTGGGATTCTCTCTCTTTCTCCCCCTCTCTCTCTGCCCCTCCCCAGCTCACACTGTCTCTATCTCTCTCAAAACTAAAAATAAACTTAAAAATTATATTCAACACTGGTCTAGTGGTTGGCTCTGCTTCTTCGCACAGCATGGGGTTGGCAGGCAATGGTGGGGGGCCCCTGCAGAGGCTGACGGAAAATAACAATGGGGAGAGGGGCCCCAGAATCAGAACCTGAGGACCCACCACTGATTTTCCCTTCCTGGTAGGGGTGTTGCTAAGAGAATCAGGCCAATTCCCTTGGAATCCAGTGCCAGAAGGGCCAGCTCCACAAGGGAGAAGAGGAAGTTGGAAATGAGGAAGGACGCATGAGAGGGAAGTAGGACCCAGAGTCGGCCCAGAGAGCAGAGGGAGTCAAAGCAGAAGGGAAGAGCCTCCAAAGCCTGAGCGTGTCTCACGCTGGGCTCATCTCAGGGCCCCTGCCGTGCTGTTCTCATCAAGGCAGGGGTGCTGTCGGCTGACATGAGGCGTGTTGCTAAAGCACCCAGCACAGCACTTTGCACTAGTCAGTCACTACTATTACTGCTGTTATTTAAAATAATGGCCGTTATGGTGGACCCATGATTGCACTCCAGATGCGTCGCCAGAACAGAGTATTTGAGACCAGAGGGATGGGGAAGAGTCAGTACCATGGCCAGCGATCCCAATGGCATGTCCACGCTCTCTGTCTGCCAGTGGACCCTTCCTAGGGTCAGGACATTGCATCTCAGCCCACAGAAGGTATCAGCCTGGCCCACAGAGAGACTCTGAAAGACCAGGAGGAGCGAGCAGGGCTAGGAGAGGGCACCCTGCCAGACCCACTCTGAGCAGAGACCAAGTCAGCCCTATGCTTGGGTTTTGCTAAGCACCCACTGAAACTCTGCTTCCGTCCCTACACTGGCTGCTTGCTGGCCACGTCTTAAAAACCAAGCGCTGGTCAGTGTGAAGTCTGGTTAGTGGCAACAGCCTAATCAAGGAGCATCTAGCCATTACCATGCAACTGGGCCTTCGAGCAATGCTTTAGAGCAAGTCAGGAATATGCGTGCAATGTGCCAGCCGAGTTGATCTGCACCCTGCTGGTGGGCCACACACCAAAACCTGCAGGAGAATGCGTGAGCTGGCAGCCTCACCGTGGCTGAGAGGACCATGGGCGCCCTTCCCTGTGCCTCGTTTCATCTCTGTCAGTGGGGACCTCCCGTAAAATGCCACCCTCGTGCCAAGTATCCACAAAGCACCCAGCCTATGTTAGGAAGAATGTAAAACGGGGGCTCTGTGAAGTCTCCTTCTCCCAGACAGTGGAAATTAAAACCGGCAGGACACAAGCTGTTCGGTCAGGAGAGGGACACAGGAATCAGGGCTGGAGTCAAGGGGAATATCACCTTCACGTGTACTGACTGCGTGAACACGTACTAGCACCACAATCAGTACCAACCGGGATTCGGTGGGTACTGACACTGGTACCGAAGTGTTAAGTGTCTTCAGATGAACACCTTAGGTGCACACTGCAGGGTTCCCCAGAGATCCCCTCCCAAGCCCCTGCCGTAACCCCATGACCGCTAAAGTGGGATGGGCTCTGCAGAGTGGCCCTGGGGGTACCCCTCGCCTCCAGGACAGAAGCCACTCCAGGGGCTCCTTGATGTCCCTTTTTGTTGTAGCTGATGCCTCTTATAACGAGAGCAGATTAACAGACAAATAAAATTAGTAAATTGTGAACTGCTCTTCCTAGGCCTGGGACACAGGAGGTATTCAATGAAGCAATGTTTTCAACCACAAATGAATGGATGGGTGAATGGAAGTATGAGCAGGGAATTCTCAGCTTTGTGGATGGGCTTACAACGTGACGTTCTTTACTTAAATTAGAAGTTTTATAAAAGGAGACAAACATTCATATGGCCACAATCACCATTGAGCAATGGGCCCTACAATGTGTCACTAGTCCTTCCCTGACCAAACTCTGTACAGACATTGCTGACTTAGAGAGCTACGAATGCCATGTTAGGCCCTGAATGCTTTAGATTTTCATAGTGACAATAAAATGAGAAAACTCCCTTTTTAAAATTAAAATATATCATTCTGAGGTATTTACATATAAAAAATATATTTTCTTAAGAGAATTGCTTCTCTGACAAATCACACAAAACCAGGGAAAAGACTGATAACTTTGATTACCTAAAAATAAAAACGTTTGCATTGCTTTAAAAAAACACCCTAAACAATGTAGAAAGATAAATACATTGGGAAAATTATGTAAATTATAACTCAGAGAGCTCATATCATTAATATAAAAGAGGTTCTGAAAAGAGAAAAACAAACGACCAACAATTTTATAAAAAAAAAAAAAACAGGCTAGAGCATAATCAGGCAGTTCATAGATAAAGAAATGCATATAAAATTAAGTCCTGGGAATGTCATGTCATGCACAGTATGCTGGCCATAGTTCAAATTTTTGAAAGTTGCTAAGAGAGTAGATCTTCAAAGTTATCGACACAAGAAAAGGAACTGTAACTGTGTGAGGTGATGGATATTAACTGAACTTATTGTGATCATTTTGCAATATATACATATATCAAATCATTACGTTGTACACCTTAAACTTGTATGTACAATGTTATGTCAGTTATACCTCAATAAAACTGGGGGGAAAAGAAATCCAGGTGGCACTTAACAAATTCATGAGAGAAATGTAAATTAAAACTACGCTATCTGTCACTTACAGATTGGCAGCAGTCCAGAGGTCTGACAATGGACTGCACTTGGCAAGGCTGTCGGGAAATGGGCTCCATCAGTCACTGCTGTGGAGCCGTAACGTGGCGCAAACCCTCTGAAGGGGCACTGGGTCTCATCCAGCGAAACGACACATGCATTTACCTTCTATTCTAATAATCCCACTTCCAGCAATCAGTCCCAAGAGATACCAAAAGACATTTGCACAGGGTATCCGTTGCAGCACTATTTGTAATGCGAAAGACTGGAAAGAACTCAAAGGTTCACCATGATGGGCGTGGAGAGGAAATCAGGGCATGGTCACATGGCAGAGTCTCAAGTTGCTGCAGAAGCAATCAGCACTCCCTGAACCTTGACTCAGGTCTCAAAATACTGTTTCTGAATAAAAGACGCAGGGCTCCTCAGATAAATGGCTGATTCTGAGTCTGGAGCAATAAATGTGCACAATGATTCTGGAACACATTGTCACGGCAGAAGGAAAGCAAGCTATAAAGAGCCAGGTCAGAAGGACACAAGGTTCCTCTGGTCAAGGATGGAACAGCAGAATATCAATAAAGATAATAACCGTAAGGGATTCAAACATATTCAAACATATCTGGTATGTTCCAATCCATTCATTTATAAAAACACTTGGAAAGAAACTTCTTGGTTACCTTCGGAGAATGGAGCCAACTTACTATTTAAAAAAAATGATTTAAAAAAACAGGAAAGAATCGGGGCATCTGGGTGGCTCAGTTCGTTAAGCATCCAACTTTGCCTCAGGTCACGATCTCATGGTTCATGAGTTCAAGCCCTACGTCGGGGCTCTGTGCTGACAGCTCAGAGCCTGGAGCCTGCTTCAGATTCTCTGTCTCCCTCTCTCTCTGCCCCTCCCCTGATGTATTCATTCATTCTCTCTCTCTCTATCTCTCTCCTTTTCTCTCTCTCTCTCAAAAATAAATAAAAATATTAAGAAAAACAGGAAAGGATTAATTTTTCTCACCATTCCCATGTGAACTACTCTAGGAAAGTAAATAGTTGATGAAGGGGAGTTTCTCTTTACAGAGGTTGTCCAGTGAGTAAAAAAAAGAAAATAATAGAATATCCCTATTTTGCAGTCTCTGATGAATTAATGGATTTAGACAATTCATTAGTGGTTGCTCATATATAAATAACCAGACAGTATATGTCTTGTGATGAAAATACACAGAACCACATAGGAATTATTCTGGCAAAACAAATACAAAAACAAAAGCACACAGAGAATAAGCCAAGAGTCCAACCCAGCTCTTCTCTATTATATCTAATGATCAGTTTACAGGAAACACAGAAGATAAAGGAATACGTTACATGACATCACAGACGTCATTTGACGAATTCAGATTATGGAAACCACTCTCAAGACCAATAAGCTGCTCTCTTCAGCAAACACATTGCAAGGCAAAAAAAAATTTTTTTTAAATCCTGATTCAGATGACCAACAGACACATGAAAAGACGCTCAACTTCATTCATCATCAGGGAGACGCTAATCAAAACCCCAATGAGCTATCACCTCACACCTGTCCGAATGGCTAACATCAATAACGCAGGAAACAGCAGGTGTTGGTGAGGCGGTGGAGAAAGGGGAGCCCCCTTACAGACCGTTGGTGGGAATGCAACTGGTGCAGCCATGCTGGAAAACAATGAGGAGGTTCTGCAAAAATTTTAAAATAGAACCAGCCTACAATCCAGCAGTT
This sequence comes from Suricata suricatta, assembly GCF_006229205.1. Classification (NCBI taxonomy): domain Eukaryota; kingdom Metazoa; phylum Chordata; class Mammalia; order Carnivora; family Herpestidae; genus Suricata; species Suricata suricatta. Next base: position 107,546,781 of record NC_043701.1, on the reverse strand, counting down.
GCACTGCTGGGTATTTACTCAAAGAATACAAAAATATTAATTCAAAGAGATATACACCCCTATGTGTATTGCAGCATTATTTACAATAGTCTAATTATGGAAAAGGCCCAAATGTCCACCAACTAATGAGTGGATAAAGATGTAGTTAATACAAACAACGGAATATTGTACAGCTATCAAAAAGAAAATCTTGCCATTTGCAATGACATGGATGGAGCTAGAGAGTGTTATGCTAAGCAAAGGAAGTCACTCATAGAAAGACAAATACCATATTATTTCACTCATATGTAGAAATTAATAAACAAAACAAATGAGCACAAGGGGAAAAGAGAGAGAGAGAGAGAGGCAAACCAAGATGCAGGATCCTACCTATAAAGAACTAACTGATGGTTACCAGAGGGAAGGTGGCAGGGAGATGGGTAAAACAGGTGACAGGGATGAGCACTGGGTGTTGGATGTAAATGCTGAATCACTAAATTTTATACCTCATACCGATATTACACTGATGTTAACTAACTGGAATTTAGGAAAAAACATAAGAAAAAATCCTGATTCAAACAAACTGCAAAAAAAATTGATTTATGAGATAATTCGGGGAATGTGAACACTAGTAATTGATGGTATTGTAAGTGTTTTTTAATTTTTCAAATCTTTATTTACTTTTGAGAGACAGAGAGGCAGAGTGTGAGCAGGGGAGGAAAAGAAGGAGATGGAGACACAGAATCCAAAGCAGGCTCCAGGCTCTGAGCTGTCAGTACAGAGCCCGATGCAGGGCTCAAACTCACAAACTGGAAATTCATGACCTGAGCTGAAGTAGGACACTCAACTGACAGAGCCACCCAGGTGCCCAGGTCTTGTAAGGTTTTTTAAAAAAGAGGGTGCTTATGTTTATTTTTGGAAACACATATACTTAGAAATAGTTCAAAAGAAGTAAGGTGCCATGTGGGACTGTCTTCCAGGTGGTGCGGTGGGACGGGAGGACCGCCAGGACAGACCAGTCAGAGCCGCTAACTGTTGAAGCTGGATCACGGGCACATGGTGGTGCACTGAACTATTCTTCCCACTTTGTAAAAGTTGCATTTTCCCTAATAAAAAAATAAATAATCAATGAGAATTAAAAAAAAATAATACTGGTCCTCTATATTTGCCTCCTTCCTTGCCTGAGTGGATGATGGTTTTTATTTCTGCAACTCTTTACTCCAAGAACTCTGTGAACTTCAAGGAAGTTAGATCACCTCTCAGGTGCCTTTGCCGTACAAGGCGACAGATGGAGGAGCTAAAGACAAGAGGTGAATGAGGTCCCTGGGACCAGGACCTTAAATAGTGACCGGATGATTCTAAATTCAGTATCTAACCAGGCATTTGGGGGAAAGAGGGAGGGAGAGAGGGAGAGAGGGAGAGAGGGAGAGAGAGAGAGAGAGAGAGAGAGAGAGAGAGAGAGAGAGAGAGAGATTGATTTAAAGTCCTAGTAGGGCCTGGGTATCAGCCTTGAGCCACCAACAAAACCCTCTCACCAAGGAGTCATGCAAAAGTGAGGTCTTTCTTCCTCCTGGTCCCCAAGAAAACATGAAGGTCAAGACAGCGTAGCCTCATCCCTGTCTCACGAAGCTCTGAACTCATGCCCAAGGAAAGGCCAGAGGAGGCACTAACCCCTGGACCATGCAGGCATCCTCGAGAAGATCCAGTGTGAGGAATCAGCCACCTCCTGTCGAAAAGGAGGGAAGTCAGAGAAAGGCCCAGAGCGGTGAAGTGACCATCTAAGGTCACCTGCAAAACCAACCGATGTGCCAAACCAGAGCCTCAGACTGTTACTTCCAAACCCTGTGCTCTCGGGACTCACCCTCACTTCCCTGAGGCTGATGGGGGATGAAAACATCTTATCTAGACATCAAGCCTGGACAATTCCAGAAAAGAGTTCTATGGTCCACTGCTGAACTGCTGAAATGTCTTTTTACAGTGAGTCTAAGTGACAACTCAAGGTCAAGGAGCTTAGGAAGAAGAGATTCCGGGGAAGAAACTTTTTTTCCCTTTAGCCATTCATTCTAACAAAACATCCTGAATTCCAGCATTGAAGAGAAAGAGGCTTCGGCAATCCAGATAACACGTGTGCTTTCTTCCACTACGTGCCCCTCCACTCCTGTTTTCTTCTTTAATTGAACTGGAACTGAGCTTATTTTTAACATAATTGGTCAAAACTCAAGAGCATTCATACCACAAGCTTGGGTTGTCAAAACCTTGTTTCCCTTGGGTGTGCTTCAACACAGTGCTGATAGGAAAGCCAGGTATTAGTGGAGGAATTTCTGAGCATTTACCTTGAGGCTGCTGTCCTATGAATTAAGGTTTGATCTTTAAAACAAGGTCTTTTTTTTTTTTTTTGGCCTGAGTTTTAAAATGCTTTCAAGCTCCCATCTGTCAGATCCCCTGAGGTGGAAGTCAAGAATGGGGACCTTCAGCCTAATTGGAACATCCTCTAAAATTCTGCCATTCACTGAAACTGTCGCTTTACTTTTATCTGCAAAATCATCACGGCAGAGGCAAGCCACAGACAGTATTTCCGCGGTGGGAGTACGGAGCCGGGTGTCCGAAGATGTAGGTCTGGCCACGTCACATGGTGCCACCATGCACCTGTCTGCTTTGGTTTCCATGTCTATTAAAAGATGACAGCCCAACTACAGGACATTCTGGAAAAGGCAAAATGATAAAGGTAGTAAAAAGCTCAGTGGTTGCCATGGGTTGGCAGGAGGGAGGAAGAAACGGACAACTGCAGAGGATGCTTAGGGCAGGGAAACGACTCTGTCCACTGGTAGACATGTCATTTCACATCTGGCTAAACCCACAGAATGTACAACACCAAGAGCAAAGCCTGATGAAAACTATGGATTTGGGCTGATTCTGATGGATCAGTGCAGATTCATCCATGGTAAGATATGTACCACTCTGGTGGGGGATGTGGATGGAGGAAGATGTGGTGGAGGGGGATGTGGCTGGAGGGGGATTTGGACAGAGGGTGATGTGGCCGTGCATGTGGGTAGGGGCAGGAGGTATGTGGGAACTCTGTACTTTCTGCTCAATTTTGCTGTGAGTCTAAAACTGCTCTAAAATACTGAAGCCCAATTTTTAAAATAGATGGCAGAAGCTATCTAATAGAATTGCTTAGATGAACTTCTCCCTCACTGAGCTATGAGAAACTGTACAGATGGTTGAAAATAGACAAATATGTATAGTGTGGTTATTATTAAATATCTTAGTAAGAAATCCTATTCCAGGGGTGCCTGGGGGGCTCAGTCAGTAAGTGTCTGACTCTTGATTTCAGCTCAGGTCATGATCTCATGGTCCTGCCCTGAGGGCTGTGAGACTGAGCCCCGAGTGGAGTCCGGGATCCACACTGGGCACGGAGCCTGCTCAAGAGTCTTTCTCTCCAGCTCTTGCTGCCCCTCCTCCACTTGTAGTCATGCACTTTTTCTCAAAAAAAAAAAAAAAAGGAAGGAAGGAGAAAGAGAGGGAGGAAGAAAAGAAAGGGAGGGAGGGAGAAAGAGAGAGAGGAAGGAAGGCAGGAAAGCAGTCAGAAGGAAGGAGGGATGGAAGGAGGGAGGGAGGGAGGGAGGAAGGAAGAAATCTTATTCCAATTGACTGCGGGCGTAGGCGGCAGGAGGTCGGTGCGGCACCGCCGGCGCCATGTTGCTTCTCCCGCACTATTTTATATGATCAGCAGCGTATCCCATAGAGCACGGGGTACTATGAACGCACTGGAAAATGCACACCCCCAAGTGATAATGGTCTTTCAGGGAGCCCACCGGGGATGGTGCTTGTCACACTAAAATGCCAGCATTGCTCCAAAAGTTCTGGAATTTCTCTTGTGGAACAAGCTTCCAGAATCCTATCTGATTATTCCCAGGGCATGGATTTAACTTCTGGAAAGAGTTAAAAGTTTGATGATCTGCTAGGTCCCAAATGAGGTGGGACCTGGCTTCCTTGTCTGGCTATGAGGAACGAAAGAGAGACCCTACTTGCAAAGCTGAACTTGGACTTGCACATTGGAAGAACTGTACCAAACGCCACATCGACCACCTAAGCTCTCCTGGTATTAGCACCTCCCCGCCATTTATGTCCTTATGGCACACCTCTGGCCACCATTCCAAGAGCCCCCAGAATCACTCTGCAGAGACAACACACCAGCTACGGAGCCATTTGCAGTGGGAAAGAATGGCTACGTGTCAGTCCCCCCGGCTGGCTTCCCTCTTAGTGAGCTATCAGAGTGCGTGTGCTGGCTTTTGAGTGACTGTCTGAAGGACTTTCCAGCAGGTTCTGAAGGGGATGCTGCTCTTTCACAGGAGGGCCCAATGGACCAGTCTATTCTACACATTCATGGCCAACAGGGTGCAGGGTCCTCAAAGTGTCACCAGGGGAACCCAGGTTTCCTGTGAGTGACTCTCTTCTCAAGATCACATTACAAATTTTAAAGATTTGCTCTCTGTCCCTGACTGGAGGTTGCTTTTTCCATCGAGCACAACAGAATCCAGACACTCTGAAATGGACCAGCTTTCAGTGCTCCTCACGAATTTCCTTAAAGCATTGGGACTCTGCCACCTCTGTGAAATTGTTACCTCTCAGTAAAGACCACAAAACTGCCATTCGAAGCAGGAATGTGTGTAATGTCTTCAGACCCTCCCGGCCTAGAGTGGCTAATGCAGAAATCCAGCTGCTGGCTCAGGAAAGAGATCCATCACATCCCGGAAAAAGGATTGGGTTCTACCTCCTGATCCCCTCAACCTCTGTGGCAACAGGGTTGGGGTGGGTGGGCATGGGTGCTGGGCGCTGGCTGTGGGGAAGCGCTCTTGAGGTTAGGGGGCCTTTGTGGAGAGGGATGGGTGCAGAGCCATGCCCGAGAGAGTGGGGTTCCCAGGATGTAGGGGAGAGAAAGGCTAGAAGCTGAGATGAGGCAAGAAGTACTGAGTGCAGATGGTGCGCTGGGGATAAAAAGAGGGTGTGGTGTGTGTCTGGGTCTGCCCTCTGTGTTACTGGACTCCTGACCTGGCCCTGAGCTGTCCTTCCTTCACACTGGGGTCTCTGGGTCCCGGACCCCCACTGCTCTCCGGGCTGGACACCTGCTGCTCCCCAGGCCATCCAGTCTTGCGTCTGTCCTCCGCACCCAGCTGGGCTCTGGCCACGGCCCCTTGCTGTCTCGAAACCAGGCTCTTACTTTCAGACCCATCGGCTTATCCAGACTTTTCTTCCAGCCAGTTGGCATAGAGCCATTGTCTCTTCCAAGACACAGGGTGACCTGGATGGGGTTGCAGGGCCATCCTAACTTACCGCCTCCTCTTGCTCCCATCTCCTTCTCTTGACCAAAACATGCAGAGAGGGCTCTTTTGGCTGGTAGTGCCCAAGAGGAAATTAAGATGGAATTTAAGAATGAAAAAATAATTACTTGTCCTACTTCTTCTGGACATGGTAAGAGGAAAAAAAAAACAGTTAATAAAGATGATGCCTTTTGATCAAAATGAAAATGACTTTCCCAGGGAAGACGATGGAGAGCTCCTTTGATTGTAAAGAGAGGTCAACAGAAGAATCATTGATGTGAAAGGCATTTAATGAAAACGTCTGTGGGTCAGAGGATCTCTGGCGATGTCCCCACTCCAGATGTGGAGACTGTATGTCTGTTTCTGAGCCTACGAACATTCTGGAATGCATAGATCTCTAAAAAAGAGGGGATTCTAGATGGCTCAGTCGGTTAAGCATCCAGCTTCAGCTCTGCTCATGATCTCACGGTTCCTGGGTTTGAGCCCCGCATCGGGCTCTGTGCTGACAACTCAGAGCCTGGAGCCTGTCTTTGGATGCTGTGTCTCCCTCTCTCTCTGACCCTCCTCTGCTCATGCTGTCTCTCTGTGTCTCTCAAAAATAAAAGACAAAAAAAATTTAAAAAATAGAGGGTGGTCCACACAGCAAAATCCTCCCCCATGTCTGCGGGAATCTCAGATGTTAAGATCCTCCCATCTCCCTTTCCCCCTCCGTGAGGACGGAGGACCGGCCTCTGTCAGACAAGCAGCTCTGCCTTCTCTCTCCCTCATTTCCTGCCTGATGTTCCCTGACCTTGAAAAGCTTTCCCCCTTGTGGTTTAGGTGAACAAACACCGTTCTTGGTGGGCGAGCACTGGGGCTGCTCCCTGAATCGGGTTGACAGGCATCTCACTGATGACACTTCCTACAAACGTCTTCCGAGGTTTCTGAGTCATGAAGGAGAGCTTTCAGTCATGTGTGTTGTGGTTTTTCTCTGGCGGTGTGGTTGCTTCAGGACCGCCTGCTGGCAGCTGCCTGGATGCGGATGCATAGACGCTCCTGCGCCTACGAGGTGGTGGAATACGATCAGGCCCTGGCAGCTGTGCGCCCTCCTGTGGGTCACTGACTTCACTGAATCTCACATTCCTCTTGGGCCAAACGGGGATCATAAGCACCTCGCATAGAGACATGACCACGATTAAATAAGATGATGTCCTTCACAAACAAAACAAAACAAAACAATATCCGGCATAGAGTAGATGCTCAAGAAACAGCAGCTATCAAAATCATTGGTATCCAAAGTGCATAAATCTATAGGTTTTTCATCCACTGATGTGAGGTCGGGTTGTAAGAAAAGAACAGACAGCTGCGGCGGAGGAGACAGGGGACTCTGTGGACTCAGTCTCCACTGGGTCTGGCTAGCAGCCTTGCTTGCTTGGCCGTGGGGCGTGCGTGGGGTGAGCAGATGTCCTGGGTGCCTCCCTCTGGTGATCCCTCCTCCTTGTCAGACACGCAGTAAGGGAGCAAAACCGGTGGCCACAAGGCGGCCGGCAGCACAGGGACACGCATCTCCCTGTGGCACCACATGGAATGGAAGTACAGGACCTCCCTGTTCAGGTGTTCAGGCCGCGTACCGAGGTGCACCGGGGTGACAGCGGGGACAACACCAGCCCAGGCCCTACTTGCCAGGCCACTGCCAGCACGGGGCTGGAAGAGCCCTCTTGCTCGAATCAGGAGGGCACCCTGTCCTGCGATGCATGGAGGTCCTGGATGCTGGGAAGACTTCTTCAGCACCCACAGGGGGCACCTTCTCCAGCATCCGGGAGAGAAAATCATCCACAAGCTCACTTTCTTACTCTTCGATCTGTTGAATGTATCTACGCTTAGACAGGGGACTAGGCAGCACTACCCTAGTCTCCCACAGAGAGAGTCCTAATGGCTTGGGGATGGGGGTGGGAGCATGTGTTGCTCCTGAAGGTGGGGCTGTGGTCAGAATGGCCCATGGTCAAGGCAAAAGGTATTGACAATCCCACATCAAATCCTAAAAAGTTTCCAAGAATTCTGCATTCGAATCCTTCCTATGGCTGCTTTTGTTGCAATAATAGACAGTCTACCTTCTTCAAATCTGCCCGTGCTTTTGTCCTCCCCACCCCTGGCTTCCCACTCTGCAAGCCCAGAGGTCCTGTGCACCCTGGCTGAGAAGCACGGGTTTAAGAGAGGAAGAAGGGCAGAGCCAGCTGCCTGGCTCAGATCCTGGCTCCCCTCCTTCCTGCTGTGTGACCCGGGGTAGGCCACTTAACCTTTCTGTGCCTCTCTTTCCTCACTGGTAATCTTGAGATGATTGTAAGGGTATCTACCCTCGGAGGCTTCTGTAAGGACTAAGTGAATTCAAATACATAAAGTACTAAGAACAATGTCTGGCACGTAATAAAATCCTAAGAGTTTTTTATATTTTCATGATTCTCATTGATGAGCTTTCAGGTGGGAGCTGAAAGGCATGGTTTTTATTTCAGCTCCTCCTCTGGTTCCGCACTAGGAACTCTAGTCCTCGGTCAGCTGGATATCAGAATCCTTCGTGTTATAAACGCCTGAAAAATATTGCTCAGTGAAATCGGGAGTAAGGTCTCCAACCTGGTTAATTTCCCGTTGGGGGAAGCTAGATGAAGGGCACACGGGACCTTTCATACTATTCCTGCAATATCCCGTGAATCTAAAATAATAAACACCAGGATTGCTGTGTTTCTGAGGCTATGGCATTGACCACAGCGTGAGGCTTCTGAGATCACAGCTCAGGAAGCAGCTGGAAGGACGGGAGATGCTGAAGGAGGGGAGCTGGGAGCCTGGACAGCAAGAAAAGATGTGTGCTCATGGCTAGCATGGAGGCCAGCGGTCAGGAAAGGCTGGGACACGGGCTCCGTGCAGACAGCTGGCTGAGGCGACTCTGTGCTACAGGGAGCCATCACCTGGATATTCCTTATCACTTTGCACTGGGGAGGGTTGGTCACCGGTTCCTGGGGGCTGCGCGAGCTGGGGGGGAGGGCAATCAAGTCCATACACACAAGGTAGAGGGTGACAGAAGCTTACTAGGGAGTAAGATTTGGGAGTCTGCGGGTGAGCTCAAGCACAGGAGGCCGGCTGAAGATGCAGGTGGTGAGTCTGACCGGACACCATAGCCTGCTTGCTTCACACAGGATTAACAGCTCCTCTGAGCCTATCATTAAACAGAAAAGCCATGTGACTGTTTGGCTGAATCACTAAGTGCTTCAGTCTCTCAACGCTTAGCCAGAGCAAGGCCGGAATGTGTCAGACAAGGGGCCTGCTCTAACGAAGCTTGCAGTCTAGAGGGGCAGCCCCATGACAAGCAAATAACAAAAGGTCAATGGTGGTTAGCGCCGGAACAAGAGAAAAACAGGGTGATGTGATACAACACATGTAAGGTGCTTCAGACTAGGAGATGAGGAAGTCTTCTTTGAGGATGTGGCACTGAAACTCAGACCCGAGTAACAAGAGGACCAACTCTGGGGAGATCTCCTAGAGTATGAGCTTCCAGGCAGAGGGGTCACTGGGGACCAGGGTCCCAAGATGGACACAACTTGGCACTGAGGACCACAACAAAAGTGAACAGACTGGAGCACAGTGGACAAGCCAAAGGAGTGGGGGTAGTAAAGGAGGATGGATGGAGAGCTTTTAGAAAAGCATTTCCCAAACCAGGCTTCCTCAGCCTCACCAGTATTGGCACTGGGCCAGGAAATCTTTGCTGGGAGGGCTGGCCCATGCACCGCTCAGTGTTCGGTCGTATCCTGATCCCTACGCTGAGATCCCAGTAACAACGTACTCCCCTCCAGTGATGAGAACCAAAACTGCCCCCAGACTTTCTAAAATGTCCCCTGTCTTTCCCAGGAAGGTGACCAAGTATGGGGCTCTGGACTCAGGTCTTCTAGAGCTTTCACATAATTGCTTGAATGACCACAGGAGCAAAGACTTATTAACTGCCTAGCACAAAATTTGCAATCAGTAGACACTTGCTCAGTGAAAAGATGGCCCACATTGTATTTCTAGTGACTACTGACCTGGTTTTGACTCAAGCAGAAATTAGAGGTGGGGCAGAGAGGAACGCCCAGCCCAGCCCAGGGCCTCTTGGGACTCCCTTTGGCACTGCGCAGGCTGGCTGAGAAGGGGACAGTAGGCACTGGCTGCTAAGTGCCCTGGAAATGAGAGTCTGCCTGGCCAGCCTGGGGCAGGCTGTCTGACCCAGTGGTTACACAGAACCAAGCCCCTCAGGCAGGCCCTCCCTGATACCAGACTGCCTGGGCCTGAAAGCTTAGAACTAATTTGCACCCTCCTCAGGTAGAAGGTTTAAGAATGGGGAAGCAATGGCAGCAAGACTCTGATGCATGTTCTAGCAGTTGCTACTGCAGGATTTACCAAAACAAAATGCCACCTGCCTTTGGTGTAGGTGGGCATTTGCTCACTGCTGCAATCTTGGCCCCAGGGAGAATTGGGTGGAGGCCTGGCTCCACTGCGTGTCTCCAGGTGCTCACAGGAAGGTGTGATGGGCCTGGTGCACCGGCACGCGCCCTGCAAAGCTTGGCCACAGACGACCCTTTACACACGGAGGGGGTGCTGAGGCCTACCTCATGGCCACAGCTGGTACAATGTCTCCAGCTCAGCCCAGTTCTGCAAGGACCAGCCTCTGGTGTCCTCTTGTCCAGACGGAATGAAGGAAGAACACGACGGCTGAGGTTCTGTCCAAGGAGACATCAACCCGACACGAGGTCTGTGTTGTTTTGTTCTCTTGCTCAGCAGGGTCGTCTCTTGTGCAGACAAGAGATAAGGGCCAAGAGGCATCCCAGAGAGAGTACGGGTTTGGGGAGAAGGAGGAGAAGCCTGGGGAGTGAGGGCCCAGGGTCCACCAGGCCAGTGCCCCGTTTCCCCATCCCGGCCCTGAGCAGGATGCAGGAAGAATTGCTCCCACACGGGAGGAGGCAGTGGGTCCCGGCTTCCCACCCCCTCCACTCCCACTGTGCGTATGCCCTCCCCCATCTGAGCACTTGGGAGTCCTCAAACTTGGCCCATTGTTGGGACTGAATCACATCCCCCATCCCCCGCTAAAAGATTTGTTGAACTCTTAACACTCAGCACCTCAAAAGTGACTTGATTTGGAAGCAGGATCACTGCAGTTATGATGAGTTAGGATCAGTCGGGCGGGAGTGGGGGGCTCTGAAGGCAATATGACTGGGGTCTTTATATGATGAGGGGAAGAAACACAGCAACAGATACCGGAAGACAGCCCAGCGAAGACCAGGTCAGGGACTGGCGTTTCGCTCTTACAAGTCAATGATGCCCCGAGCCTGAAGCTGGAAAGGAAAACGAAGGATGTGGCCCTAGAGACTCTGGAGGGTGCCTGGCCCTGCCTGCCAACACCTTGACTTCTGACTTCTGGCCTCCAGAACTATGAGGATAAATGTCTGTTGTCTTAAGTCACCATATTTGTGGTATTTGTTACAGCATCGCTGAGAAAGTAATATACCGGGTTCCATAGTCTATGAATGAAAGTGGGCTTAAGGGCAGCTGGGCTGCTTTGAGTCTACATTTCTCACACCAAGCTCGGCAGACTGGCTATGTCAAGCGGGACACACTCTGAATGCGGATGCCTGCGTCTCAGCCCTGCTGCCTCGAATCGGGGTCCCGGAGGGTCCAGCTCTGTGAACAGGCACTCATTACAGGTTCTCCAGCTAATCCTTACACAGTCTGAGAATAGTTGCTACAGGGTTTGGACCTCAGCTTCCACAGATCCTAAAATTCAGGCTTATTCATTTCCCTGGGGGGCTGTGTGAGCAGCTTACATTTGTTTGAGCTGCCCACGCCCACAATGGATGGGGCTCTAAACTGAAAACGCAAGTGAATGTAGGGATTTATGCCCAGAGCTGCTGGCATGTTGAAGGCCAGCCAGGCTGGGCGCTCCAGGGTCCTCATAGACGTGAAGCTTTAACTCATCACAAAATGTTAGAACAAGGCAGAGTCTAGAATCCTCACGCTTTTGATGAAAGAACAGATTCAGAGAAGTTTATCGAGTTTCTTGAGATCACACAGAGAGTTGATGGGGCTGGGATGAGACCCACAGCCTTCCGGCTACGAGGCCGAGGGCCTCCACTGCCTCCCCGGGTATCAGCTACTCATGTTCTCTGCAGCCCAGACTCACTGGCACATCGGTCCTGAATGTAAATGGGCAAGTGTCCGACTCCTAAGTCAGCCTAGACACCAAATGCACCCATGTGCGATGGGCACAAGGTGAGAGAGTCCTTCTTCTCCTCCATCCCTCTTCTTGGGGAAACATACCTCTGTTCTCTGAGTAAAGACACCAGTTCTCAGCATGGTACCGGGGCGTTATCTGTCATCCGGGTCATTCGTTGGTACGCTGATCTGTTCTCTCCTTCACTGTGCATCCGTAGTTAACACAGGGCCAGGCCCTGTTCTAGATGCTGGGGTTAAAACTGGGTGCAGGGGGCTCCTGGGTGGCTCAGCCGATTAAGGGTCTGGCTTCAGCTCAGGTCATGATCTCACGGTTCATGGGTTTGAGCCCTGTGTCAGGCTCTGTGCTGACAGCTAGCCTGGAGCCTGCTCAGGTTCTGTGTTTCCCTCTCTCTCTGACCCTCCCCTGCTTGTCCTGACTCTCTCTGTCTCTCAAAAATAAATTTAAAAAACATAAAAAAAAAAACGGGTGCAGGAGGGCCAGCTCCCCTCTAAGTAAGGAATTTATCACAACAAACATCATTATCATGTTAGCCCATGTGCAAAACCCTCAAAAGGAGTCATTTTCCTGCCAGCTGCCTGTTAGAATCACTCAGACCAAGAAAAACAGGGCCTTGGAG
>NC_043701.1:107529566-107534533 GCF_006229205.1 Suricata suricatta | reverse complement strand
GCCGCAGGGTGTTGAACTCAGGAGTTCTGGAGCGAGGCCTGCGAATGTGAGCATCTGGCAAGCCCCTGGGCGATGGCGGTACTGCTGGTCTGGGGACCACACTTTGAGAACCGCTGGATTCAGGAAGAGCAGAATGAAGAGTCTCACAGCTCTGAGCTACTTGCCCTACTTACGTTATTACAGGATGTACAGAAATTTCTCTTTGGTGAGCTAAGCATGAGTTTGCAAATTAAATTTCTTAATTGAAGCCTTGGCATCATCCGGCAAGGACTGGTTTGGCCTGCCAAGATCCTGAGAGGGTGACTGTCCCCACGGCGGGGCCCTGTCAACATGACTCCGGAGGGAAGGGAAGGAGGCCTTGTTACACCTGAAAGTCCTTGCTGCAAACGGACTTCCTTGGACACTTTCTGTAGTGTCGTTTTTAACTCCAGACCTCAGTAGCTTTGGGTCTGTTGGTGCTGTGGACCCTGTACATATAAAGATGAATTCTGGTCCCCGAGGTTCCTTAGGAGCCAGGGCATGCTCAGGGCTGCAGGGAAAGGGTGGAAGATGCCACAGGGGGTCAGAGGTTTTGCTTTTACACCCAGGAAGGGGACGGACACCTGGGAGACTGTCTTGGGTTGGAACGGGCACTCCGTACCCTGGAGTCTGCCTGCCAGTCGGTGGCCTCACCACCACGGAGCCCACCAAGGACATCTGCACTGGCTGAATTCTTGCCTCTGTGCTGGCCACTCAGCCTCACTGCCGACTTGGAGGGCGGTAGGGGGCGGCAGAAATATCTTCGGTGTTGGCGTCAACTAGATGGAGTGCAAGAGCAAGCAACGCCCCTTCCCAGCAGGTGATTAACCTTTGGGGGCTTCAGAGTCCACCTGCCTGGTGAGGCTCCCGTAAGGATGAAATGAGATGGGAACACACGTGAAGTCCTTAGCCTGATGCCTGACACACAGGGGCTTCGTGTCTGTCTGGTCTCACAGTTCTGTTCTTTTGATCTGTCCCAAGATGGGAGGATGTATTTACTAGTCAGAGTCATCCAGAGAGGCAGACCCAATAACAATAGGACATGTGTGTGTCCCTCTGTGTGTGTGTGTGTGTCTGTTTAGATATTTTAAGGTCCCAGCTCATGTGATCATGGAGACTGACAAGCCCAAATCCGCAGGGCAGGTCAGTGGACTGGAGGCCCAGGGAAGAGCTGAGGTAGCAGTTGGAGTCTCAAACCATCTACAGGCGTAATTCCCTTTTTCTTGGGGGAAGGTCAGCTTTTTTCTGTTAGGCCTTCAACTGATGAGACAAGGCCCACCCACACCACAGCCGGTAATCCGCTTTACTCCCAGTCTACTGTTTTAAGTGTTAATTTCATCTGAAAAGTACCTTCACGGCAACATCTAGACTGGTGTTTGACCAAATATCTGGGTGTCATACCTAGCCAAGTGGACACATAAAATTAACCACAGAGGCCAAGAGGGAGCAAGCCTATAGAAGACACATGAAGGTTTATGATGTCCACCAATGCTTCACTTTCATTAGCAGGCATATGGGGGCGCTATATCTATCCACTGGACCACACGGGGAGGCTGGGCTCCCTGTGGGACAGGTGGGTGCCCATCTCCTGCAGTGAGACTGTGGCCCCTGAGGTTAACAAGGTGTCTGTGAGCAGTAATGCCCCTGTCAGAGCATTATTCTCAGGCAGTCAGGAACACTGGAAGCTTCTGGGTAGAGCCCACTATCTCTTCTGCTGCCTATCACTACAGAAACACAGCATGTCAGAGCCACAGGACCTGCTGAGGAAACTGAGGCCCAGGGAAGGAAATGGGCTGCCCAAGGTCCCGTCACTAACTGGCTACAGAGCTGGGGTGAGGGCCATGGTTCCCATGTCAAGCAGGCACATCTGAGGAACCCCCAGGGGTAGCCACGCCTCCTGGGGGACGGCTTTGTCCACCGGCGTCGGGACCAGCACTAGTTGCGGTGCAGGACAGACAGCTGACCCGCGCCAGCCCCCTGCAATCCCTTCTCCGGGGCACTGGTTCACAGGGACTGAACACAGAGACTGGAAATCCTGCTCTGAGAAGGCAGGTGCGCCGTGACATCACTGCCTGTCATGTGTCCCCACAGTCTGTCCTCTCCCCAGACCCGCTACCCAACAATTCTGTGGGTTCCCTCACCTACCCGGGTCCTCTCAGACAACATCCTTTATGCTCTGGGCAGCCAGACCCCAGCCCCATGTCCCGGGTGCTGAGCCACTGGAGGTAGCTGGCAAGATGTGCTCTGGAGGGCCGGGGTGGGGTGGTGTCCCTCTTCACAAAGAGGTCGCTGGGACCCCAAAGCCACTTCTCTGGTCCAGACGCCCCATCTGTGGCCTCCCAGCAGGAATGGTGAATTCCAGCCCTGAACTCTCACCATGCACCTGCTGGCAGGGCCAGGGGGTGTTCATCAGGGCAATCACGGACGCCGCGCTCTGCATGCCAAGAGCCATTAATAACTGCTCCTCCGGGAAGCTGCCCTGTCCTGTCCACTTGGAAGGCCGATCAGAGAGGCTTGCTGCTGTGTGACAGCCAGAGTGGCAGCAACACTTGTGGGATGGTCCCAGCCGGGGCTCTGCACCTCCACCCCATTCATTACGGGAGAGGGGACCACTGGGAAGGCAGCTGCCGTCTGCTGGCTGCCTTGGGTGGGGTGACGTGTGGGCCGGCAGGGACCAGAGGGCCACCAGCGGCTTGGAAACCCGAGGGAGCCTCCTGGCCGTTGCAGTTCCCTGAGAAGTTCAAGGGCATGAAGTGCAACGAATCTTTAACGGACCCCAGACATCATCTAAAAGTCCTATGCAGACCCTGGGGTGCGCCGCCCCCCCCTCCCCCGCACTGACTTCAGTAAAGCTTGAATGGATTACAGCCAGATATGCCTGACATTTTTGACTTCAAACAATGGGGTGGACCAGGGCAGAGGCGCCTGAACTGGCCCCTCGCAGACCAGTGTTGCCCCTGGGCACAGCCACGCCCACCTGCTTGGGCCCTGTAGCTGGCTGTTGTGGGCTACAGGGCAGCTGTGACTGGGAGGAGCTGTGACTGGGACCCCAAGGCCCACAAAGCCTGAAGATTGTCTATCGGGTCCTTTCTGGAATAACGTGTCTGTGCCCCCAGACTCGGGGACAGAACATGGGCTGGGCGGCGGGACAGCCTCCTTGGGAACTGTAAGCAAAGGGGCCTCTCCATGCCCCAGCTTTCTCAGCTGTCCGAGGCAGCGAGGCCAGCGGCCCACTGCCTCACCATACTTGGGTGGGGGTGGGGGTGCCGAGTTAGGTGATTTCCTGGCACAAGGGACAAGGAACATAGTCAATAGTAAGCTTTCTTTCTGCTTGCTACAGCCGCCCGATCTGTGTGGAAAACGGTTATTATTTTACAATAGATGGGAAAGTGCTCTGAAAAGTTAAAGGTGAGAGGCAGGGAGGCAAATCATGAGAGACTCTTGAATACTGAAAATGAACTGAGGGCTGAAAGGTGAGGGGGGAAAGGGGATGGAGGGTGATGGACATGGAGGGGGGCACTTGTGATGGACATGGAGCGAAGAGCACTGGGTGTTTTTTGGAAACCAACTTGACAATAAACTATAAATTAAAAAAAAAAAAGTTAAAGGTGAAGGGCTTAGGCAGTTAAGCATCCACCTTTGGCTCAGGTCAGGATCTCGTGGTTCATGAGTTGGAGCCCTGTGGCAGGCTCTCAGCTGTCAGCATAGAGCCTATTTCGGATCCTCTGTCTCCCTCTCTCTGTCCCTCCCCGGCTTGCTCTCTCTCAAAAAAATTTTTTTTCAATTTTTTTAAATAGTTTATTTTCAAATTGGTTTCCATGTAACACCCAGTGCTTCTCCCTGCAAGTGCCCCCCACCATGACCATCACCCCTTCCCTCCCTCGCCCTCCCCCTCCCACTTCAGTCCATGGTTAGTCTTCAGTATTCAGTAGTCTCTCATGATTTGTGTCCCTCACTCTCCCCAGTTCTCTTTCCCCCTTCCCCTCCCTATGGTCCTCTGTTAGGTTTCTCCTGTTAGACCTATGAGTGCAAACATATGGTATCTGTCCTTCTCTGCCTGACTTATTTCGCTTTCGTGGATGGACCTCAAGGGTGTCATGCTAAGCGAAATAAGTCTCAAAAAAAAATTTAAAAAAAAGTTAAAGGTGTTTTGTGGTTGTAGACTCTACTACAAGTATTCTTTTTTTTTTAAATCTATTTTTGAGAGAGAGAAGGAGCATGAGCGGAGGATGGGCAGAGAGATGGGGACACAGGATCTAAAGTGGGCTCTGTGCTGACAGCAGCGGGGCTCGAATCATGACCCCTGAGATCACGGTCTGTCGGATGCTTAAGGGACGGAGCCACCCAGGCGCCCCATACAAGTATTATTCCTGAGACAGGCAGAGCCGCAGGCCCAGGGGCATCAAAATCCTTGTGGAGGGCTGGTTGCCATGGAGAAGGCCACTGATCCGGACATGGACGGACACTGTGCCCCGTCTCTCTGTGATGGCTGGTCCCCCTGCATCCTCCTTGGAGCCAGACTTCCGGTTAGAGCTCCAGCCCCTGGGGGCCAGGGGGCTGTGGCATGTCCTCTGCCTTTCTGAGCCTCAGTTTCTCACTTGAAAGACAGACACAAGCCAAGCTTTTCTCAGAGGAGGGCCTAATGAGAAGTAATGACAGGCAGACAGCTTCAGGATGACCAGGCCTGCTGGTTGTTTTCATTGTAATTCCAGTTACAGCTGGAGAGAACTGCTTGGGGCAGGGTGTGAATGCACTGGAGCTCTGAGGGGAGGGAGGGGCCATGGGGACAGAGGGAGTGGTGGCTCCCACGCTGGCCCTGGCAGTAGGTCTGACCCCCAGAGAGAGGAGCAGTCTCTCCATCTAATCACCATGCCCGGTGTGAGCAGAGGTGGCAAAGGGCACGGGCTCAGATATAACTCTGGAGCCTGGGGCAGGGAGAGGAGGTGGGA
>NC_043701.1:107346398-107529466 GCF_006229205.1 Suricata suricatta | reverse complement strand
GGAGAGGAGGGGGAGAGAGGAGGGGAGGAGAGAGAGGAGGGGGAGAGAGGAGGGGAGGAGAGAGAGGAGGGGAGGACAGAAGGGAGGGGAGGGAAGGGGAGTGAAGTGGAGAGAGAGGGAAAGGAGGGGAGGGGAGGATAGAGGGGGAGGGGTGATGAGGGGAGTGGAGAGAGGAAAGGAAGAGGGGAGGGTAGGGGAGTGAAGTGGAGAGAGAGAAAGGGGAGGGGAGGGGAGAGGAGGGAAGGGAGGGGCAGCAAAGGGAGGGGAGGGAGGGAAGGGGGATAAAAGTCTACAATCCCAGTTACTCTCCTACAGCCCCCTCTGTATTCTAATGAGATAATGAGGTTTTTTCCCCCCTCTTTCTCTTTGAGAAGAAATACTACTTTTATTTCTGAGGCGAAGAGGAGCAAGCTCTTCCCTCCTGGGCACCAAGCCTCGGGAAGAAGCTAACTGTGGGGCTCTGGGAGCCAGGGGCGCGGTCTGAGGAGGAGAGCACAGCCAGGCTGGAACAGAACCAGTGAGGTTCACAGAGTGGCTCAGGAGGCAGAGCCTTGCCACAGCGGTGGGCCGACTATGAAAACCAAGGCCATCTCTGCGACAGGGCCCTGCGGAGCCCCCCCCCCCCCCACCACAGGAAGAGCTGCCTCCTGGACCTCAGTGGAGATGAGAGTGTGTCACAGCCACTGCGCAGAGGCTGCTGCTCCAGCCCGCCCCTCCTTCCTGCAGCCAGGCACCTGCCACGTCCCTGACAGTCCCCCCCCCTTGCCTCAGGGACAACCCACTCACCCTCACCCCGCCTCCTCCTGCCTCTCCCACCCTGCCTGCCCCACTCCCCCAGAAACCCCCCTCCCGCCATTTTCTCGCACTTTCTCCCAGATGTCCAGCTGCTGACAAGTTAAGACCAGTGCATGTCAGTAAGGAGGGGAGAACGTACTAGCAACATCAATGCCCTGACAGTGGACCAATCCGAGGTGGAAGTGCCAGGGATTGCAGGGGGGAACTGACAGTAGTTCAAGGTGTCCCAGGGCCGCCGTAGAAATGGGACCTTCTGTTTGGGCAGACACACCGGGCAGCCTGTGAGGCAGAGAGACGGTTCCTCAGGGAACCCAGAGCCACGCCAGCCACAGGGCTGTGCAGCAGGGGCCCCGGGTCACCGCTCCCATGTGTGTGCCCTGGACGGGTGTGACTGCACTGGGCTGCCACTCCTGAGTCAGTGCGGGGGTGGGGAGAGCAGACACAGGTCAAAGCCCGGATTCACCAGAGCGCCGGCGAGGGGGCCTCTGAGCGGGTGCTGCACCAGCGCAGGGGTCAGGCTGCCAGGCTGCCTGCCACTCCGAGTCCATGGGGGACCCAGAAAGGACACACAGGGGTCAGAACCAGGAGTTTACAAGAAACTGAGCGGTTTCGGTTTGACAAGAAAGCCACCGATAACCACAGCCAGGTCCCAGAAAGGGGCATAATTTGCACAAACGATGGGAGGCAGGGTAAGTGCTGGGCGCAGAGCTCCAAAACACACCTGGATTCGAATCCCAGCTCCAAATTTACCACCAGTTGGGCTGGCAGCGAACACATCTATGCCTGTTTCTCCATTCGTAAACTCGGGATCATACGACCAACCACCTCAGAGGCAGTGAGATGCCAATTAGCCCCATGCCTGGCGCACAGCAAACTGTAAACGGGGACTGAAAAAAGCTGATCGCTCTTCCGGCTGATTGTGGAAGAGACAGAAGTGTGAGGTGAATGCCAAGTGCAGAGTGACAGCTAAGTAGTGTCCGGCACATGCTGTGCTCTGTGTCTTCAGAATCAAGGTATTTTTATACAGGAATATACAATGGAAGTAGGTGCTTTCTTTCTGTCTTCTCCCTTTTTGTAAATTACGGAAAAATGTCAAACCTATACACAAGTAGATGAAGTCAGTAAGATAAGAGCGGGAACCTTAGCACCCAGTGGGCTCCTGTGAGCACTTTGGCTTTTTTTCTGTAGATGAGAATCTCAGGGGAGTACTGAGCAGAGAACTTGAATGACCCGACTTCTATTTAAAAGGAATGAATGAATGAATGAATGAATGAATGAATAGATAGATCACTCTGACTTCTGTGTGGAAACCAGACTGTGCAGGAGATAAGAATATGGAAAGGAAAAGCAGTTTGAAGGCGACTGCACTAATCTAGGCACGAGATGGCTGGCTTGGACAACTGGGTAGCAGAGGAGGAGACAAAGCATGTAGATTTCCCCCACTGTAAGCAGAATCATCTCGAACATTTTCTTTCTAACAGCTGTATTGAGATATAATACCATTGCACACTTCGATGGTTTTTAGCATATTTATAGAGTTAGGCAGCCATCATCAAGATCAATTTTAGAACATTTGCATAATCCTCCCTCAAGTCTCTGCACCATTTAGCACTTTCTCTCCATTTCCTGCCAAATCCCCCTCCCTACGCAACCACTAACTTACTTCCTGTCCCAATGGATTTGCCTATTCGAGACACATCCCATAAATGGCATCATGCCCCATGTGTCTTTTCTGTGACCGGTATCTTTCACTGTCCATAGTGTTTTCAGAATTCACCCATATTGTACCATGTATCTCCTTCTTTTTTATTACCATATAATAGTCCATCGTACGGAGATGCCACATTTTGTTTATCCACTCATTACCTGATAGACATTTGGGCGGTTTCTACTTTATGGCTGCTGTGAATATTCATAAGCCAGATTATTTTGTGGATTTATGTTTCAATTTGTTTTGGATATACTAGGAGTCCAGTTGCTGGGCTGTATCGTAACTCCATGTTTAACCTTTTTTTTTGTCAAACAGGCAGAGTGCTTTCCACACTATTTACATTTCCATCAGCTATGCATGAAGGTTACACTTCGCTACGTTCCTGTCAACATTATCTTTTAGTCCCTGAACATTCTTATATTCTCAGATTACACCCCTGATTATCTCTTTAGAATATATTTCTAGAAGCGGTCCTGCATGTAACCACTAGAAGAGGTTAGAGTGGATATACTTTTTTTTTTTTACTGTTTTTTAATTTATTTTTGAGAGACAGAGAGAGACAGCATGAGCAGGGGAGGGTCAGAGAGAGAGGGAGACACAGAATGTGAAGACAGGCTCCAGGCTCTGAGCTAGCTGTCAGCACAGAGCCTGACATGGGGCTCGAACCCACAAACCGTGAGATCATGACCTAAGCCGAAGCCGGACGCTTACCCGACTGAGCCACCCAGGCGCCCCTGGATGTACTTTTTAAAGGCTTCAGATATATTTTGCAAAATTGTCTTCCAGAGAGATTGTACCAGTCTGTAGCAGCACAGACAGTGTGTGATTTATGATTTCACCACATGCTCACCAGCAGTGAACATTACTATTCTTTTTAATCTTTTCCAATCCAATTTGGAAAAAATGCTACCTGTTTTTGCTGTATTTCTCTGACTTACTGTTAATTTGAAATACATTTTGAAGTATTCACTGGGGCTGTTCATTATTTTATAGTTAATAACTTTCCACATGTTAAGGAGAGAAACTTTTTACTGTGTAAATTGCAGATAATGTTTCCAGTTTGTTGTTGATCTTTTGATTTTCCTTATGTATTCTTCACTCAGTAGAAGTTTAAAATTTTAGATGGATATATTTATCAACATAAATTTTATCATTTCTACATTTGATATCATGCTTAGGAAAGTCTTACTGCTCTCAAGAACATATAAATATAAGTATTTTTTCTTATAGCAATTTTATGTTCTGATTTTCACATTTAAAGGTTACTCTGCCCTAATTCTTTTTTGTGTTTTTTTAAAATATGATCTGAAAGCTTTTTTGTATTTTGGTAATCCATCCTTTCCTGAGGCAGTTAGCATTTATTTAATCCTTATGCTTTTAAAAATATTTTTAAATGTTTATTTATTTTTCAAGAGAGAGAGAGAGAGTCAGCTTAGGAGGGGCAAAGAGAGGGAGAGAAAACTCCCGAGCTGAAAGTGCTGAGCCCGATGTGGGGATTGAACTCGGGATCCGTGAGATCATGACCTGAGCCGAAACCAAGAGTCAGATGCTTAACCGACTGAGTCACCCAGGTGCCCCTAATCCTTATGTTTTGAATCCCTTTCTCTACTTTCTCTTCTTTTCCATTGAACTATAGGTACTCACACAGTACTACAATATTTTAATTGTTGCATTTTATAAAAGATACATTAACATATGGTATGTCAAAAATCCCTGTAAGGATTTTCCCCTCCCCAAAATTTCCTAATTATTTTCTCCTTACTTTCCACCAAATGAATTTTTAATTTTTTGTTTTGGCTCTTCCCTGCAAAAACCTATTGATAATCTATAAATGCAAGAGAATTTCAATCAGACTAAGTTGGATAAATACAGCCATCTTTATACAATGGACTTTTTATTATTTTTTAATGTCTTTTATTTATCTATTTGAGAGACTGAGAGAGAAACAGCATGAACAGGAGAGGGTTCAGAGAGAGAGGGAGACCCAGAATCCGAAGACAGGCTCCAGGCTCTGAGCTGTCAGCACAGACCTTGATGTGGGGCTCGAACCCACGAACCGTGAGATCATGACCTGAACCAAAGTCAGACACTTACCCGGCTGAGCCACCCAGGCGCCCCGATACTATGGACTCTCGCTATGCAGGGAAGGGATCAGCAACCTTTCTACTTATGGCTTTTGTTTTTCCTAATGAATCTTGGTGGCTGTGCTATTTTATTGTCATAGATCTTGCACTATAAGTCTATTTGAAACATTTTACATTTTGTGGCTTGTCTGAATAGGATTTTAAAGTTAATGTATTTTCTACTGGTTACTTTTAGTAACTAGGAAAGTATTGTTTTTTTTCCCCCTTCAAATTTCATATGAAATCAGCTGTATTGCTAAACTACCTGTTACACTAACAGATTTTAGTTGATTCTCTTGAGTTTTCCAGGTAGAAGAGTCCTATCACCTGCAAATGGTAATCTTTTAGCTTCTTTTTCAATGTATGTGCCTCTTCTTTCCGTTGCCTTTCTGCATGGGCCAGAATTTTCAGACATTAATCAGGACAATCATAGTGGGTACTCTTGGCCGCTTTTGACTTTTTACCAAATGCCTCAACTGTTTTCCACAAGGTGCAATGCTGGCCATGGGTCTGAGATACACACATTGCCATCGTATTGAAGCGGTATCTGTTAGTTTCCTGTTTACTGAGAACCATCACTGTTAAAATTGGGAATCAGTTGCTACCGTATTGAATGCTTTTTAAGCATCTAGCACAGGAATTGTATGAACTTTCACTGTTGGCATATTAATACAATGATGATGACTAGATTTCCTGACATCAGATGGTTGGTCTTACATTTTGGGATTAGCCCTAGTCATTCAAGTTACGTTATCCTTTCCAATATCCTGCTGTTTGGTTTGCTCATCTTTTATTTGGAATTTCCACATTTATCTAACAGGGTCATTTTAAGATTTCTCTCTCAGGCTAGCCCAGCGGGATTTGATGGTGGCCTGGGTCCTTCCTGCATGCCACTCCGAAGTCTGCTGTATCATAAACACCAGGGGGCGCTCGGGACCACGTGGTGGTACCCTTGGTGTGTTCTAGGTAACTAACCGTGCCCTTTCCACCTTTCCACTCCATTCCAACCCTGGAGGCCCCAGGAGAAGAGGCCCTGGTGTACAGCCCTGCCATCCAGAGGACAAGAGAAATGATACGTAAATACATTTCAGTGTTACCTCGCAGCATTTGCTGCAGATGAGAAGCAGGACTTAACGAGTTCCTGTGCGCCCCTGGAAAAATGAATCTGGGTGAAGCTGGGATTCTAGACCACCTTGACCAACCTGAAGCCGGAGCCCTCCCATTTATTACCATCACCTTTCTGGCTGTGATTCACACGGCCATGATCATTAGCAACTCTGCACAAGCTAGGCAACTCATTTGTATTCACAGATTAACTGCCTAACAAGGATCTGTCCGCTCCTCAAAGTATATGAGCAGCTCGAATGAAAAAATATAAAATGCACACATGAGAATTTTCCATGTTCAGGCAGGCCCCGGGGAGAACATGCTGCAGACGAGGTAGTGAAGAGGCTCACAAACCTCTTCATGTCTCCTTACTCTTCACAATCAAGTGCCTGTCGGCTGCAGCCTTTATAAACCAGAAGGATGTACCCACTCGAAGACCCGGAGTGACGCCCTGGAACGTGAACTGGTAGAATTCCATGGAAGGGAGACATGTTCTGTCTTCACTGCGGTGATCAGTCTGCTGCACCCACGGCCGATGGGCAACAGAGGCGGGAAGTGTTCCTGATACAGCAGTGGCTCAGGACCCCTTGTGGGCTACCTGTTCCTTGAGAATCTGGTACACTTTAGTCCCTGTCGCTTTAAAAATGGTGCATATACATTTGTACATGTAACCAGCCTAATAGAAAACTCTGAAAGGTCCATGGATCTCTCCAACCCAGTCATGGTACCTGGTGCTGGGTTTACAAATCTGGCTGTGCCTCACATGAATCACCTGGGCAACTTCTGAAAACACATGACCTTAGGCTTTACTCTTGAGAGGGTGAGAATCTCAGGTGATGTGAAGGTGTACCCTCAACCCACCGGGTACTTATGACAACGCAGGCTGCAGAGTACCATGTAGGACAAATGCCACCCCTCTCCCCCAGACATCACTTATCCCCAGGTGAGGACCCCCTGCTGTAGATGCTAACGGAAGGGAGTGTAAAACTCATCAGACCACCTGATTCAGGGAGGCACATCAATTTACCTGTTAGTGCCATCTGGGGCATGTAGGAACCCAAGAAGCTTTTCTTTAATAATTATCTTTTTTTCTGAAGCTTATTATTTTGGGAGAGACAAAGAAAGCGCAAGTGGGGGAAGGGCAGAGAGTATGAAAGAGAGAGAGAGAGAGAGAGAGAATCCAAAGGAGGCTCTGTGCCTGAGCACAGAGCCTGATACGGGAAATGAACTCACGAACCATAAGACCATGACCTGATCCAAAACCAAGAGTCAGACACTAAACCAACTGAGCCCCTCCGACTCCCCAGAACCCAAGAGATTTTATTAGAACAATAAGCTTACAACCACCTAAGCACATGGTTCATCAACTATAAATACAGAGATCCCACCTCTGAAAGTAGCCAGGAGAACATGAGCTGGGCACTGGCAGAACTATTAAATACAAAGAAGGAAAATCCACTAAAACCTTATAGCCAAGCCTTGGATCAGTTTAGGATTAGCAATTTTCAGTATCTGTTATTATCAGCAATAGAACTTGCTTTCAAGGAAATGGGTCCAATTTAAATTCCAACCACTTACTTTGGATATCCTGGGTGTGTATGTGCTCATAATTGATAAAGCACAGGGATTCAACCCATGATTTCATTCAACGTATAAAACAATCAGCTGAATAGTAGTTTTCACTTAGAAGAACAGGAAAGTGGTGCGCCTAAGTGGCTCAGTCACTTGAGCATCCGGCTTCAGCTCAGGTCATGATCTTGTGTTTGTGGGTTTGAGCCCTGCGTCAGGCTCTGTGCTGACAGCTCAGCACCTGGAGCCTGCTTCAGATTCTGGGTCTCCCTCTCTCTCTGCCCCTCCCCTGCTTATGCTCGCTCGCTCGCGCGCTCTCTCTCTCTCTTTCTCTCTCTCTCAAAAATAAATTAAAACATTAAAAAAAAAAAGGATAGGAACGTTTATCAAGACTCTTTAAAAGAATGGGGCAAGGAACTAGTCCCAAGAGAAACTTTCATTAGACAGTCTTTCCCAAAGTACGATTTCTCCCTGATATAAAGTGTTCTTAAAATAAGACAAAGAAACAAAAAGAGGGAAACCAATTCTACCTATTTTGCTTATTTTGCCACCTGGTGGATTTCTTTTGTCATTACAGCAGGTAGGTGCCCCTCTAAAGGCTGGGGTTAGGGCTCGCAGATAGGCTGAAGGAGGCTGGATCAAAACCTCTAGAAATACTAAGTCCTAAAAGATTATGGGGACACCCCATCCCTATGTATTACAATAAAATTTGTTGAAATGAAAGTAAGTGTGAGGAAATCTGAAAAAGATCTGATTTGTATTTTATTTATTTATAACTTTTTAAATGTTTATTTTATTTTTGAGAGAGGGAGAGAGAGCGTGAGCAGGGGAGGGGCAGAGAGAGAGGGAGACACAGAATCCGAAGCAGGCTCCAGGGTCCCAAGCTGTCAGCACAGAGCCTGACGCGGGCCCCAAACTCACAAGCCGCAAGATCATAACCTAAGCTAAAGTCGGATGCTGAACTGATGGAACGACCCAGACGCCCATCAAGATCTGAGTTTTAAAAGTTTAATTACGATGGCTAGATTTGGAAAGGGCAAGAAGAAGGCAAAACACCACATTTGTTCTCCTTAAAATTGCTATTGGGGCCCCTGTGATTCCCGACAGCTTCCTCACCATCTGGTGTTACAAGGGATCCCAGGTTCATTTTGCCGATTTCCTGCCTAGCCCTGGATATCAGATGGTGTTTTTCAGGGATCTTTGTTCTCTAAAAATGAGCAAGGGATGCTCACTGCTTTCTGGCTGGCCACTGAACAATGAAATACTTACATACAGGTAGATAAATGAACCCATACATTAAATACCTCACCGGTTCATATTGAGATTTCCAATTCAAATCTAAGACTTGTAGGCTTTTAGTTAGCTTTCCCTGTTTTATCTGATCTCCTTTCTTGCGCACTAAGAATGTGGGTTTTCACAGATGACAGGGGATGGAATGAAAATGCAGCATATTATGCTCATTTATCTTATACTAAACACACAACAGTCCTTGAAAGCAATCCTAATATTACCACCCATATGATGGTTGAAAACACATTTTTGGGGGGTAAGCACTCTCTATTCTTCTTCCCACGGTTACAGTTGGGCTATATCTACAGTGTCAGAGAACCCCACCATTCCCTGAGTTTATCCCAACTTAGTGTAATGCTCAACAACAGTCCATATGTCATTGTCCCTCCAATTGGCTGTCTGAAGCTAGTTTTCTGGAAGATTCTTCAGGAAGTGTTCATGGGAACAACTTACTCTGAGTTCCTGATGTGGAAAACTCTATATCCTTTATACTTGATTAAAAAAAATCCTTGGCACACTTTCTCTACATCAGTAGATAAATACATTACTCCATTTTCTTCTGCGATTGCTCTTGAAAAGTTGATGACAAATCTGTTTTTCTTCCCCTTTTAAACCACATAGACTCTCTTTTTCTCTAAAGTCCAGTTGTTCTGAAAAGAAAATATCTTGGTGTTAGCCATTCTGGGGTCATTCATCTCAAATATACAGTTAACTCTTTTCATATATTGTTTTAAGTTTCCTTTATTTCCAGAAAGCTTTTCGTGAATGATAATTTTCAGTATTTAATGTTCCATTGCTTTTCTTTTTCTTAAGGAGCTCCTATGAGCCATAGGATCTTTCTATGTTCATCTTCAATATTTGGAACCTTCTCTCAAATTCTTCTTATAAATTATTCATTTCTTTTTGACTTTACCATTTTCACTCTTTTTATGTTTGAAGTATTCACACACAGGACTCTATTAGCTTCAGGTGTGCAGTAGTGTGACTCAACACTTGTGCATCATCACAGTTAAGGGTACTCTTGATTCCTTTGTCTATTTCACACACACACACACACAGTCTGGTAAGCACCAATTTGTTTTCTGCATTTAAGAGTCTGGCGGGTTGTTTTTTTTTTTTTAATCTCTTTTTTCTTTGTTCGTTTGTTTTTTAAATTCCACATAGGAGTGAAATCATAGAGTAGTTGTCGATGGATGTCTATGCCTATGGATTACAGACCTAAATGTGAGACCTGAAACCATAAAGCTCCTAAAAGAAAAACATAAGCAGTAATTCCTTTGACATCAGCTGTAGAAACATGTTTCTAGATAGGTCTCCTCAGGCAAGGGAAACAAAAGCAAAATTAAAGTACTGAGACTACACCAAATTAAAAGCATCTGCACCGCAAAGGAAACCATCAACAAAACAAAAAGGCAACTTATTGAATGGGAGGCGATATTTGTAAATGGCATATCCAATAAGGAGATAATTCAAAATATATAAACTCAATGCCATTTTTTTCTTTTTTACCTTCTATTTCTCTTAAGCCATTATGTTAGATTGGTCTTAATTTCTGAAACCAATTTTATTTCTAATTCTTTCCTGAGTTATGTCACTTCATGTTTGAGGGTTAAGAATTCTGATTTACATTGATCTTCATATCTGATATAATTTCTTACTATTTGGAAATTCTAGGTTACAGTTCTATTCAGTTTCTGGGCGTGTCTTGCCACCACACTTCTACGGTGTAGGGTTTTTACTCTGCTCCCTGGTCGTTTTTTTTTTTTTTTTTCTTAATAACCTTTCTGTTGTTCATTTTTAGGTGAAACTTGTTTTTCTAAACTTTTAGAAGGAGATGGGTTTCAGGAAAATTCTTCTGGCTTCGCAGGGCTTCTTTCTGTTGTTTTGTGTAGTTTACCTATATGGCAACCTGCTCTCTGGGAATTCCTGGCTCTGTCTTCCTCCCCACCTATGATCTGGGATTTTCCTTTCCCTCTCTGTTCACCCCCACTATGCTCCATCTCGACCCCTCCCCAGTGGGCCCTCCATTGTGGGTCTGACCGTAGGAGGGAACCCCATGTGTCAACTTCCAGTATCCCCAGGGGCTCAATGGCTCTGGCCCCGTCAGCCCTTCTTGCCATGGGCTCCTTGCACTGAGCTGGTTTTAGAGCGAGCAAAACCCCACTCTGCTTCACTGCAGTTCTGAAAATGGACCATTCTTTCCTGGGAACACCTGCTAACCATCCGGGGTCTTCTTTGTTCGTGTGTATCAGCAGCTGGTCCATTGCTTCTTAGACAGCAAACCAGCAGGACTCATGGCTTGGTGGTCCGTCCCGCCTGTCTGCATTCTGGAATCCCAGGGAGAACTTTTCATTTAGTTCCGCTAGAAAGGTCCATGGGCTTTTGACTTTGCTATTTAGCTCCTGACTTTCATGTAGGGATGTAGACATAGTGAAAACTACACTGTCACAGCTACCATTTTGCCGGGGTCTTCTCCTTATCTGGCTAAGCTTTAAGGAGCCAGTCTGGATTTCAGTTTGGCAGACATGGGATCTATTCCAACGAGCTGGTCCAAGGAGGTAAGAGATAAAAGGGGAAAAGAATGAAAAACAAAATGAGGAAGCATTTAAGTGATCTTGGAGGGCACCTGGGTGGCTCAGTTAGTTGAGTGCCTGACTTTAGCTCAGGCCATGATCTCATGGTTCTAATATTGGGCCCCCTGTCATCGGGCTCTGTGCTGACAGCTCAAAGCCTGGAGTCTGCTTTGGAGTCTGTGTCTCCCTCTCTCTCTGCCCCTCCCTCTTTTTCTCTCAAAAATAAAGAAACATTTTAAAAAGATTTTTTTTTTAAATCTTGGGATGGGGCGCTTGGGTGGCTCAGCCACGATCTCACAGTTTGTGAGTTCAAGCCCTGCCTCAGGCTCTGTGATGACAGTATGGGACCTGCCCCGGATTCTCTCTCCCTCCCCCTCTCTCTGCCCCTCCCAGCTCTTCTCTCTCTTTCAAAGTCAATAAATAAACTTAAAAAAGAACACCTGTTGGGATCACATAGAGATCACTGACGTATACTTTGTCAGCATAGGATCAGACAAGGTACAGATACATGGACCTGACAAAAATACATGCAATACTGGTGTAACACTGGCTGGAGATAAAGAAAAGCTCAGAAAAAGCCACAGTCACAGGTCTTCCTGCCCCAGTCTTAAAACCAACACTACCCTTCCCTACAACTGGGTCAGTAAATGAGGCTAATCCTTGAAGAAAGTCAAAGAAAATTTGTTGTTTTCTTTACACTGAGTTTACATCCTTGTACGTTCTGCCTCAGAAAGTAGATAGTTACGCCTTCACTTGAGTAAAATTAAATGTGGACAATTAGCTGAACCTTTAAAGAATAATCTAGTTCCCTAGAAAATTAGCTTAACCTTTAAAGAATAAATCTAGTTCCCTAGACAATTAGCTTAACCTTTAAAGAATAAATCTAGTTCCCTAGAGCTCATAGTTTTGAGTATGAGATTGGGGTAAACAATGCACTATCAGAATGTGCTTTTGTTGCTAGTTACAAGGTCTGCGTGAGGACCAAAGCCCCCCCAGGGCTCAGGATGTATGGGAATCTCAGGTGGTTCTAGAACCTCCCATGTCAGACAAGCAGCACTAGGAATCTCTCTGGAGGAGGGCATAAGATACCACCCACAACGCTCATTCTGCCGAAAGGACTTGATTTCCACGCACCCCTCAGTCCCCTGAGATGAACTGCTCTGGGCAGTTATAACACGGTTTGAAGGGCAAAACACAGAGTATTTACTCACTTACACATTTCAAGGTGTCTCTATTGCACTCTCTATAGGAAAAGTCAAAACAGCACATCCTGTCCCTGTTCCACTGGATTTGGCCAGTAACGTGAAGCAGCGCACATTCCTTCGGAAATACCAATCATGAGAATGTAGCTCTCAGGGGTCATTTTTGAGGAGAGGAAGAAAAGAGCATAAGAAACAAATGTCTTAGAAGTCACAGGATCAGGGATGTCTTTCTTTGCTTCTTGAAGGAAGTCATCAGAGACGAGCTGATGGATGGGAGGAAGGCTGTTAGAGAATTCTTGGGGCTGAATTACTGTGTTGGAGCCATTCATCTAAATGACACAGCGACAGTACCAAAGCCTCTTGAGTATCTCCTAACTGTTGGTAGGCACATCACCAGGCTCTAAAGTCATCATGAAGTCTTTAATGACATGTACCAACTAAAAACGTCAATGCTGTAAAGGAAGATTAAGAATTCAGATTGGACTTTGGAGAAAACAACAACAACTCTTAGAGGCTTGAAACCAGAAAGTCACTTTGTCCAAGTTCCTCCTTCTTGTTGGAATGCTGTCCACAGTGCCCTCCACAGGTGGCTATGCAGCTCTTCGTGAGCATTATCAGGACAGAAAGTACCTCAGGAGTCAGTTCCAGCCCCTCCTCTTTCCTAGCTACCCAAGTTCCTTCGATGACATCATCCATTTGTGTGCTAATGACTCCTCTGTGGATATCCCTAACTGGACTCTCTCCTCTGCTCCAGGATGACCAGCTGCCCATCTCCCATCTCCCCCTGGATGACTAAGCATCTTAAACTCAGAACCACCCACTCTCTGCTCCCACCCTACTTCCTACCTGGACCTCACACCGCTACGTGGTTCCCCAGATTTCCCATCTCAGGAAGAGGTACCAACCTCTACCCAGTTGCTCAAGCTAAACACCTAGAATTCATCTTAGGGTTTCTTTTTTTACCTCTTACTTCCATATCCAGTCCATCAGTACACCCTATCCTATCTACCTCCAAAATATATATGTATTTTATTTTATTATTATTTTTTTAACATTTATGCATTTTTGAGAGACAGAGCATGATCAGGGGAGGGGCAGAGAGAGAGGGAGACACAGCAGGTGAAGCAAGCTCCAGACTCTGAGCTGTCAGCCCAGAGCCTGATGCGGGGCTCGAACCCACAAACTGTGAGATTGTGACCTGAGCTGAAGTCATCTTCTTTCAATGTAAATCAGGTGATGTCTCTCTCTTGAATACACAGTTAAGGCTTCTAGTACACTGGCTATGAACCTGTCATCCTGGAGGACCCAGAGGGATGTGTGTGGCTCTCCCTCAATGTGATCTACCATTCTCTTCCTGGGACTTTTCTCTTGCTTGTTAAACTTCAAGAAGAAAAGGCTGAATAGGGTTTCTTAGTGAAAGACAGTGTGAGAGTTCAAATTGGTGAGCTACACAGATTTCTGCTCCCTCCCTACAAACCAGCTCTGGAAGGATGAGTGTGAAGAACTGAAAACCGAAAACAATAGTGGAAACAAACCTGGGGGAAGTCCCTGAAGAGTCTGAAGTCTGTCCTGAACCCATGTGTCGGGCACTGAGAGGGCCGCTGGAGACAGCAGTGAGGGCAGTCAGAGGAAGGCCTTCCCTGCTCTGGCCCTTGACCCCCACTGCCTAAGATGGACCATCCCTGCTGGTCCTCTATTGCAGATGTCTGTGCCAGGAGTCCAGGCCACAGGGGTGTGTGTGATGGAATAACATTTGGGGGGTGAAACCCTGCTGGAGCAGACTTTAGTGAAGGTGAGTGAGTGCTGGTCGGCCAGCCCTGGGCACTCACTCCCTCTTCCTTCACCTTCCTGCCCCTAGGATCAGTGTGTAACAATTCAGAGAGCCTGCCTACCCCACTGCTGCATCTCCTTAAGACAGCCCTCTCCAAGTGTGGTCCCTGGAGCAGCAGCATCTTCATCACTGGGAACTGTCAGAAATGCAGCTTACCAGGTCCACCCTAACCGCAAAACACAAGAGACCCAGGAATCTGTAACAAGCTCTCCATGTGACTCCAGAGCAAGCAGAAGTCTGAAACCACCTCCCCAAGGGTTTATAAGTGAAACTCTGCGCAGGAGAGTGTTAGGGCTAGACATGATTGAGGATGGCCCTGTGAAGCCCCAGGACCTGGCTAGTCTCGGGATTTATCCCCTAATCTCATCCTTAAATTCCCCTGGTGTAAGCTGACTTTGGGCCCTTTATCAAAACCATTACTGGAGTAACCAATTCTCCTAAGGGAACATGAGCTCCCAGATCAAAATAACTCCACAACTTAGGAGGGCAAGCTGTAAACAGAAACACAAAAACTGAACAATAAACAGCATACAAAGCAGAGGTATTAAAAAAGATGTGGAAAAATTTTAAAGTACATATGAAAATCCTATTTAGGAAGATAAATGTGAAGTAAGAATATGAAACCATAACAAAGAGCTAAGTAAAAGTATTAGCTATGGATATCATAATACTTGAAACATAAACACAATAGATGGGATAAAAAGCATGTTGGATGTAGGATGTATAAAATAAAAGCCAATAGATACAGAGGATGGAGGTGAAAGTACCAACATTGGATACTATGAATTCTAGAAAGGAAAAGAAAAACCAGAAAGGGCACAGATTACTAATTTCTCAGAATTAGAGAGAGCCAAAGGGGAAAGATGAAGATGAATCCATTGGTAATTGTAGTAAAACTTAACAGCATTAAAGACAGGAGAAAATTCTAGTCTCTTTAGAAAAGAAGCAGATTACCTACAAAGGCACTGGAAGAAAATGATGTCAGAAGCCACAGTAGCAGCACTGGATGGAAGAAGAAAATGGAATAAGATCATTACAGGTCTTGGAATCTAGAATTTTATATCCAGCCAAACTGCCATTTGAATATGTAGCAAAACTCTTTCAGGCATAAAACATATGAAAAGTTTTCCCACACAACAACCAACACCAAAAATACCCTTAAATAAGGTGAGTTGAGAACCATATTGAAGCTACAAAACAAAATAAAACAAAACAAAACAACAACAACCAAAAAGACCCCTTGGTTTTAAGAAGACTTCAGTTCAAGAAAAAAAAAAAGGTAGGATCAAAGATGACAAAAGACAAAGTGTATCCATAAACATTAAGCACTAAAAACCTAGGAAATAGCAAACACTTGGGTTGAAGAAGAATTGGGAAAGAGAGAAGGGATATTAGAAAATGACCAAATACTTATCTTCTTCTAGGGAAGAGACAGATATTGACATATTTAAAAAACCAATGGAGATTCTAAGTGTAGTGACAGTTACCAGAGGGACATATTTTCATCCGAAGAAACAAACAAAAAAAACCCTTCATATATGCAGTGGAATTCAGGAATGGAGTAAAATGCATTAAATGAAAAATATGACACAAAACTGTGGAGACCTGTTCTAAAATTACAGTTACTGTCATCAATTTATGTGGTTAAACTAAAAAACAAACAGAAATCATCAAATTAAAGAAGGAGGAATAAAACCTCACAACTATATGTCTATGAGAGGCTCACTTTAAACCAAAATGACATTGAAACACTGGCATTTAAAAGTTGGAAAAAGAGACCCTATACAAATATAATTAGAAAGGACTCTGGGGTATAATTTACTAAATACTACCAAAGGCCACAATTATCATCAGATACAAAAGAGGACAATCCCATATAAAGGAACAAAGAGGAAGATCATATAGCCCTCATAAACATATTGCTTCTAATTACTCAGCCTGGAAGGAGAAGCAGCAATAGCTGAAACCACAGGGAGAAAACGATTTGTCATTGCAGGTGGACATGACAACAGTGCTCTCAGAAGCTGAGCAGATTAAAGTAAGCAGACGTACTGTAGATCTGAAGACCGTGTGGACGCCTAGTTACATTCAAAACATTCCTGAGCTCCCTAAAGCTCTGATCCATGCGGGTCCCTAAATGCCTTCAATAGGGGATGATCTAGGATGTCACCCCATGTGGATTTTGTTCCTGAATGTTCTAGAAGAGCCTTATTATAACACTGCACCACTCATAGCACTACAGTGGACATCAAAACTAGTGTCACCATGGGGTTCCCGGGCACTTTCTCAGGGCACAGTGAAAAATCCCCAGGGCTGATGTGATGGAAGCTGACCCCCAGTCTGGTGCTATTTAATATTTCTTTTGTTAACCTGGAGGATGCTATGATCAGACCGAAGTTTTATTCAAAAAGAGCACAGTGAATATCACACAGAAAGATCAGTTTGACTGGAAAGGTGATTATTACAAAGTTAAGTGGGACTCTACTTTCCAGAGGCTATTTCCTGCTCTTGGCACGCCCTCTACCATCCCAACACCACATGTTCCTCACCCTCTTGGCTGACTGTCCCTCTGTTCTCTGGGTCCCTTCACTAGACAGTTTGCTGGACACCCCCCTATTATGATGCTTGTCACGCTTTATTACATTTCTGTTTCCACACGTGTCTCCCCCACCAGACTCTGAGCTCTATGAGGAAGGGGGTCCCTGATCTATTCATCTCTCTATCCCTGGACTCTCGCAAAGGATCTTAGTAAATATTTATTAAGTGCATCAGAAGCTAATTAGAGAAAGAAAAATTCTGTATTCAGTTGGCATAAGAATTGTGAGATTAGAAATAGTTACTATATTGATGCTCGTATTAAACAACCCAGAAACCACAAACGCTCACCTGAACAAAAATAAGCAAAGAAATAAACACAAGCATGGAGGATCCAATGATAAAAGCCATTGGTCAGAGGCAGAAATAACACGCTGCAGGGAATCCCAGACCAGAACCATCAATCTGTCATGGGGAGGCAGAAAGGACATTTTCCTCCAAGGAGCTCTGTGTTTAGGAGAGGCTCTGGATATCCACGAGCCCCCTGCACCCACAACTAAACCCTGCTCCCAGTTTTGGAAACTGAAGAAACCCTGAAGTCAGGTCTACACATCCAAACGCTCAACTTGAAGCCATGAGGCACCTCTGTGCCTCCCACCAGGGTGCTGTCAGGGACGGAGGAGTATTCGAGATGACACTTTGTGCTCAGGAAGCTTATGAGTTCACTCAAGAATGGCCATGTGCTTTGGATTACAGCAGGCCATCTCCCCTGCCAGGCTCAGTAACTCTCCTCCCCAGGGGCACA
The DNA here is from genome assembly GCF_006229205.1 of Suricata suricatta. Classification (NCBI taxonomy): domain Eukaryota; kingdom Metazoa; phylum Chordata; class Mammalia; order Carnivora; family Herpestidae; genus Suricata; species Suricata suricatta. The sequence continues at coordinate 107,511,925 of NC_043701.1, read as the reverse complement.
AAGGTGCATTCTTTGTGCCCAAGGGAGAAAATGGGAACACCTGTTCTTTTGGCCACCATTGAACTCACCCCTACAGCCCCAGGGGCACTGCTCATGTCCCTGTGAAACCTGGAAACAAGAGGTCCCTCCATATTAGATACCTAACACTATTCTTTTAATGAGAGTAACACATTTGCCCATAAGCAGCCAAGATGAGGTCAGACACCTGGAATCCAAAACATGGTAAATATATGGTGACCAACTTGGTGGAAAAAGGGCCACACTGCATGTGCTGGACCACACTGTATTTGTATGACTTCTAACCACAGACATGAGGGCCCCACGGACCCCTGAGGCTTCAGGCTTTCTTTCCTAGGCGGGCATAAAAATCTTATCAAAGGCACCGGAGCCCTGAAGCACCAGACCAAACTGTTCTTCACCATGTGCCCTGAGGCAATTCCTTTCCTGGAGCAAGCACGATGCCCAATGATTCCTGAAGTTCACCCCTGGGCTCGAAACCTTCCTTCTGATGCTTCCCTGAGGCCCCTCCCCAACAGGGCTGACACAGCGCCTCTGTCTACTCCCATCCCCTCAGGCTCCTGGTCCTGTGGGGTGAGTGCCTTCCTTGTTCCTGGTTCCTGAACAGCATCTCACTTCTGTGAGATGGAAACTTCTGTGCAAAGCAAAGACTTCCCAGTGCTCCTCTTTTTGAAAACTTTATTTGTCGTTCTCTCCCAGCAAACACAGCATGCCCTAAACGAAGCCTGGAAACACAGAACTATGTCAAATTTGATTTCCAAGCCTTTCTTCGGCACTCAGTGCCATGTCATACTGTGATCGTTTCTTCCCTCTGCCTTCCAGTATCATGAGCTTATTCTTTGAACAATCTACACTCTTCCATTCAATGAATATTTACTGGAGGGCGGTGTACCAGGCTCTGTGGCAGGCAGCAAGGGGCAGACTGGTGAATGAGACAGATGTGGTCTTTGGTGTGGCTTGGCTTACATCTAATGGGGCAGAAAGAGAACTATACTACAGTGAAATGGGTGATGTGACAGAGAGGACCCGAGAGGACTCTGGGGGCTCCCAGAAGGGGAGGGAGGCCACTGTGGGGAAATCATACTGAGCATATGTCTAAAGGATGAGCAGGTACTATCGAAGCAGGAGGGGCTGAGGGCATAAAAGGGGAGGCGGAGAGCAGTACTCCAGGCAGAAGGCTTACCCCCTGGGGAATCACAGAGGATTTAGCAAATGGTTCAATGGGTGGAGCCTGGCGGCAAAGTGGGTTTCTCCAGAGATGAACTGGAGTGGTGAGCAGAGTCACGTGATGAAGATTCTCGTGACTTAGTTCGGAATTGATCTGAAAGGGAACTTGGAGCCACTGAAGCACAGACAAAGGAGAGGTGACTTGCTCATCATGCAGGGGTGGGGGGCAGTGCAGGGCTCTGGGGTCTGGGTCTCCCCCCCAACATGCGAGGGAGTCACCGTTCCCCTGGGTTGACAAAATCATTTACTGCACAGAGACCCCTTGGGAATCCACCACATGGAGCAAGAGTCATATGAAATACCCCAAAGGCTTTAGACAGGACATCAGTCATCAGCTCATAAAACTTCGTAATCCCTCCAGTTTTACTTTTTCATTCATTACAGGCCTTCTTAAGATAATAGATCATCTGGCAAAACCTGCCAGAGAGGACGCCGTAGGCAGATCAACCAAGAAGGTGCTGACTGTCACCAGGGCAGCTCCCTCCTCAGTGACGGCTCTGAAAACCAGTCTTTGTAACGCCAACACAGTAGTTCCATAATTGAATGGCCACCCTGTGCCAAACGCCCAGGGATACATTTAATTTAGTCCAATTAATAGTTGTCAATAACCCTTGTCATGCTTCTCTCTATGAAGAGATTCCACCAGGGATTCCCAAGAGGTCTCCATGCAGTAAATGACTTTGTCAACCCAGGGGACCGGTGACTCCTTCGCATGTCAATGCCTTAATCAAGCTGCCTTTGGGCAAAAATTGTCAGGGTAGGCTTGTGAGGTCGACTGGGTCAAACTTATTATCCTTATTATTATTTTTTTTTTTTAGCTAAAGCAAGCAGGGGCAGTAGCTTTCCCTAGTCCTGAATGAGAGACTGATAAAGGAGGGGTGACTGAGCCAACATCTCAATCTGCTTCGCTGGCTGAATTTTTATTATGAGGGCTCATCTCTCATTTCTGGACTTTTCATATGATCTGCTGATGCCTAAAATCTAGAAAGGATGGGGAGAGGCAGATCAGTGGGAGTAGAGAGAGGTGTCACCATAACTTGTGTTTCTGAAGGCAGAATCGCATTCTTCTTTAGTCATTGAAAAGAGGACAAATTGATATAATAATTGCACATAAGAGCTATAAGCACGTCCCATGTTGTAAATGTGTCCTGTATGACACCTCCAAAGATTACTGCCGGATCTTCATGTGGAGCTATTTTTTTCAGCGTAAAATACTTCCCTTTTGGAAGATACAACATTGTTTAAGGAAGAATATCTACTGTTTCTACTGTCCATTTGAGCCTTTGACATCTTATAAAGGAAACTGAACTAGATGCTGAACTGGAAGAGAAATCAGAGGTCACGTTCTACATTTCTCAAAAATTGCCCTTGTGTCTCCTGTTAGGAAAAATCTGGAACTACACATAGTAATACAGTGAAATAGATTTTAATCCTGTGATTATCGGGTTTTAAACAACTTACAAGAAACAGCCACTCTTGGATTACATACTGTGGCAGGAACGTAAAGAGGCCACCTGGTCCTTGGTATACGGCAGCGTTCGGAACAAGAGTTAATACAGCAGGTCCAACACTGACCTTAGAAAGGGCTGTTCACGTGCCCTGACTGGCATCAGGGAACTCAGATTTCAAATTTCAAATCAGCCACAAGCAATGTGGTTTCTCCAGAACATCTGCTTTCCTTCTGGAGTCTCAGTACTTGTGAGGCAGAGGGTGTACAGGACCAGTGCCCCCAAAACAGCCTGGGCACTGAGTTCCTAAAGAGCTTCGCCGGCAGATGACCTTTTACACATGTCATAACTCGCTGCTCTGGGTCCGAAGCATGTCCCGTGGGACTCCACGGAGGGCAAACTCTTGGAGGCCTGCACTTGGTTTACCCTAGATTCTGCACCAGGTGCCTTTTCCCTTGGCTGGTTTTGCTTTGCACCCTTTGGCTGCGATAAACCGTAGACATGAGCCTGACTGCATGGTGGGTCTTCCCAGGAAATCATGTATCCTCATCGTGGGCTTGGGGACCTCGAACATGAGGTGCTCGGTTAAGGTGAGCTCCTCCAAACAAGCTCCTCCGCCACCTTTCCACATGCAGTTCCCCTGTTCATTCGTTTCTTCATTCCTTCCCTCTTTCATGCCTCTCTGGAGGGCGCTGTCCTCACTCTCTGACCGGGTGGTTCTCTGCCCAGCTGCGTATAGAACATGTCAATGCCCGGGCTCATCTGTAAGGCTTCAACCTCCTTGTTTTCAGATAGGGATCTGGACACATTGTTTTCCAAACCTTCTGGATGATTTCAGCACGCAGGGCTGGAGCCGAGGACCACAGATCTATCCCCTTCCCCTCCCTATGTTCCTTCCTCACTCATATTACATGGTAAGTTATGCTTATTATTTGTTTTAAAGCTTTGCTTGTCTTTCCCACATAGAAAATACACGTGATAAGAGCAGAAAGTAGGTCAGTTTTGTTCACTGCGTTGTCTTTGGTGCCTAGAACAGAGCCTGCCACATAAGGGATGCTCTGTAAATATTTGTTAAAGGGAAGAACAAATTACTCTCTCCAGTATGGCATTCGGACCTCATCACACTCTGGACAAGCCCAACTTTGCCTGCCGGTCTCATTCCCTTCTCTCCCGTATCCTCCACACATTGTGGACTATTGCAGTTCCACCTCTTTCTTCATATGTATCATCGTCTCTCTATACTGGAGCCATCTAGCCACACACCCCTCTTCGTCCTCCATGAGATGGGAGGTCCCGTGTCCCCCAGGGCTCACTTTGCGTGGTGCTTTGCTCAAAGCAGGTGCACAGCCTGGGAGGTGCACTGAGTGTATTCTGGACCCATAAAATCAACATTTCAGAGCAAGGATAATGAAGCCATTGGTTTTACTGAAGCCAAAGGATGAAGAGTCCACCAGAAGAGAGGGTCACAGCCACTGTCTTACTCCTAGCTTGAGACCTCAATTGAAATTGCCAAAGGCCAAAATACCTGACATCACAGTCCGGAGCAGGTCTTGCTTTTCCTACATTTAATTCTTGATCAGCTGGGCCAGTGTGGAGACCCTGGTGGGACAAATGGAAAAGGACAGGTCTCCCCGGCTGCCAGAGGGGCACTTCCAGCACTAATCCCGCATCAGCTTTCTCGTGGTTCACCTGCTGCGGGAACTTGATTAGGAAGAAGTGGGGACCCTACAGGCACCGCTGTGGCAGACACTGTTGCATCAGGTACAGCGCAGTTCTCCGGGGTGTGCGAAATCTCCACCGTGGTCTCTCGATGCTTGAAACACAAGCCAAAGAGAGGCTGCCTTAGGAATTTAAGGGACATTTCACTTCTGTGGGTCTCCTAAAAACTTACACTGTTTTTCTGGGACTCCTGGGTGGTTCAACTGGTTAAGCATCTATCTTGATTTCAGCTCAGGTCATGATCTCACAGTTCATGGGACTGAGCCCCGTGTCGAGCTTTTGCACTGACCATGTGGAGCCTGCTTGGGATTCTCCCTCTCTCTATCTGTCTGTCCCTTCTCTGCTCATGCACTCTCTCTCTAAATAAATAAATATGTAAATATTAGGAAAACTTACATTGTAGAATGAATATGAGATTTTCATCCTTTTGAAAAAATACAATAATATTCCAAATTATTCCAGCTATTTTGGCAGTGAATTTTATATATATAAAAAAGAAAATTGCTATAATTCTTGCAAAGACATTCCCTCCAAAAGAGATTGAAGGAGAGATAATATCATACACAGAATCAGAGTCAGTACATTAAAATTCCAGCTTCATTACTAACTGGCCTTGGGCCCTTAAGCAGTTTACTTATCTATCCTGTGCCACAGTTTCCTCATCTATAGTTTGGCAAAATAATAGTAGCCTGTATCATAGACAATAATACGAATTAAGTAATTCAAGCACACGTAACAGACTTCAAACAGTCCCTAGCATAACGTTAGTACTCAAGAGTTGTTAGCTATTGCTAGAACTTTATGGCTATCTCTGGAAATCCAGTGTAAAAATTGAAATATTAAAGTTCTAAAAGAAATGTGTTCATATAATATTGGATCAGAAATGCCCTAAGTATAACACTACAGATTGAAATCATAAGCCATCGTGAATAAAATTCACAAATGCAAAATGAAGAAAACATTTTGCAACACAGGATACAGTTCTTAATAAAAAAGAACTGCAAGAGAAGGGCTAAAGTTAATATCACAAGAAACAACAGGTGTTATTGGTGAGGATATGGAAAAAGGGGAACCCTCTTGTCCTATTGGAGGGAATGCAAACTGGTGCAGCCACTCTGGAGAACAGCATGGCACGTCTTCAAATAACTAAAAATAGGACTACCCTACAATCCAACAGTTGCACCACTAGGTATTTATCCAAAGGATAAAACATACAGATTCAAAGGGTACATGCACCCCGATGTTTACAGGAGTATTATCAACAAGAGCCAAACTATGGAGAGAGCCTGAATGTTCAACAACTGATGAATGGATAAGGAAGATATGACATATATACTCAACAGAATATCACTCAGCCATCAAAAAGAATGAAATCCTGTCATTTGCAATAATGTGGATGGAGCTAGAATATATTATGCTAAGTAAAACAAGTCAGCAGAAAAAGGCAAATACTGTATGATTTCACTCTTATGTGGAATTTAAGAAAGAAGACAGATGAACATACGGGAAACGGGGAAAAGAAGAGAGGGAAACAAATCACTAGAGACTCTAAACGATAGAGTACAAACTGAGGGTTGTTGGAGGGAAGTGGGTGGTGGTCAGGTTAGATGGGTGATGGGCACTGAGGAGGGCACTTGTTGTGATGAGCCCTGGGTGTTATATGTAAGTGATCAACCACTGAATTCCACTCCTGAAACCAATATTGCACTGTATGTTAACTAATTCAAATTTTAACAAAAGACAAAAAATTAAGGAGCTGCATTGTATCAACATTAAAAAAACTAACACCACTATAAAAAGTGGGCAAAAACTTAGGTTAATTCATAAATGAAAAAATATGGTCAAAAACATGAAACATTTGAATTACAATATGCAATGTTTCCTTTATCAAATCAGATGAAATCCTATCCAAACACTGTCAAGAGTGCCCAGAAATAGTGTGCTCACCCACTTTGGAGACCAGTGTGGCCATATATGCCAAAAACTTGAAACTTTTCATCATTTTAGATCTTATAGATACATACCAGTGCTCATCAAAGTATTGCTTTTGGCAATGAACTGTTTTAACTAACTGAAGTATACAAAAAAAGGATATAATTTAAATTAATTATGCATCACAAATGATGGTGAAGCAGGATATTCTGTAATGTGAGCAAATGTTCCAAACATATTTTTTTCCATGAACAAAGGGATAAAAGATAGGATGTACTACAGAGACCTTTTAAAAAGCGCACGTAAAGAGGAAGAAATACTGGAAAAACAAACTGTGACATCTCCGAACAGTGAGGTGGTAGGTGTGTATTCTTTCTTTTTGTCTTATTTACATGTTCTCCATTGGGCATGAATTTCGTGATCAGCAAAAAGTTATAACACATGGGCTCAGACAGACAGACAGACAGACCAAAAGGCATCCGGATAATTGGATTGCTTGAGCAATCCTCTCTGACTTTCACATTGTGAGATGCAGCAATACATCCATGCGCTCGGTGCTCCAAAGCCCATCCTGTTAGTTCCTTTGGATCCCTGTGTTTAAGCAGCGTCTGTGATACTCCTCGTGCCACCTGCTGCTGGGCAAAAAGCTGCGTGGCCTCTCCCCCGCCCCACTCGCCTCCCCATTTATAGTCTAGAATAAACAAAAACTTTGTTTTCACAAGAGAACCTTATTATTATTACCTATTATTTGCTGAGCATCAACAGCTCTTTATAAAAAGCGACGAGTGATCTGTTCTAAATTGGGCTAATAAGAGCCTGGCTCCCGGGAACACTGCCGACCTGCCAAATGCTTTCTAGTTTTGGGGTCTATTAAAAGCTATTGCCCTGCAGACTCCCCTCTGCAACCAGGAGACAGACCTGGGGCAGACAGCACTGGGGAATGTGTGACAGATTCTAGCCGTAACACCCACAGCAAAGGATGGAGGGCTCCTTGTCTCTACCACGGGGAGCTCAGAGCGGTGCGGGGGAGGCCAGTCACCGGCTTGCACCCCAGCTCCATCTCCAGTGTCCTTCTGACCTTGGCGGACATGGCTCGGTCATACACATCCTCTGAGGATGACAAGCAGGAGTGTTCTCTGCTGGGGAGGAGGGAGGCTGGGTGAGGGAGGACAGCGGGGGGCATGGAGCCAGATAAAAGCAGGTGAGCAGCACAGAGCCTGTTGTGACCTTCACTCACAGCCCCAAGGGAAAGCCCCCTCTCACTGGGGAAAAACAGAAATGTGCACATGTAAAAATATTCACTTACTTTTCTCAAATCAGAAACATTTCTTAAGATAGCAACGTCTTAGTGAATGTTTTTATCCAAGTATAACACATACATTGAAGAACAACAAATCGCAAGCACATGCATCAAGAAACAGAAGGTCCCAGACCTCCCCTTATCTCCATTCCCTCCTTTACCCCAAAGTTAACTAATATCCTGACTTCTAACTCCAGAGTCATGTTGCCTCTTTTCGAATTATATAAACGTGGAATTGTATGATAATGTTTTCATCTGTGAGATTTTTGTTCCATGTTCCATTTCATAGCGTTAATTTTTTCATGCTATGTAATATTCCAATATGTGAATATACCGTGGTTTATTTATCCAGCGTACTGTGGCTTAACGTGTGTCTTCCGCTGTTACGGGTAATACTGCTATCACACGGCTCTGGAACGCATGCGCCTAGCATTCCCGGTGCAGGTTACTTCAGAACGGAATTGCTGGGTTGTCTTGAATGAGCATATTCAGCTTTAATGCTACCGTGAAACATTTTTTTTAAGAAGTGAATATGTGAATTTACACACTCATCAGCATTTGCTCTGCATCTGCCAACGTCTTTGCCAACATTTGGTCTTGAGCATCTTTTAGAATAAATTACTAAGTGCACCTGGGTGGCTCAGTTGGTGAAGCATCTGACTTCAGCTCAGGTCATGATCTCACGGTTTGTGAGTTCGAGCCCTGCATGGGGCTCTCTGCTGTCAGTGCGAGCAGAGAAAGCCTGCTTCGAATCCTCTGTCTCCCTTTCTCTCTGCCCCTCCCCCACTCACGTTCTCTCTCTCTCTCTCTCTCTCTCTCTCTCTCTCTCTCTCTCTCTCAAATAAACATTAAAAAAGTTAAATTACTGAATGTTAGTAAAATATTTCTCTGAGTTCTGTGAGCTGTTCTGGCAAATTAATCAAACCCAAGGATGGGATCATTAGAACCTCCAATCTATAGCCAGTTTGTCAGAAGCACAGTGAACTTGACACTGGCGACTGGATGAGTGTGTGTGGGGGTAAGATTATTGGACTGAACTCTTAACCTACTGTGTGCTGCTACCTCCAGGTCTCCAGGTAGACGGGGTCAGAGTGGAGTTAATCACATGGTGGGGTGTAAAACACACACACACACACACACACACACACACACACACACAGGGATTGGATGCAGAATCGTTAAGCAGGATACTCTGTGATTTTAATCTGCAGTTCTCAGCGATGTCAAACAAATTTCATACGCTTTGTGTCCATTTGGCTAATTTATTTTGTAAAACGCCTACTCTTTTGTCCATTTAAAACAATCTGGTTGTCTGAATTCTTATCACTAATTTGAAAGAATCATCTCTGTACTGGGCGTGTTCTTGGTCAGATGCACACATTGTCGATATTTGTTTGGACTTCATGGCTTATCTTTCTTAATGGTGCCTTCCAGTGTTTACAGTTGGTGACGCTAATTGATCACGTTTTTTCTTTTACAGTCAGTGCTTTTTGTGTCCTAAGAAATAATCGCCTCAAGGTAATCAAGTTATCTTTCTGCATTTTCTTCTAGAGGTTTTATAGTTTTTGCTTCTATATTTAGGTCTATGATTCAGCTACAATTAATTTTTGTTTACGGTGAGAGGTTCAGGTCAAGGTCCATTATTCCTCACATGAACATCTAGCTGTTTCCATACAGTTACAGCATCCAGATTACATCGCACCAGTGCCTCCGTGAGAAACCCAGTGGCTTCCGGACTTGCTGCATTTATGAATGCTATATTCCTTTCTGTTGTCTGTCTGTCTATCCTTACGCCAGTCCCATACTGTCTTGATCAGCAGAGTATCAGAAGTTTTGGAATCTGGTAGTACTGTTAAATAAATTTGTTCTTGATTAGTCTACACGTTTTGCTATAGACTTTATAATCTGTTCATCAATCTCTTGAGGATTCTGATTGTGGGGTCACTGGCTGTATGGAGCATTTTGGGGAAAACTGATATCGTAAGGCTGTATCTTCCAAAACATCAACATGGTGTACCTTTCCATCTAATGAGGCCTTCTCCAGTATTTCTCAGGAATGTTTTGTAGCTTTCATCAAAAAGTCATCTCCATCTTTTTTATGTTGTGTTTCTTCCAAGGTATTTGGTTTGAGTCCACATAATTATAATCATTATGATGGGGACATCAGTATCTCATCTGGGTTTCAGTTCGTATTTTCCTGGTGACCAATTCACATCTTCTCATGACGAGACCCATGCACCTTCTCATGGGTACTGACCAGTGGATGTACTGCTTTCTCAGGTGCTTTTTCATGATTTTTAGGTCATGTAAACATAAATGGTCTGTGTTTTTCTTCTTTATTTGTAGGGACTGATATATTCTGGCAACAAGTACTTTTTAGGGGATGTAAGTCACAAATACCTTCTGCTCTGTACTTGCTTTTCTACTCTCTTGATGGGGTCTTGATGAATATCCACCCAAACCAACCACTTCCTCCTGCGCCCAGCCGTGGAAACATCAGTCTCTTCCAGTGACAGAGGAAAATGTGTTTGGGTTGAATTCACTGCAGGGTAGGGTGCCTATTTACTGTAATGGGCCATGTCAGAGATTTTTCAAGAGCAACTGTGATTTCTACCTGGAATGCTGTCTTTAGAGCCCATTCTAAGTTAATAGTCTGCTGAGGCATCCTTGATTTTATGACAGAACAAGAGAGGGGTGAGGGAAAAGGAAGTCCTTGCTCTTCAGTCCCTGGAAACTTAGGAAAGGAAACAGGGTGTGCTTATTTCTCCCCCCCACAGCATCAAGGAACTATTATAATTCCCTGCATATTTACATGCCTTTTCCTAAGCTCTTTCCTCTGTTGGAATCCCTTTTCCTACTTGAGTCCTATTTATCTTTCAAACGTAAGCTCCGCATCACACATGACTTCCCTGGCTGAATGTCACTCTCCGCTGTGTGTCCGCCATCACCACGGCTCACTCCTAGCTGTTCTCCAGCACTCTGGGAACCACCTCTGATGCTCACCCCTCGCCCACACTGGAGGTTCAGACTTTCCGAGCAGGTACCCTCTCGCCCAGAGAAGCTAAGGATGTGCCGCCCCTCTGATGAACCTCCCCCTCAAGAGCTCCTTTCACAGTAACTGAGGCTGTCAGGGCTGGAACCTTCCTCTCACCCTTAGCAGGTGACACAGAGACAGCCAAGGGTGAAACGTACATCAAACGTTGGAAATCCAGGGCGCTTGGGTGGCTCAGTCGGGTAAGTGTCTGACTCTTGATCTTGGCTCAGGTTATGATCTCACAGCTTGTGAGATGAAGCCCCATCACAGCGCAGAGCCTGCTTGGGATTCTCTCTCTCCCTCTCTCTGCCCCTCCCCCAATCATATTTTCTCTCTCTCTCTTTCTCTCTCTCTCTCTCTCTGATGGCCAGTTTCTTTAACAGAGACTGAAAACCTTCCACAAATGACTTTGAAGATCATGGATAAAAGAAAACATTGCATAATATCAATCATCTTACAGGACAAAGGGACAGAAACCCAATACAAACTAATAAACGACAAAGGGATTTATTTGCTTACATTACTGTGAAGCCCAGAGATGATCACGGCTTCAGGGAGGACTAGTTCCAAGGACTAAAAGGATGCTGTGAGGGCTCTGATTATATTTGTCAGTGAGAACTACCTATTACATATATGTTACAGATTATGTGATATATGTATGTATGTGTATTGTATGTGTATATATGTGTATATGTATGTGTGTATGTGTTATGTGTTACATGTATATGTGTGTATATGTAATGTGTGTGTATATGTGTATACATATGTATATATATGTATGTATGTGTATTATGTGAATATGCATATACACACACATATCGCCAGGATATACATACATATACACATATATATACACACACACATATATATGTTTTGTTTTGTTTTGTTTTACAAAAGGTCTTCTCTTTAAATTCCTTCCAAGTTTGAGAATTTACCAGGTGGCAATTCCTTACACTTCTGTTATCCATTCCAATATTTAATCAATTTCTTCCCTTCAAAAATAAAAATAAAATAAGTAAACAAACAAACGTACATACATTAAAAAAAAAAAGCCAGTTGGAAACCCAAAGAAAACACCCTAAGACACACCAGCTCCCTGACGAGCAAGTGTCTTGGATCCTCACCTCCTTCCTAACTCCTGATGTCTTCCTTCATATACTTCACTCCTGGCCTTCCTAGACTGAACTCTTCTTTCTAGACTGGATGCCAGCTTATATTCTCTCCAGCATGGGCTCTCGTTACCTGGGGACACAGCCAGTCGATACTTGCTGCCTGGCTCTTTCAGCTCCTGGTAACCATCTCTCCCCGCCTGAGGTCAGGCCCTCAGGGTGTGCCCCGGTCCTCTGAAGGAACAATGAACAGATGATTCTCAAATGCATGGTGGGAATCACCAGGTTCTAGCTGATTCATGCCACAACCTTAGCTAATAAACATGCATGTGTGTGCTTGTGTGCATATCTGTGATGTTTAAGCAATATTTATTTTGACACTTCTAGCGCATTCTTGGGCAACATATAATCTTTCCAGATTTATGCTAAAAAGGATCACTGCCATGCTTACAAATCTCTTCTGCTGTAAATTTGTGTTCAATTTATTCACTTCAAAGAAAATCTAGGGCACCGTATTTTTAATACCCTGCTTTTATGATGGTAATACTTGCATACTGAAATACCTAAGTTATCATCCCACAAAGGAAGCTTGTAAATCAGTCTATTTATGATATTATCTTACTTTTTATTAAGATCCTTGTTCTACCATCTTCTTTTACACGGGGCCAGGAACATCTGTCCCTTCAGCTGCACCGAGTGACAGCATTATCCAGTCTGCTCGGATCATGCCCAGGAGATGGCTTTCTATAAAAATCTGTCTGGAAGAACCTCAGCATTCAAGCAGTGACCGGGGGCCACGGCGCGGCAGGCGCTGCACTTGACGGTCACGAAGCGAGGCGAGAGGGCACATCTCTGTTCAGCGAGATGTGTGCAACGACCTGAGAGACATTTATATGCAAGTACGTGACATGATGCATCCAGAAGTAGTTCCAAAGCCCCGAAGAGTTATGCAAATATGAGCCATGGTTATTAAATAGCTCTGAATCACGAAGAAGGGTTGAAGATTGGGAAGCGAGCACAGAAGAAGTGATGAATTCCAATGGGGGCCTGAGAAGGGGTCATGGAAGACCTCCCCAGATGGGCGGGCAGCAATAAAAAGGAGCAAATTATTGAGCCACACAGCAGCTTGGATGATTCTCCAGGGAGTTACGCTGGGTGGAAAAGCCAATCCCAGAAGGTTGAATTTTGTATGACATTTCTGAAATGCCAATATGACAGAAATGGAGACCAGATGAGTAACTGCCGGGGGTCAGGGAAGGGGGGGCTGCAGCAGGTGAACTTGTGACGAGGCAGCAACAGGGACACTGGTGATGGAGCCGCTCTCATTCCAGATGTTGACTACGGTGGTGGATGCATGAGCTACATATATGATAAACTATACAGAACCGAATACATACATACATGTGCATGCATGAGTGTGCCTGCATGCACTCATACATACACACACACACACACACACACATACACACACACCCCAGTACAATTCAAAGTGATGACATCGAACAAGATCAGTGAACTGCACCAATGTAACTCTCCTGGCTGCGATGTCCTATTAGTGTCCTGTAAGAGGGTACCACAGGGGCACCTGGGTGATGGGCACAGGGGGCCTCTCTGTGTTATTTCTTACAACTACAGATGAATTTACAATTATTTCAATTAAAAAAAGAACCCCAGTGAAAAAGGCACCAAGACTTTAACAGGTAGAGATAAGTTGGTGTGTGAGGGGCCGTGTCGGGGGAGAAGCCTGCAAGGTGGAGGAAGGCATTGGGTTGAGATGTGTGGAGTTCAAAGACATGATCAGAAAACAGTGATGATAAGACCAGTCACAGCAGCAGAAACAATGGCTTCCATTTATCAAGGATCATGGAGGCCAGGCCTAAATCTCGCCATTCGTTCAATCATTTAGGACCGCACGGCCCTGAGGTGGATGCTATTATTCTCCCTGTTCAACAGGTGACTCAGAAGGTAGAGTTTCTTGCCCAGGACCCTGCCTCCAGCAAGCAGAGGCTCAGGGCTCTGAGCCCAGCACCACATAACTCCATATGCTCGGAGCCATGTATTTCGTGTTCCAAGAGGAGCTAAGGAGTTCTGAGTAATTAGACCGGGGGTGCTGGGGGTTGCAGAGTAAGATGGAAATGGAGAGGCGGGTTGCTTGCTTCCAGACCTGTGAAGGCTGTGAGTGCTGTGCTAATTTTGATTAGAATTTGTGAGTAGTTAACATGATGAAAAATCTTTCCAAAGAGAAGTGACATGCTCAGACCCATTCTCTTGGAAAAACAACCTGTCATCGTGGAAGGTGGTTTGGGGACAAGAGAAGAGAAGAGGGCGGGGTTAGGGGCACGATGGGTCTGTTCTTGCAATCACTGCTCAGTCAGGAGCTGGGGTGCGGGGAGCTCAAGTGACGTGCCAGATCACCTTGTCGCTCAAACAGCAGATGCCTCTGTCTGGGTGGGCTCTATCTCCTTACCCCATGGACATCGGGCACAGCCATGGGGCAAGCTGCACCCTTGCAGGGGTAAGAGTGTAGTCTTGAGTACATGAAGCCAAGAGCAGTCATCGGAAATGTGATAGGCAGGCCCTACAACAGAGATGCTGTGGGAGAGAGCTGAACCGCAAATAAAATGGACACACAGTCTAGATGAGAAACAAACTTAGCTTGTTGTCAGCTATTGAGATTTGGGGGTCAGTGGTCACTGCAGCATGTACTCGGCAATCTTGACTGATATAGGAAGGATAATGTGAGGTAGGCAGAAAGGTCCTTAGGTGGCCAGGTCAGGTGTGAGGCTATAAAACATGGTAGTGGTGGCCTCGTCACCGGACAACATCCACGATATGAGGCAGAGTGGGCATGGAGACATAAAGATGTCACACCAGGTTATTTCCTGAGACTTTCTTCTCTCCCGATTTCAGTAGAACTGATCAACTGTAACTCACAACGCCCAGAGGCTGGAATGGGGCATTGCCACCTTGGAGATTGCCAGAGGGTTGCTTACGAATCAAAACAGACCTGGGAAAAGATGACTGCATCCAGCCGCTGCATGTAAACACCCGCACACGTGCACACATGTGTGCATACACGTGCACATACGTGTACATACACACAGTGTCTACCACCAGAATTATGACTCTCAGTATTCACAATTTCTTTCGCCTCATCCCTTCTCTAGAACATCCCTCATCTCCTTATTTTCTCATCTGTGTATTGTGCAACAGGGCAATAACTAATTTCAACCTCTAGAAGTCGACATACTCCTAGGTACGCGGGGGAAGAGGGAGAAGAAAGCCAAACGTAACTTCTTTATTTACCTTCAAAGGTGTGCAAACGTTGAGCTGCACATGCAGCTCAGAAGCAATCATGGTCAGGAGGCATCTGATTAATAATTATAGTTTCTGCGTCTTGGACAGAATGCCTTTGCCCCACCCAAGAGGACGGAGCTGCCTAGAGAGCATCTGGGAGCTGTCCAGCATCTTGCCGCCTGTCGGCGGGGGGGAGGGGGGGCGGGGGGGGGGCTTCTAGCTCATGGACACTGCAGCCTGCAACTGCAATGCCCCAGCACCCGGCACAGTGGCTGCTACCTAACATGCGTTCAAAGTTCCTGGCAAAACCAGCATGGAAGACCCTCAGTAGGAAAACTCTGTGCCCCTTGTTACACTTTTCTGCTGCCAGCTCTGTCCCGTGTGATGGCATCAAATACTGGGAGCCCCAGGCCCAGGTCCAATGGGCTGACCTCCTGTGTTTCCGAGGCAGAGCCCCAAATACTGGCTTTCCTGTTCTTCTCTCACATTATTCCTTTGTTTTTCCTTGCCTTTCCCAATCCCCCTCCATGGATAGGGAGGATGTCACTGCAGGAAGCGATGGACTAGCGACCAATGTTCGATTCCACATATGCTAATGAAACACTGCAAAAAATGCCAAGTGGTTCAAAACATAAGATTTCTCCCAAATCAGTACTGAGATACTGGTACAGTCATTCGTCTACATAGGGAAACAGTACCTCTAATCCCTGGTGAGCATGATGTGGGGTAGACGGAGGAGAAAGAGCGTAACTGATCATCAGCAAAGGCTTTCTGATAGATCATTACAACATACGACTGCTTTTTTAAAAAATGTTTTTTAACGTTTATTTATTTCTGAGAGATAGGGAAAGACAGAGCATGAGTGGGAGACGGGCAGAGAGAGAGAGAGAGAGAGAGGGAGACACAGAATCTGAAGCAGGCTCCAGGCTCTGAGCTGTCACCACAGAGGCTGATGCAAGGCTCAAACCCATGAGCAGTGAGATCATGACCTGAGCTGAAGTCGATGCTTAACCAACTGAGCCACCAAGGTGCCCCACAACGTATGACTGCTTTTGACTAATTGGCAAAATTACTTAGTTACTATAAGGACAATGTTAAAGTCAATATGAAACTATTTTTTTAATGTTTATTTATTTTGAGAGAGACAGAAAGAGAGTGTATTTGGGGGAGGGGCAGAGAAAGAGGGGGAGAGAGAGAATCCCAGGCAGGCTCCACACTCAGCGCAGAGCCCAACTCGGGGCTCCATCTCATATCATGACTGTGAGATCCTGACCTGAGCCGATATCAAGAGTTGGATGCTTCACCAACTGAGCCACCCAGGTACCCCAACATGAAACTCTTTTAATTAATACTTCTAATTACTAGTAAGCTTTAGTAAGCCCCTGACATTTCCAGTTTCTCTTTACAAATACCTGACATTTGCTCCGCCATCAAGAAAGAAACCTTTCATTCTCGTAACTGATGCGATTAAGCTGGCCAGAAATGAGAAAAACAAATCCTGTCACGTGCTTTATTCTCTACTGCAGAGCTGTGACTGTGGGTGAGCCTCAAAAGGTTCAGTGTCTAAGTTTTTCTTACATATGCCATCCTCTGCTTGAAGGAGAGACCGACCAAATGCTAGAAATTCGCTTGAAACTTACACCAAGACACATAAAATATAAAACGGGTTTAAGCATTGGGCAGAATGTATTTGATTTAGCAAACGCTGAATTTGGGAAATGCTTAATGATGCCTTGATGATGATGAGAATCTGGAGTAGAGAAATGAAAACTGACCGGACTTTCTGGCCATGAGGTGACCTGGAGAAAGCATGGGGAGGACTCCTGACTCTGCCTCTCTGTGGCTGAGAAGGAGAACGGCGGCCGCCCTGAGCTTCGGACTCTCCCTCTGCAAAAGGAGGCCAACAGCCGTCACCAGGCAGGGGTGCTCTGGCGCCCCTCGGGGTAATCGTGGCTCCAGATGTGCAGGGGAACACGTTTGCTTTGGCAAGAACAGCGTTTTGTCTCCCCGGACATGAATGCCTGACCCTATCCAGCAACTGAAGGGGAAACCAGTGCGTGTGTTCTAGAAGCTCAGAGAACTCAGGTTCCAAGGACGGTTCGAACTGATGTGCCAGCGTGCCGAGCATGGCTCCTGGAGTACAGAAGATGCTCAACTAAGTCAGCTGATATATTACTATTATTGTTATTCCCAGAATAATACAGATGACTATATTCTAGCGCCAGCGGTGCAGGCTTCCGACACCTTAATTCTGAGACGACACTGAGAATTCATTTCCATTCCTAGGCCAGGGACCCTCCCCTTCCACTTGGTAGCAAGAAGAATACAAGCAGAGCCGTGATGCCTTCCTAGTTGACCCCATCTCATCTCCCAGAAACACAGAGAGGACACCTAATGTACCCTTCCCGCGGCAGTTCCTCCGCCTGCTGCTGGCAAAAGGGAATTCCAGGATTTGCCAAGAGTATGAGACACGGCGTAAGCCGCCCCTCTCTGCCCGCGTCTCTGGTGCCCACACAGCCAGCAGCGGCTGAAGGCGCTTCCAACCCCTGGGGACACTTCTGTTTGGCGAAGTCCTCGCGGGGTCAGGGCTGATACGTCTAACAAGGGCAGCCCACCAGTTACAGTCTAGACCACAGGAGGAAAGGGGAAATCGCTTTGCTCTCGAAATCGTAGAGGACGGGGCTGCAAAGGAGGAAAATCTGTGCATGTCACTGCCTGATGGAAGTTTATTCCTTATATAATAGACGACTATGCTATTTTCAGCTTTCATCTGTTACCTTCTAGCTCTTTCAGCTATTATGTTCACATCCTCACCATGACACTAGCCCATTTAGATTTTTTCGTGTGTGGATAAAACAGATTACAATAGCAAATCACCTAATAAAGGAGTCTAGAGGATGACTTCTCGGCGGAGGGTGTCAGAGATTATCTAAGGATCAGATGGAAAGCTCATGTAGGAAGTCACGGAGCTTAATGCTCTCCTGGGTTCCAGCTCGGACAGAGAAAGGATTCCCTCCCCTACACCAGAGCTTTGGTGAGGCTGCTGTTAAAACCAAGAAATTTCTGGGGCGCCTGGGTGGCTCAGTCGGTTAAGCATCTGACTTCGGCTCAGGTCGTGACCTCGCAGTTTGTGAGTTCAAGCCATGTGCTGGGCTCTGTGCTGACAGCTCAGGGCCTGGAGCCTGCTTCAGATTCAGTGTTTCCCTCTCTCTCTCTGTCCCTCCCCTGCACATGCTTTGTCTGTCTGTCTGTCTGTCTCAATACATACATACATACATACATACATAAAAAAATTATAAAAAAAAGAAATTTCTTATGCAACTGTGAACCTATCATGCTATTCTAAACGTGGCCCTAACGAATTAGCTACAGGTTGCAGTGAGTTAAATTCTTTCACATTATTTGATTTTTGCATCCTGATGCCTTTGTGGCTCTGCAGCGGCTACGAGATCTTGTTTTAACTCTCTGAGGAAAAAAAAATTCTGCATGAAGTGCACCACTCTGTGGGGTTCTGGAAAGGGAGCAGGATTGGTGGCCAAGGCCCAGGCCACATGGTACTATGTGTGCGGGCGGGGGAGTCTGAATTATTGTTCGCCAGCGTGCACTCCCCTCCCCTAAACGTGACACACCTGGCCCCGCCACATGGCTCCGGTGAACCCTGTGGATGTCCCCCCCACCTGCACAGTGACCTGAGCTCACTTGCTGGGTGGCCACGACCAGCGCCCCTGGAGAAAACCGTGTGCCTTGCCGGAGCAGAAGGTCCCAGCGGCGTGGTGAGTTCCTGCGGACTCTGGGTCAAGCCAGCAATTGCAGGAGGACTCGGCGCCCTTGAACGCCTCTGGGAAAGAATAAATGATGCTCACTTCTAAGGGAGAAGCAAACTCATGTAACAAACGCGCTGTCAGAGGACCTGTTTCTAGCTGGTCCCTCCGGGTGTTGGCGTGCGACCTGACGCAAGTCACATCACCTCCAGGAGCCTCCGTGTCCTCATTTTAAAAACGAGAATAAGGATTCTTTGGCTCTTTACTTCACATGGCTGTGATTGATCAGAGGATCAAATCGAGAGTGGGACACATTTCCTGCGAAGGGTTGAATAGTAAACATCCTAGGTGTCGGGAGTTAAGTCTGGTCTCTGTCACCACTTCTCCTTCCGGTTTTTCTCCTTCCCCTCGTCCTCCTTCTTCTCCACCTTCATGCGCGCTTTAAAGTTTACAGAGTTATAGCTCCTAGGTAAGCTGTAAAGCCCATCTTTAGCTCACCCATCATAGGAAACAGGGCTTGAGCCACATCTGGGGCTCCGGCCATATTCTGCTAAGACTGAAATCTGCAAGGATCATTAATAGGTGCAAAGGTTGGGATGGGGAGTGGTGGAAATCAGGTGATGAACTCATGACACCAAAATACATGGTCCCAGGCCACCTGGTGTCAGCAGGAATGTGGGGTGAAAAGCACATTAGCACAACCACAGACCAACCTAGCACAGAGTCCAGGTGACATTCAGTTATTTTGTATCCCCCATGGGTTAAAGCTTCTGATAATGACATGGGAAGTGACAGCTCTGCATGATTCCTATTTTATCTTCTGGAAAACTCGATATTCTTTCAGTGAAAACAAAATAAGGCCCATAGAAAATGTAAGCAGGAATTTCCACAGACTTTGGGAATCCCAATGTTATATCACGCCCTGGCCTAATGAAATGAACTCTGGGTTTAGGGTAGACGAGGGCTCTTTCTGCAGAGCTCACTGTGTTTTCTGGTTTATTGTATGGACGTGATAGTCGTGTGAAGCCTTCATACCAGAGCTGTCCGGGAGGAACATCTGAACTGAGCACTCAGAGCTGAGTCCCACCCAGTGTCCTGGAAGCAGAGAGGAGTCCAACAAAGGAGTAGTCTGGCATTTAGAGGAACCCGGAAATTCCAGAGCACGGAGTACATAAAGGGAGCCAAGGAAAAAGATGAAGGAACGTTCTCTTGCTGAATGTGTTACAGTTCTGGTGACGAGAGCAGAGATAGGTCATAAAAAGTGATCTTCCTTGGGATCATTCGAGAGTTCCCAGCTCTCTGTTGCTAAGGACTGTCCTCCATCAAGGGAACCAGCCTCCCTGCAGAAATGGCTGGCTGAAAAGTTCAAGGTGAGCCCAGGAATTTTTGTTGCAATGGAAAGTCAATAATTAAAGAATGATTGGAGCATGTCAAAAGGACAAAAGCCAGCTTGAAAGAAGACTCCCCTGGCCAAATGGGGGGCAATGTGAGCATGAAAAAGCATAATAACTGTAATAAGCTACAGCCCATGTGATAACGAGAGTGCATTATCATACCACATTGATGTAACAAAGTGATATAAATAAACAAATAAGTGAAAGAGAAGAGAAAGGCTTTTCTTAAAGTAAGTATGGAAGAAAGACTTTTTTCAAAAAAATTGTAAAAAGCATTTTGAAAATCCCTGTTTGGCAAAGACGCTAATAATACTTGTTTCAGAAATGAACCATCGATGGATAGCAAAACTAGAGGAAAAACTGGTAACAAGCAGGCTATTAACTTAGTCTCCTGTATCTGCCCATACATATCTGTTAACCACAAAGATATAAAAAGTAACTTTATACGAGAGAGACCTGTAGACATCACCTTTCTTCATTTTACAGATCTTATGAGCAATTTCCTACCGCTAACTCTCTCTCTCAAAAGATACTTAAAAAAAAAAACCCCAACATGTGGCGAATTGCACCAGGCATCTTAAAATCACTCATTTCTAAATACGGTTTCGAAACAAAGGCACCAGGCTTACAAAGCCATCCTCGAGCGCCATCTTGTGTCTGTACGTTTCTGTGATCAAGTCCTCTTCCCAGTTCTCCCCAAACACCTAAGACATTTCTTCTCATTTCAATCTAAAATTCTGCGAGGTCTTTAAATCTCTTATTCTGAAGCTAAATGTCTCTGTTTATTTTTTAACACATTAAATCAGTCAGCAAACAGGGACATCATTTTTCAACACCAAGCATTCATGAATCCAAAGGAGAGATTTAGGGTTCTGTTCAAGGCAAAATAGCAAAACCAAAAAAAACAGTTACGACTTGCAAATATTTTAACTATCATATAATATTATGCAATTCCCCTCTCAAAACAATAATCCTTCATTATAACAGACCTCCTCATAAATATATCAGTTTACATTTGGATACCCATGTTCAAAGCAGCATTATTTGTAACAACTAAAACACAGAAGCAACCCAAGTATCCATCCATGATAGATGGATAAGAAAACTTGGTATATACAGACAATGGAACATTATTCGGCCTTTTAAAAAAAGGGAGACGGTATTCTGCAATATGCCACAACGTGGATGCACCTTGAGGACATTATGCTAAGTTAAATAAGCCAATCACAACAGGGCAAAATACTGTACGATGCCACTTACACGAATTACTTGGTGTACTCAAAAGCAAAAGAAAGCACAATGGTGACTTCCAGAAGATGGAGAGAGGAGAGAAGGAGTAGTTACTTTTTAATAGGTATAGAGTTTCGCTGTACAAGATGGAAAGAGTTATGGGGATGGATGGAGTAATGGCTGTGCAGCAACGTGAATGTATTTAATACCACTGAACCGGATGCTTAAAAATAGTTAGGATGCCAAATTGCATGTGTATTTTACCACAATAAAAAAAACTCAGACTACAAAAATAAATATGTCAGTTCATAATTACAGGCATGCCTCAGAGATATTGAGGGTTTGGTTCTAGACCATGACTATGAAGTGAGTCATGAATTTTCTGGTTTCCCAGTGATAGAAACATGACACTCACTCTATACTACAGACTCCTAGTATAATAGCTGTTGCTAATATATAGAAATCTATTGCTATAGCAGTAGTAAGTGCTACAAGTTGCTAACCATCATCTGAGCTTTTGGTAAGCTGTAATCACTAATCACAGAACAGCGTAACACCCATAATAATAATGAAAAAGTCAGAAATAGTGTGAGAATTGCCAAAGCGCGACACCATAGGAAAAGTCGCACTGCTGACAAACTTGCTCCACACAGGGCTGCCAGGAACCTTCAATTTGTAAAAAAAAAAAAAACCAAGAAAACCCTAACAAACAAAAAAGCCATGGTATCTATGAAGTGCAATGAGGCAAAATACAAGAAAATGAGGTATGTCTGCAGAGACAGAGCAGTCATATGGAATATGCAGTATTATTCACTTCCCTTTCTCTGTATTTAAAGGAGCAAATAGGCAACCATTAAAGAATCATAAGCTTTTCACAGAAATTCAAGGGCACATGATTCAAATTTGTTTCATCTCTAAACTTAAGCAAAAATGTAATACACATGTTTCACCAGCGATGAATACACATGCTACAACCTTCCAAACTAACGGCAGAACTCTACCGCTGGCACAGAGCAGTGTGCCCAAGCCAGCTCGCGCAGTCCCAGTAACACCGCGGGGCACACCTCTTCCCGACACGCACTCTGTGACCTCGCACGGGTCGTCTGAAATCAGCCGCCGGTAGAGTAACTTCACTCTGGAAACTGACACACGCCACGAAGCAGGGCCCCGCCCCACTCCTGGAGAGCCAGTTGACAGGATCACCAGCTCAGAACACGGGGCGGGGGTGAAAGAACCCCGCCTCAGTACCTTACAGGTCCCACGCGCCATGAACGAAAGCCACGGTAGAGAAAGACTTCATCTAGGGTCTCCTAGAATAAGACTGCTGAAGTCTCTTTAATCCCAACTGTATCTTTCAACACTGTTTACATAGATCAGTGTCTTCCTCATCTGTCTTCTTTTCTTAAAATTCCTCATAAACTGGGGTGTCTGGGGGGCTCAGTCGGTCAAGCATCTGACTCTTGATTTCAGCTCAGGTCATGATCTCACGGTTCGGGGGATTGAGCCCTGCTTCAGGATCTGTGCCCACAGGACAGAATCTGCTTCCGATCCTCTATCTCCCTCCCTCTGCCCCTTCCCCGCGCACTTTCTCTCTCATGAAAATAAATAAATGTTATTTTTGTTTTATTTGTATTTATTTATTTATTTTTATTTTATTTATTTTTGAGAGTGAGAGAGACAGTGTGAGCAGGGGAAGTCAGAGAGAGAGGGAGACACAGAATCTGAAGCAGGCTCCAGGCTCTGAGCTGTCAGCACACTGCCCGATGTGGGGCTCGAACCCACAAACCGCAAGATCATGACCCGAGCCAAAGTCAGACGCCCAACAGCCTGACTCACCTGGGTGTCCCCAAAAATAAATAAATGTTAAAAAAGAATTTCTCATAACCAAGAACCTGTAAGTATTAGCTTGTCATGAGTATATTCAGAACTTGCCTCCCCCCGAAAATAATTTTCTTGGGAAGGCAAACAAAAGGCCAGTGTTGAGAGATCTCTAGAGGGACTATCAGGTTTTTGCTGGCTCCATCCTCATTCTTTTGTGTCCTGGATGTAAGACCAAGTGCTTATGTTGGCGACTAACAATTTTATCTGCACTGAGCAGAGACGATAAATATGGGCATCATCGGAGGCTCGGAAGATGTGTTTGCTTCCCTCTGAAACCTGAAGCCAAGGCAGAGATAGTTATTATTGGAGCCAGCCTTTAAGAAGGCGAGTCATACACCCCAGAAGACCGGGAAGAATCCCCCAAATGCAATGCAAGAGGGTGGCTCTTTGAGATTTCTTCTGGAAGCAGTGGGTAGAAGATAAATTGTGATACGGTACTTTCTTGAGAAAAGGGGGAGCAGGGTGTTCTGCAAATAAGTCAGTGGGTCTCTAAGCTTCCTATCCGTGAAGTAAATTCTCAGCTGACTCTGGTTCTCAGCATGGAGGCCGCAGGCTGGGGAACGTCTACCACACACAGGCCAGCAGAGGGAGCACAGGATCCGCAGTGTGACTGCCGTGTGGCTCATCAGAGAGCGGCCAGGAGAAGCAGGGAGCCTTTCCTTCCCCAACACACTTGAACCAGCCCTATGAACACGGAGCCGAAGCTAAATTCCGAAAGTCAAACTCCCTCTTTGTCAAAATATAGTGGTTTTCTTCCCTCTGATTATAAATTAGGGTATTTTCTACCCTAAACTTCTGTTTCCTGAGTTTCCTATAAGAATGTTCTAGGGGCACCTGGGTGGCTCAGTCGGTTAAGTGGCTGACTTCAGCTCAGGTCATGATCTCACAGTTTGTGGGTTCGAACCCCGCATCAGGCTCTGTGCTGAGAGCTCAGGGCTTGGAACCTGCTTCAGATTCTGTGTCTCCCTCTTTCTCTGCCCCTCTCCTGCTCACGCTCTGTCTCTCTCTCTCTCTCTCTCTCTCAAAAATAAATAAACATTAAAAAAATGTTCTAAAAGCACATCATCCAGAGAGAACCACTGCTAACTCAGTCGAGTTTCTACTAGATTGTTCAGAATTAGTCAAATAATAGCCTTTCTGCCTTTTAAAACTTTGGGTTAAGGGGCTAATGCAATTCTATAATATGGATGTCAGTTAATGAACTCGATCGATTCCCATTTTAGAGTGTTCAAATATTTTTTTTTATTTTAGAGAGAGAGGGAGAGAGTGTGAGCAGGGAAGAGAGACAGAGAGAGAATCTTCAACAGGTCCATGCTGAGTATGGTTTGATCCCACAACCCTGGGATCATGACCTAGGCTAAAATAGTCAGACACTCAACTGACAGAGCCATCCAGGGGCTCCTAAAATTTTTGTTGCTATAGTAGAAGATTGTTCTGTAGTTAGAATTGTTTTCTCAGGACAAATTACAAGAAGTATATCACTGTATCTAAGGGTATATGATCTGTATCGCTAAAAGCTCTTCCGGTTTATATCACCATCGGCTGTGGATGAAGCCGCCTGCTTCACAACATCTTAGTGAGCATTTTTTACTGTCACTTGTCCAAAAACTGTGTGCGCTTACTGATTCTTTTGATTACTAGGAAGACTGAACTTTTTGTCTATTTACATTATTTAAATATTCAAACACAAGTTCATCCATCTGCCCATCCATTCAACAAATATTTACAGAGCATCCACTCTGCATGAGACATTGTGCCAAAACCCAACACGTTATCTTGAGCCACACGTCATGCTGCAGCCACATTCTGTGAAGCTCGCCTTGGAAATGTTTCTAAGAGTCACCCTCCTCTTTCTGTTCCAATGGCCACCAACTCTTGTCCAGGCACTCAAGAGCTCTTGCAAGGATTATGGGGCCTAAAGTGATCTCCTACTACGTATCAAACCAATAAGCTGCGTGCTGTACTATTCTATCCTTCCTCTACTCGGAAATCTCCCCCTTTTCTCCACATTCTTATCGACTTCTGAGCTTCTGGAACCATCTTGCCTTTCCAGTCTTATTTCTGTCACCTTCCTTCTGTCATGCTGCATGCCTACCGACCCAACCTAGCTGGTGTTCTCTGAACAACGATGTTTTTCAGCAGAGGGTGCCCGGGCCTCATGACCTCTCCACAGCTCTGCCTAAAGAGTTCCAGAGCCCTCTTCTAAGCCCGGCTCAAACACCTCGCTCACCAGGAAGCCCATGGTGCGGACACCTCCCCACTCAGAACCCAGGTGGTTTCCATACACCCTCTCCAGAATGCCCAGAGCACAGCGTCCCCACCTCTTCAAGGCCCTCTCCTCTCTCCTCGGCCAGCCCCTCTTGGTGCCACTATGGAATGGCCAAGAATGACCCCCTCATTTTTGTATCCTGTCACCTAGAACCGTCCTGGCACACAGCCATCCCTCCACAAACCTTTGATAGAGTAAAGAATGATTGAAGAAACATACGGGGAAATAAAAGTGCTAGCGACCATGTAGAGCCATCAGTCTGCAAATGCAGAGAGAAAAGCACTAAGAGGGTCAAGGCCGTCCCCAGGAGTCCCTGCGGCCCAGCTGCATTCCCAGCCTTCAGCCACACGGAGAAGAGCTATGTGTGGGCTGTAGGACACACCTGCGTCTATGTTCTTTCGTGCCCTGCTTGTCTGAGACTAGTAGCTTCAAATGATGCCCACAGGGTGACGGAGGTTTAACCTGTGGGCTCTACAGCAGAAACTCCAGAAAGGACACTGATGCACTCTAAAACTCCTCCTGTCTGCACACCCTGAAGAAGGCCAACTACAGCAGGAACGTCCTTCCTAGCACAAGCCCGGAGGCGGTGTGAGGATGCCTTGATCCGGGCCTCAAGCCAAAGGCCTGCCTCACTCCCGCTGCAAGGGATGGGCCACAAGGAAGACTGCCCCAAGGGGCTCCCCTTCGGCAAGGAAACCCCGTTGGCACGTGCCACCTGCCTGTGCCAGGGGCTGCCTCAGCAGGGGTCAGAGCAGAATGGCCTTCCCGGGTAGACTATCCTTGCCCCCGCAATTTCTAACAGTGTTTCAAACCCTACTTGAGCGAGTGGGTTCCCTGAAATCCAGTCTACACAGTTAGAATAAACTGTGTCCATACATCTAGGACCTGCTACAGCCATCACTTGAGGGATATTTAGAGAAGTGAAAAACCAAAAGGCACGGTTACAAAGAGCAATCAGGGGTCTCACTAGGATGGTTTTTTTTTTCCTTGTTTAAAACAAAACAACAAAGCAATTGCTTTTTCCGGACGCAAACATGAGGCTGTACTGGAGGTGAACGGTATTTTAAATGAAAGATTAGGAATAACGGAGTTTATGGTAGCTTATTTCAGTAAATAACAGCACTTAGGCAGTCTGATTTCTTAGGGCCCTTATGCTTCCCGCACGCATCATTCATACCTGGAAGAAAAGAGACAGAATTACAGACACTGCACTGCCAGGGAAATCCCAAATAAGCAAGTCAGATTTTCCAAATACTAGAGATAGAAAACATCACGGGCGCTGCTCACTCCATCCAGCCAAATTTATTATAATTTATACTCTGCTTCCCTGAATAAAAGGAGGAAGAGAAAGTCTTACTGCTTACCTAGTATGGGCCAGGGCCTATGCAAACTGCCTTCATATGCCTTCTCACTTCATTTGTAAAACTTGCTTTATAGCCAAGAAACCCAAGGCTCGGAGAATTAAAATAAAGTGACTGAGGTCACATCATTAGAAATGCAGGGAGCTGGGGGTTGACCTGTCTGTGTAAACACGTCTGTGTTCTTTCTCCTCCACTGCGCTCAATTCCACAGCCATACACCTGATACTGAATCAACTAAGATGCTCTCCACTGTAGGTAACATACTTCTTGGTGTAACAGGTTGGATCGCTGGCCCCAATCCTGCACTCTCCACAGCCTGTCCTATAACCTTTGCAGCTCCCTACCATGAGTGGAATACACTTTTCCAACCCATTAAGATGGTTGGGTTTGGCCACTGCCTTGATTTTCCATGAGAACATGCTGAAGGTGGGTCCCAGTCCAAGAAGGATGATGACCAGAAAGGGGAGCACAGTAGAAGCTAACCCACAGCCCAGAGTCAAGTCCAGACACAGAGTGTGAAGTAGAGGCACTCTGCTGGGCTCCCTGCAGCTCTGCCAGGCTCAGATCCATGAGCCTGAAGATGACTTTGTTGGAAGACACTGGGATTTTGAGGCTGCTTCCTAGATAGCATTATTGTGTTAATATTAACCAAAGGAATGGGTTAAAATGGTTTAAATAAATCCACACAGCAAGATGTATAGACATCAGTGGTTCCAGGACTGGTTTGGGGGATCCATGGTGTTAACAAAGACAAATGTTCTTTTTCATTCCACCCCGCGGCTGTACCGAGGCTCTCAGCAATGCTTCCCCTCATGGCAGCCTGATGCCTACAATAGCTCCTCCATATATGTGTCTTCACAGGACAGCACTGCAAGGAGAAAGAAGAGTGGGGGTGTTATAGACTGAATTGTGCCCTGTTCCCTGAAATTCATACGTTGAAGCCATAACCCCAATGTGACTTATATGAAGATAAGACTTTCAAGGAGGTACTCAAAGTTAAACGAGGCTAATAGGACTGGTGTCTTGATAGGAAGAGGAAGAGACACCATAGCTCACTCTTTTCTCTGTGTACTTGCACACACACAGAGAAAAAGCCAGGTGAGGACACAGAGAAAGCATGATCTACGAGATCTCCCCAGAAACCCACCCCACTGGGACTCATCTGGGGCTTCTAGCATCCGCTGGTGTCTTGTGAGGGCAGCCTCAGCAGACTAAGACAGTGGGGGGAAATGGGTTTTTTTACGTAGCTCTTTCATCATTGAGGAAAATCCTTCCCACAAGTTCCATAGCAGACTCCTATTCCCAGCCTCCCTCACCCAGAACTGGTCACATGACCCCTTCAGACAAATCAGTGGCAAGCAAGAATGGATTGTTGTCATTGCCTCCACCGATCATGATGAATTCTGGTAACACTGCCTCCCTAACAAATCTAGGGTCTCTATCCTTCAGAATGAGCTAGTATATTCTATAGTCACAATTCCTGTGGTTTACAACAAAGGTTTATCCCAAACTCATGTGGCATTTTCGATTACAGATTGGCTGCAACTCTACCCTAGTTTTTTTCTGCTCTGACACCCAGGGTTTTCATCATGGAACATGGAACGTGGCTGGAACTGGAACATGGCTGGTCTCATGGTTGAGGGAACAGAGAACAAGATAGACCTCAAGCTGGTTCTAAGGCTTCTGCCCCAAACGGACACACATGATCTCCATTCACCTTCCTCTAGCCAGGGCAAATCTCATGGCCCGTCTTGACGGCAAGAAGGCAAGAAGGCAAGAAAGGACAATCTTCCCCTGGGGAGGGGAAACGGATCTTTCTGAACACTGATACAATCTTCAGCATTGCCTTCCTGGTCATAAATGCTCCCTTCTCTTCCCAAATGCAGAACACCCTCATCCTTTCCTCAAAGGAGATAGCCCCCAAAGCCCATCCTGTCACTTCCCAGCTCAAAGTGCAGGAGTCTCTGGGTAGTGTCTGGTTGTATCTTCCAAGAGTCACATACATGGCTCTTCTTTACTGGAAGACCACTTCTCACCTCCCACCCCAAATGTGATACACCATGGTGAATACCTGATGGTAGAAGCAAAAATCACTTCAACCCAAACTCCCATGTGGAGAGAGGAAGGATTGGCTGTGTAGATTAACCGATGACCCATAATTATTTTGAAGAGGCACTGAGTAAATATGTCAGGAGTCCTTGCCTTGGGGTAGAGGATCTTCCTTGATGAGGCTCTGATTTTATATCCTGGGAATAACTTCCCCAGTACTGTTCTCCTTGCTAGTGATTCTATCCTCTAGGAGGTCTTCTTTAAGATTGTCTTTGTTGGCCAAACCTGAAAATAATACTGGAAGATATCCCTCCTTTGGAAACTGACCCAGTCTCAGTCTGCTTCTACCCTTAAAAAGTTGGGGTCCAAGAGTTGAATTTTTCTTTCTACCTTCATTGAGATATAACTGACATATAACATTGTATAAGTCAAACATGTACAGTGTGTTGATCTGACCACTCATATACTGTAATGTTATTGCCACTGTAAAGTTAGCTAATGCCCCCATAATGCCACATAACAACTATTTCTTTTTTGTGTGGTGTAAAGGTTTAAGATCTACCCTTTTAGCAACTTGCAACTATATAGTACAGCATTGTTACTGACACTCAGTTAGAACCCCAGAACTTATTCATCCTCTAACTGCAAGTCTGTACTGTAGACTAACATCTCCCCAACCCGCACACCTCAGTAATCATCATTGTACTCTCTGTTTCTACAAGCTTGGCTTTTTTTAGATCTCACATAGATGTGATATCAAACTGAATTTGTCTCACTCTTTCTGACTTTTATCACTTAGCATAATGTCCTCAAGTTCTACCTCTGTTGCAGACACACACCAAGACATATTCTAATTAAATTTGCAAAATACAGTTTTAAAGAAAAAAATGCTAAAAGCAGGAAGACAAAAGAAGTCATTAACTTACAAGGGAAAACCCATAAGACTAGCAGGAGATTTTTCAACAGAAACTTTACAAGCCAGATGGGAGTGGCATGACATATTCAAAGTGCTGATTAGGAAAAATCGAGAATTCTCTATCCAGCAAGGCTGTCATTCAGAATAGATGAAGAAATAGTTTCTCAGGTAAACAAAAACTAATGGAGCCTGTGTCCACTAAACCAGCTCTGCAAGAAATATTAAAAAGGACTATTTGCATGTAAAGGAAAGGCCAAAGGTGACTATATAGAGGTAGAAAATATAAAAGTAGTAAAAATGAGCATTTCTGTAAAAAAAAAAAGCCAGTCAAGAAACTAAAAAAAAAAAAAATGGATATAAAATGTAATAACACATACCTAAAATGTGAGGAGTGGAGGAGAAAAGAATGGGCTCAAACTTAAATGACCAGCAACTTAATAGAGACTGCTATATGCAGAAGAAGTCATATATAAACCTAGTGGCAATCGTTTATCAAAAGCTACTAGCAATTATGAGAAGAATAAAGAGAAAGAAATCCAAATATATCACTAAAGAAAATCAGCAAACTATGACAGAAAGATAGGAAAGGACCAGAGAAAATCTTCAGAAACAACTGCAAAACAAGTAATAAAATGGCAGTAAGTACATATCTATCAATTATTACTTTTAATGTAAATGGAATATATGCTCCGATCAAAAGGCACAGGGTGGAAGAACTAATAAAGTAACAAAACCCATCTATATGCTGCCTCTGAGAGACCCATTTAAAAAAATGTTTTTTAATTTATTTTCTGAGAGAGAGAAAGACAGCAGGAGCAGGGGAGGGCCAGAGAGAGACAGAGATACAGAATCTAAAGACAGTCTCCAGCCTCTGAGCTAGCTGTCAGCACAGAGCCTGACATGAGGTTTGAACCCATGAACCACAAGATCATGACCTGAGCTGAAGTCAGGTGCTTAACTGACTGAGCCACCCACACGCCCCTAAGAGACTCATTTTAGACCTAAAGACACCTGCAGATTGAAAACGAGAGGATGGCGAAACATCTATCATGCACATGGATGCCATAAGAAAGCTGGAGTAGCAATACTTATATTGGACAAAAGAGACTTTAAAACAAAGATTATAGTAACAAGAGTCAAAGAAGGGCACTATATAATAATAAAGGAGACATTCCAACAAGATCTAACAATTGTAAATATTTATGCACTCAACACAGAAGTACCTAAATACATAAAACAGTTAATAACAAACATAAAGGAAGTAATTAATAGTAATACAATAATAGTAGGAGACTTTAACATCTCACTTGTATCAAGAGAAAATCATCTAAATAGAATATCTACAAAGAAACAATGGCTTTGAATGGCACCCTAGACTAGATGGATTTAACAAATATATTCAGAGCATTTGACCTAAAACAATAAAATATACATTCTTTTCAGGTGCACATGAAACTTTCTCCAGAATAGATCACATATTAGTTCACAAAACAAACACAAAATCAAGAGGATCAAAATCATACCATGCATATTTTCTGACCACAAAACTATGAAACTAGAAGTCAAACACAAGATCAAATCTAGAAAGGCCACAGATACATGGAGGTTAAACTACATGCTACCAAACAATTAACTGATCAACCAAGAACTCAAAGAATTAAAAAAGGACATAGAAACAAATGAAAATGAAAACACAATGATCCGAACCCTCTGGGATACAGCAGTTCTAAGAGGGAAGTATACAGCAATACAGGCCTACCTGTACAATTTAGAAAAAACTCTCTAGGGTACCAAAGTGGTTCAGTTGGTTACACAGATGACTTTTGGTTTTAGCTCAGGTAATGATCTCACAGTTCATGGGACTGAGCACTGTGTCCAACTCTCTGCTAACTGTGTGAACCCTGCTTGGGATTCTCTCTCTCCCCTCTCTCTGCCCCTCCCCTGCTCATGTGCTCTCCCCTGCTCTCAAAATAAATAAACTTAAAAAAAAAGAAGAAAAATCTCAAGCAACTTAATCTTATACCTAAAGGAGCTAGAAGAAGAACAAGACCTAAAACTAATAGAAAAAAAGACATAAGATTAGAGCAGAAATAAGTGATAATAGAAACTAAATAAACAAACAAAAGAGAACACATCAATGAAACCAGGAGCTACTTCTTTGAAAAAAATCAATAAAGTTGATAAACATTTAGCTAGACATATCAAGAAAAATGGATTCAAGCAAATAAAATCATAAATGAGAGAAGAGAAATAACAATACCACAGAAATATAAATATTCATAAGAGAATATTATGAAAAACTATATGCCCAACAAATTGTACAACCTACAAGAAATGGATAAATTCCTAGAAATATATAAACTATTGAAAATGAAATAGGAGGAAATAGAAAATTTGAACAGACTGGGGTGCTTGGGTGACTCAGTCAGTTAAGCATCTGACTTCGGCCTCAGGTCATGATCTTGGGGCTTCTGAGTTTGAGCTCTGCATCAAACCCAGAGCCTGGAGCCTGCTTCAGATTCTGTGTTCTCCCTCTCTCTCTCTTTCCCCGACCCCCATACTCACACTCTGTCTCTCTCTCTCTCTCTCTCTCTCTCTCTCTCAAAAATAAACATTAAAAATTTTTTAAAAGAAAATTTGAACAGACCAATAACCAGCAAAGAAATTGAGTCAGTAATCAAAAAAGTCCAGCAAACAGAAGACAAGGACCAGATGGCTTCAGAGATGAATTCTACCGAACATTTAAAAAACAGTTAACACTTTTTCTTCTCAAACTATTCCAAACTATTGAAAAGGAAGAAAAACTTCCAGTTTCATTCTATGAGGCCAGCATTACTTTGATATGAAAAGATAACGATGCCACTAACAAGAACTACAGGCTAATATCCCTGATGAATACAGATGCAAAAATTCCCAACAAAATACTAGCAAACTGAATTCAACAATATGTTAAAAAAAATTATTCATCACAATCAACTAGAATTTATTGGTGAGTTCTAAGGGTGGTTTAATATTTGCCAGTCAATGAATGTGATATATCACATTAAGAGGAGGAAGGGTAAGGACCATATGACCATTACAATAGATGCAGAAAAAGCATTTGACCAAGTACAACATCCATTTATGAAAGGGGTGCCTGGTGGCTCAGTCGTTTAAGTGTCTGGCTTCAGCTCAGGTCATGATCTCACGGTTCATGGGTTCAAGCCCCGCGTCCGGCTCTGTGCTGACAGCTCAGAGCCTGGAGCCTGCTTCAGATTCTGTGTCTCCCTCTCTCTCTGACCCTCCTCTTCTCCCACTGTCTCTGTCTCTCAAAAATAAATAAAAACCATTAAAAAAATTTTTTTAAAAGCATCCATTTATGAGAAAAAAATCCCAACAAAACAGGTTTATAGAGAACATCCTTTAACATAATAAAGGCCAACTATGAAAAACCTACAGCTAATATCATCCCTAATGCGGAAAATCTGAGAACTTATCCCCTAAGCTCAGGACAAGAACGATGTCCACTCTCACCACTTTTATTCAACACAGGACTAGAAGTCCTAGCCACAGCAATCAGAAAACAAAAAGAAGTAAAATGAAGTCAAATTGGTAAGGGGGAAGTAAGACATTTGCTATTTGCAGATGACATACTATATATAGAAAACTTGACTCAACCAAAAAACTGCTGAACTGATAAATTTAGTAAAGTTACAGGATACAAATCAAGGTACAGAATCCTGCTGCATTTCTATATACTAATAATGAAGCAGCAGAAAGAGAACATACAAAAACAATTCTATTTACAATTGTACCAAAAACCATACAATACCTGGGAATCACTGTAACCAAAGAGGTATAAGACCTGTATTCTTAAAACTATAAAACACTGATGAAAGAAATTTAAGAAATAGAAATTCCATGCTCATGGATTAGAAGAACAAATATTGTTAAAATGTCTATCCTACCCAAAGTAATCTACACATTTAATACAATCTCAATCAAGATACCACCACCATTACTCTCATAACTGGAACAAATGATCCTAAAATTAGTATGGAACCACCAAAGACCTTGAGTAGCCAAAGCAACCTTGAAAAAGTAAAGCAAAGCTGGAAGCATCACAGTTCCAGACTTCAAGTTATACTACAAAGCTATAGTAATCAAAATAGTATGGTATTGGCTCAGACACACAGATCAATGGTACAGGATAAAAAAAAATAAAGCCACACTTTTATGGTCAGTGAATCTTCAACAATGCAGGAAAGACCATGCAATGGGAAAACGACAGTCTCTTCAACAAATGGTGTTGGGAAAACCGAGCAGTGACATGCAAAAAAATGAAACTAGACCACTTTCTGACACCATACACCAAAATTAATTCAAAATGGATTAACGACCTAAATGTGAGACCTAAAACACTAAAAGTCCTACAAGAGAACACAGGCACTAACTTCTCTGACATTAGACATGTCAACTTTTTTCCTAGATATGTGTCCTGAGTGAAGGGAAACAAAAACAAAAATAAACTATCGGGACTACAGCAAAATAAAGTTTGCACTCATAGGTCTAGCAGGAGAAACCTAACAGAGGACCACAGGGAGAGGAACGGGGAAAGAGAGTGGGGGAGAGTGAGGGACACAGATCAAGGCAGACTACTGAATACTGAAAACGAACCATGGACTGAAGGGGGAGGGGGACGGAGGGAAGGAGGTGATGGTCATGGTGGGGGCACTTGTGGGGAGAAGCACTGGGTGTTATATGGAAACAAATTTGAAAATAAACTATAAAAAAAAACCCAAAATAAAACAAAATAAAAAGCTTCTGCATAGCAAAGGAAACAATCAACAAAAGTAAAAGGCAGCTCACAGAATGGGAGAAGGGGTTTGCATATGACATCCAATAAAGGTCTAATATCCAAAACATATGAAGAACTTGTAAAACTCAACACCCAATAAAACCTAATAACCCAATTAAAAACTGGGCAGAAACCATAATCTGAAATTTATCCAAAAAATACATCCAGATGCCCAATAGATGGATGAAAAGATGCTCAAAATCACTGATTATCAGGGAAATTAAAATCAAAATCACAATGAGATATCACCTCACACCTGTCAGAATGGCTAAAATCGACAACACAAGAAACAACCAGTGTTGGCGAGGATGTGGAGTAAAAGGAGCCCTCATGCACTGCTTGTGGGAATGCAAACTGGGGCAGCCACTGTGGAAAACAGCATGGAGGTTCTTCAAAAAGTTAAAAAGAGAACTACCTTAAGATCCAGAAACCACACTACTGAGTATTTACCCAAAAGAACACAAGAACACAAATTCAAAGGGATTCATGTACCCCTATGTTTATAGCAGCATTATTTACAATAGCCAAGGTATGGAAACAGCCCAAGTGTCCATCAAGTGATGAACTGATAAAGGAGAAGGGGTGTGTGTGTGTGTGTGTGTGTGTGTGTGTGTCTGTGTGTAAACACACACACACATCATGAAATATTATCCAGCCATTAAAAAGAATGAAACCTTGCTATTTACAATGATATGGACGGAGCTAGAGAATATAATTCTTAGTGAGATAAGTCAGATGGAGAAAGACAAATACCGTATGACTTCACTCATATGTGGAATTTAAGAAACAAGACAAATAAGCAAAGGGGAAAAAATGAGAGACTCAAGGCAAGAAACAGACTTTTAATTACAGAGCACAGTATGATGGTTAGCAGGGGGAGGCTGGACTAAATAGGTGATGGAAATTAAGGAGTGCACTGGTGATGAGCAGAGAGTGCTGTATGAAACTGCTGAGTCACTATAGTATACATCTGAAATTAATATAACACTGTGTGTTAGCTAACTGGAATTAAAATAAAAACAAAAAATAAAAATAAATATATATTTTTAAAAATCCATCCCTCTTGCTGCAAATGGCTGATTTATTTCTCAAGGCTGAATAATATTCCATTGTATATGTATCCCATTAATCTTCTTTATCCATTAATCCATTATTGGACAGTTGTTTCCACATCATGCTATTGTGAGCAACGTACGGGAGTACAGATCTCTTTGAGATTCTGTTGTCATGTCCTTTCAATAGATACCCAGAAGTGGAAGGACTGGATCATACGGTATTTCTTTTGTAAAACTGTTGAGGAACCTCTGTACTATCTTCTGTAGTGGCTGCACTGATTTACATTCCCACCAACAGTGCACTAGGATGCCCATTTCTCCACATCCTTACCAAAACTTGTCAACTCTTGTCTTTTTTAGAGCCTTTTGAAGAATTTTTAGGTAATAGTTCATTGTGGTTTTGACTGGTTATTAGTGATAGCTAGGATCTTACCATGCACCTCTTGGTTATCTATTTGTCATCTTTGGAAAAATGTCTATTTAGATCACCTGCCCATTTAAAATTTTTTTAATGTTTTTTATTTATTTTTGAGAGACAGAGAGAGACAGCGCGAGCAGGGGAGGGTCAGAGAGAGAGGGAGATACAGAATCTGAAGCAGGCTCCAGGCTCTGAGCTAGCGGTCAGCACAGAGTCCGACGCGGGGCTTGAACCCATGAACCATAAGATCATGACCTGAGCCAAAGCCAGACGCTTAACTGACTGAGTCACCCAGGCACCCCATCCTGCCCATTTTTAAATCAGACTGTTTGCTATTTATCATTGCATTGCATGAGTTCTTTACGTATTTTAGATATTAAACCCTGGTCAGCTTTATGGTTTGCAAAATTTTTCTCCCATTCTGTAAGCTGCCTTTTCACTTTGTTGATAGTATCTTTTGCTATGCAGAAGTTCTTTAGTTTGATGCGGTTTATGCAGGGTTTTTTTGTTTTGTTTGTTTTTTTGCCACAGTCGCTTGTGATTTTGGTGTCACACTCAATACATTGTTGCCAAAGCCAATGTCAAGAAGCTTTTCGCCTATGTTTCATTCTAGGAGTTTTATAGTTTCAGGTGTTACATTTAAGCCTTTCATCCATTTTGAGCAAATTTTTGTGAGTGCTCTAAGATAAAGATCCAATTTCTTTTCTCTGCATGTGGATGTCCAGTCTTCTCAGCTCCATTTATTGAAGAGGCTACCTTTTCCCCATTGAATATTCTGGGCTCTCTTGTCAAATATTAAAAGACTGTATATGTGGGGGGTTATTGATGGGCTCTTGATACTATTTCATTGATCTATGTGTCTGTTTTTTATGCTGGTACAATACTGTTTTGATTGAATACAGATCTGTGGGATCGTTTGAGGTCAGGAAGTATGATGTCACCAGCTTCCCTGGAACGCTTTATCTATCCAGGTTTTTTGTGGCTCCATACACGTTAGGATTATTTCTGTGAAAATGACACTGGATTTTTTAAAAAAGTGGTTTTTTAAAAATATTTATTCATTTTCCTGAGACAAAACACGAGTGGGGGAGGGTCAGAGACAGAGAGAGAGACACAGAATCCAAGACAGGCTCCAGGCTCTGAGCTATCAGCACAGAGCCTGACGTGGGGCTTGAACTTGGGAACAGCAAGATCATGATCTGAGCTGAAGTCAGACGCTTAACTGACTGAGCCACCCAGACACCCCAACACTGGAATTTTGGTAGGGATTGCATTGAATGCAACTGAATGTATAAACAGCTTTAGGAATAGGAATATTTTAACAGTATTCATTCTTCTGATCCACAAACCTGGAATATTTTTCCATTTGCTTGTGTCTCCCTCAATTTCTTTCACCAATGTCTTGCATTTTCAGAGTACAGATCTTTCACCTCAGCTAAATTTATTCCTAAGTATTTTTCTGTCTTTGATGCTGTTATGAATGAGATTGTTTTTCTTCCTTTTTCAGATGTTTCCTTGTTAGACTATAGAAATGCAACTGGCTTTTCTGTACATTGGTTTTTATATCCTGCCACTTTACCAAACCCATTTATCAGTTCCAACAGTTTTCAGTTGGTTTTGTGTATATAGGATTTTCTATACATAAGTGAGTTCCCTCCAGGCAGCAGAGAGTTGGGTCTTTGACTTATTTTTTTTAATCCATCCAGCCACTCTGTGACTTCTGATTACACAATTCAATCCATTTGCACTTAGAATAATTATTGGGACACCTGGGTGGTTCAGTTGCTTGGGCGTCCGACTTCAGCTCAGGTGATGATCTCAGAGTTCGTGGGTTTGAGCCCTGCATTGGGCTCTGTGCTGACACCCGAGAGCTTGGAGCCTGCTTCGGATTCTGTGTCTCCCTCCCTCTCTCTCTCTCTGCTCACACTCTGTCTCTCAAAAATGAATAAACAGGGGCGCCTGGGTGGCTCAATTGGTTAAGCGTCCAACTTCAGCTCAGGTCATGATCCCATGGTTCGGGAGTTCAACCCCGCATCAAGTTTGGTGCTGACAGCTCAGAGCCTGGAGCCTGCTTCGGATTCTGTGTCTCCCTCTCTCTGCCCCTTCCATGCTCATGTTCTGTCTCTCCTGTCTCAAATATAAATGAATATTAGAAGTTTTAAAAATGAATAAATATTAAAATAATAAAAATAAAAAGAATAGTTATTTGTTTCTAAGGTTCTTACCACAGTCTTACTGTTTTCTGGCTGCTCCGTAGTTCCTTTGTTCCTTTTTGACTCTCTTGCTGCCTCTCCCCTTTCCAAACCACTGTTACAACTGGACCGATCCTCATGGTTCTTAATACGATTGCAAGATGCCCTTCAGCAACAACCATCAGGTAACTTGGAAAAATAATGGTTTATTACTTACAAGACCTAGAGATTACATTGCATACTTGGGCCTACAAGGAGGTCGCTGGTAGACGGAGGGTAAGCACACAGGCCAGGAGTTCTGCTTCTACTGGGGTGCAGAAGCATGGGGAGAAAAAAAGAACACAAGTGTCCCCAACGGTGACTGAAATCAACTGAGATCTCTGAATCCAAGAAGCTTCAGTTGGGGACGGCAGCCTGGCTCTTTTATCTCAACTCAACTCAGTGCTCAACTGAGCGTCTGGCCAGGTGTTGATTCCAGATAGCCCTAGTTGAAGAGGAGGCCACCTTGAAATGAATGTCATCGCAATCAAAGCTTGAGCCAGGCAGGCAAACTGTCAGGGTTTATGCTGCATATCTACACCTATGACCGTGACACAGCCTGACGATTCTTGTGAGTTACGGCCACAGAGGCCCATGTCTTCGAGGGCTGCAGAGTCCTTGAGAACTTTTGCTCAGGCACAGCGCCGAAGACCACGCGCTCTCCCATACCCCCACACTCCAAGACCCTTGGCCTCTGAGGGTGGCCCTGAAGGCCAGATGTCCTTGTGATCAGAGGCAGATGCGTAGATGCAGTGCATTTCCCTTATGAATAATAATGACACAGAATTGCCAAGGCAACATCAGGGAAGCATTGAGAAAGGGGAATAATCGAGGAGGCACAGGCACATCCGTTTCACTGGTCACCTTTCCAGGGACAAAAAGGCTGAAACTCAGCTCACCGTGGTCTCTCTCATGCACTGACCCAAAGGCTGTGTTCCAAATTTTACCCAGAAAGCTACGTCCATCTTTTTTTTTTCTTTTTGCCTTCTCCACCAACATCCATCTATTTATAGTGAGCCTAATATTACATATGTATTTTGTGGGTTTTCCCCCCAAAGCACTTGAATATCTGTGTAGAGTGACATGTAACTTTGTACAGTGTCGATGTGATAGGCAGATAATCCTGATCTCAGTGAATTTTCCCAGGCTCTGCCCCATTTGCTTTTCCTTCTCTCCCATTTGTTTGGCTTCTATTTCAGTTACAAGCAGATAAATGAGCTTGTTTGGCCATCTGTGCGTGTCTCCTGCCAAATACTTCTTCAGAAGTTCAGGCTTCAGCTGCTGTGGTTTGGAGGCTCCGTGTGGGGAGCCGACAGCTGCTCAGGGAACTTGACTCTGTACTTCTCTGGGGTCTGGAACTGCAGAAGTGAGAGAGGAGATGGGAAAAGCCAACGCGTCAAGGGCAGTGGTCATGGATGGATGACGTTTGGGGTTTCTGATGCTTTCAACTTTGGTTGGAGTCTCACCTTCTGGGCAGTGAGACATGTCTGAGTTCAGGCGCTCACCCATCCATCTTTCACCCACTAGGGGAGGAAATAATGTTCACAACTCACAGACTAAGAAAATGCAATTGCTGAAAGGGCTGGGCTCTTCTGTCTCCTCCAGAACAAGGAAGCAGGAGTAAAAACAGACAGACAACAACAAAGAACATCCCAAACAAATAGAATCCAGATATAAATCTGGACTGAGATCTCGTTCTCAAGTTTTCAAGAGTGCAATGGCAGATCTGGAAGACATGAGTTTTCTCTCTTGCTCCTGGGGGGCAAGGGGGAAGAGCAAATTCTTCCTCTGTAACCGTTGGCATGTCTACTTTATGAAGGGTTGTAAGCCTGATCCAGACATTCGCGCAGAAGTTCTGTGTGGCATGGCAGTGCCGTCTCTTCTGGCTGAAAGCAGTGAGGGGGATGGAGGCATTCTCATCTCCCTGGGAGAGAACAGCTCTCCAGCCTACACTTTAGGCTGCTTGAATCTGGGGCAGAAAATGTGCTTGGCCAATTTTAAGTCTATCTGGATCGAGCCACAACAAAGATCAAATGCTTTGCCTACCGTTAAATGATTCTCAATGATGAAGAATCTCTGTGGTTTTTTTCTTACTGTTTATTAGAAACATTACAGGTGGGGGAAGGACAGAGATGGGGACAAAGGATCAGAAGTGGGCTCTGTGCTGACAGCAGGGAGCCTGATGTGGGACTCAAACCCACAAACCATGAGATCGTGACTCAAGCCAAAGTCGGACACGCAACCAACTGAGCCACCCAGGAACCCCAAGAATTTCTGTTTGAACTTACCTCCTGGCCATTATTTGACCTCCTGGGCCTTCCAACACATTTTCTGTCCTGATGATGTAGAAAGAGAAATATGCCATGACTTATGTGCTAACTTTTAGCAACCTGAGAATTTTTGAACATAAAAAGATCTGTAAGAGGACTAGATCATCCTGGGCTCAGGAAAACAACCAACATTTATTGAGCACCTCCTTTGTGCCAAGAACCATCCTAAGCATGTATTTTCTTATGCAATTCTCATAAAAACCCATATAAACTCAGGGTAACTTGGCTATAAATGTGTTTGCTAGTCTTTCCCAATTCACCTGAACCTGTAGGGGACAAACTACATATGTAGTAGGTAGGAGACTGCCACGGCAGTGACATTAGCCAGGGGGAGGGTCGATTATTACTGCTACCTTATTCCAGTTCTCAGGGGTGTCCTAGGGCAAGAATGCAATGCCACGTTTCTTTTATAAATGCAACAGTAAGTATTCATTGAAAACGAGTATTTGCTGAGTGAGAAAGAATGGCTCTCTGCCCACACGGAGCTCCCAAGATATAAAGGAAAGTGGACACAGTCCCTTAATGAATGACCACTGCAGTGCGTACTGGAAGGCACGGAGGCCGAGACCTGCTCACTGGCTCAGGGATGCCTTCTCGGAGACTGCAGGATGACAAGGAGTGCTCGCAGCTAATTCGGGACGGAAAGGCTGGGCAGAAAAGCATTCCCGGCAAAGGTAAAGGCATGGGTGGAGACCATCTGTTGGGAAGGAGCTGTTCTCCAAGGGGCTGGATGAGGACCCAAGCGGTTGGAGTGAAGTGGGTGGATTGAAGAGGAAAGAGAGGGGAGCCTGATGAGGTAGGCTGCCACCAAAGAACGGCTCCAGAAAACACTCAGAGGGTCTGTAACACTCAGACAGCATGAATAACGAAGTGGCTCAGCTGGGATCCCAACCCAGCTCTTTCTGGCAGAAGTTACATGCTCTGTAGAAAGAAACACATACATAATCCAACTTCTGCATAAGACCCAATTTCTGGTGCCACGGGGAGGCCATGGTTGAGTTTAGCAGCTTAGGCCTGAGACACAAGGAGTCCCTCCCTCCCCTCTTCCTTCTTGTCTCCCTCCCACAGAACAGAAATGTGTGTATGTGTCCACACTCTTAATCTATTTCTTTCCAAGCTAGATAGCCAAGTGGTTCCAGGGCTGTTTAGATTTGCTGTAACAACAAACAGACTTAGGGAAGATTCTGCATGTTTTCTTGGAAAATACACAGAGGAACTGACATTATAAAGAAGAATATTCACCAAGCATTTGTGACTGTCGACAAGCCAACACTGGCTTCCTACTTCCTACTTCCTTCTACTTCTTATAGTGGGACTCTCTCTCACACACACACATACACACACACACACACCCCACTTGAGGAACAATACATAGATGTTGCGAGGATGATATGTGTACATGTACGTAATTAACATCCATCATAACTGCTATATTGTAGGAGAGGCTGAGCGACTGTTTCTTGGGAATGCTGAAGAATTCAAGTATCTGAGAATGTCTGGTTCTTGGCACAAAGGTCTTATGCAGAATGTTGACTTGGTGTGTTGGGAAAGCAAGGGTGTGATGGTGGTGCTGCTGCTAGTCACCCGTCTTCATTCTGTTTCTTTCTCTTCTTTTGAGGATTATTTAGCTGTCGTGTTTTATGAACAGCCCAAGACCCAACTTCTAGCTACTCGATTAAGAACTACGGTTCGCGCCTTTAACCTTCAGAATACGCTGGGTGTCAAGGTCATACCACAGCTGCGTCTCATGGAAAGCAATTGTCCTAGTTTTTTAAATTTTTTTAATGGTTTTTATTTATTTTTGAGAGACAGAGAGAGTGCAACCAGGAGAGGGTCAGAAAGAGAGGAAAGGACAGAATCCAAAGCAGGCTCCAGGCTCTGAGCTAGCTGTCAGCACAGAGCCCGATGCAGGGCTTGAACCCACGAACCGCGAGATCATGACCTGAGCTGAAGCCGGATGCTCAACCAACTGAGCCACCCAGGTGCCCCATTAATTTTTTAAATATTTTTAGTTTTGAGAGAGAGGGAGAGCCTGAGCAGGAGAGGGGCAGAGAGAGAGTGTCACAGAACCCAAAGCAGGCTCCAGGCTCTGAGCTGTTAGCACAGAGCCTGAAGCGGGGCTGAACTCACAAACCGTGAGATCATGACCTGAACCAAAGCCGGATGCTTAGCTGACTGAGCCACCCTGGCTCCCCAAGCCATTGTCCTTTAAAGGTCATTGCTACCCCAAGCACTTGCTTGGACTGTTAACAGAATTATAAGGAGGATCTGTGCCTGAGTCAGTATTTATTTCTAACTCAGATCCACGATAACAAACTCACATCAACTCAAAGGTACAGAATATTTCCATTTTACAGTCTGCAATCTTTGATCCTCCCCCTCAGCTCCTTCGGCTGAACATCAGCTTTGTTCCACACACCATGCAGGGCACCTCCCACCTGCAGAAGAGACTGATTTGTGGATGTAGATGTGTTGGGAAAAAAATGCCACTCTGTGCCCTTATCATATTGCTCTTTGAATCAAGATGCAGTGAGGGCACCTTGGTAAAACCTGCTTCTAATGTGATTGGGGTTTTTTTGGCGTCTTAAAAGTTTGTCTCAAGAAGAGCCAAACCCTTATCACCCAAAGTATTAAA
The DNA here is from genome assembly GCF_006229205.1 of Suricata suricatta. Lineage (NCBI taxonomy): Eukaryota > Metazoa > Chordata > Mammalia > Carnivora > Herpestidae > Suricata > Suricata suricatta. The sequence goes on along the minus strand of NC_043701.1, from coordinate 107,468,474 downwards.
TCTGCTCTTTGTTTCTTTGGAAGATCCACTGCTAAGAATAATATCATGGATTCAATTTTAGCTTGCCGATAAACAGACTCAAAGCTCAATTGTTGTGTGCACGATATGTCTCCTACCTTCTCCAGCAATAGCTTTTCACTCCTGGTCAATAAAAGTGTTAAGTATGAATGGATTATAATGACGTCAATAATTTCTCTCTACTCCTAGTGGGGTTGCTTCTATTAAGCTATTACAACGACCCTCACCATTCCTACCAGCAACACCACCACCACCATCACCAGCACCTTCACCACCACCAAAACCTTCACTGGCAGCACCAACCACCACCACCCCTTCCACCACCACCCATACCTTCACCTCCACCACCACCACCACGACTATCAGCAATACCTTCACCACCGCCACCACCACCACCAATACCTTCACCTTCACCAACCACCACCACCCCTTCCACCACCACCACCATCACTGCTGCCACCACTCCCACCACCACCACCACCATCACCACCATCACCATCACTACTCTGCATCACCCTTACCACCAGCATCACCACCACATCAGCTCTGCTTGGCGAGGACCTTGAGTGTGTAGCCACTGACTAGTCTCTTCATCTCTTTTATAAATTCTCATTTCCATCAAACCTGCATTTTCTATAGTGGCCCACATTTGTAAATCATTTTACTATCTACCAGTCAGACGAACCTAGGGTCTAGGAGTCACCCTGGACTCCTTCTTCTCCCTCACGCCTTCCACCTCAAATCCATTACCAAGTCCATTCTCCCTCCTCCTCTCCATTTCCACAGCCATGGACTGAGTCCAGGTTCCATGACTTACCGGCAGACTGGAAAAGCTGCTGGTGCTAAGTAGTAAGTATGCATTGCCAAGAGAAGGTGGGAGCTTTTGGCTCAAGTCTCAGCCCTGATACACTGCTACCTCATAGCTTCTCCAATCACAGATCGTTCCTCTATAAAATGAGCCAGTGATGCTCAGGACTCCTGGCTGTTGTTAGGATAAGACGTTAAGTAATATTATACACAAAGTTCTTTGTACAAGGTAGGTGCTCAACAAACAGAAAATGCTGTTTCCATTTATGCACTATGAGCTTTGTGAAGTACTTTGTACCCGGGTTCCCATGTCCACACAGCTCACCACCTTCGAATTCATCTACCATGCCACTGTGAGAGGGCCCTTGGGAAAGGGCAGAATCACCTCTTCTTACATCTCATTGATGCCTGTATTTCTAGACTCAGGTTCCAGTGCCCGCCCACCTGTCCTACTTCCCACCACTTCCATGAGGCCCTTTATTCCAGTCATAAAACAAACTGCAGTTCCTCAAATGTCCCACAGATACAGCTATTCATGTCCTGACTGCAGAGAGATTCAAATTCATCAAAACAGAGATGGAGCTATGCCCTCTGTAATTCCACATGACATAGAGCTGGCACCCTCCCCAGCATGACCAGGGCCATGCACAGTGGCCTTCTGAGGGGGTCCTTCCCCCAGTGAGGCTTTACAACAGCTTCTTCATCTATAGTCAACTGAGGGAGGAGCTGCTTTCTCCGGGCGCCAGGAAGTGACGTCAGGGGTGCTGTGGGAAAACAGAGGCAGACATTTTGTTTTGTTTTCGGCTAATGTTTTGATTCCTTAAGACACCAAGGAATTCAGGAAAAACCTGCCGACACTGAGAGTTTCAGAAGAAACACCAACAAGGGTAAAATAAATAAATACAGAACATATGAAGTGCCAAAAAAAAATGTTAGAAAGAGAAAAAGGTGCGGAGGGTCCACTTTCATAAACATAAACTGTGTGCTGTGTGTGCAGCTAGCCCTGTTTTCTTGCGTGGGTAGGCACAAACACATATGAAGAAAATTTCCAAGCAGATTCTTGCACCTACTTCAAGATTGAACTGGGACTAAACCCAGCCCATTAGACAGTATAAAAGTATTCACTGGATGGCAAAAGTGCTACCTAATGCTTCAGGAGTTCTTATCGTGTGCTAAGGCACATTTCTAAATGCTTCGCATAGATTACCTCCTTCCTCCCCACTACCTCTCTGACAGATACTAACTACTGTTATTCCCATTTTAGAGGAGATCACTAAAGCACAGAGAGGTTAAGAACCTTCCAGAATTCCTCCAGTAAGTGGTGAAACCATGATGTTTCCCCAGGCAGCTGGGCTCCAGGGACGCCACCATCGGTGAGGACAATCTGCTGCCCTTTGTGATACTGAGTTCCACATTCTTATGCACCAAATTATCTCTTGTTTAAACGAAATCTGCCTTTCTAAGAAATTCAGAGTCCCCCAATTATTACAGTTGACATATCCTGAGAGCGCTGATCTGTGGAGGAGCACAAGACAAGGTGCATCTCTTGACCTGGAGTCCAGTGGTCTTACCACCTTGTCTCCTTAGCCAGCGTGGACCACATGATGAATCATGATATACAAGCTCGTGGATATGTCCCCAGCTCCTTCAATGCCTCCTTTCTTCAGGCAACCCCCAAATCTGGTTAAATCCAACTCACAGCACACAGCCGTGCTGGCTCATCCACTTTAAGTTAAAGATCACTAACTTCAAGGGAGGCCCTTGGTGCCACCCCATAATCTTCCTGTAGTTTCCCAGGCCTGAATGACTCACTTGCTTCTTCTTTGGTGGTAATTTCAGGTCCAACAGTAAAAGTTAATGGAAAACCATGGCAACTAAATAAAAATGGCAGGACCACTGAGAATCTGGACTTTTCAGGAATGTGGTTTTGAGATACTCCATCAGATAAAGCGCCCCAACTGGCCAACTACCTGGTAAAGCATGATAACCAGATACAAAACTGAGAGCTGCAGTAGGTAAGGAGGTACATTTTCTTCCCTATTATGTGTACACACAGAGACACATACATGTACATATGTACAGACATGTGTATACACGTAGGCAGAGAAAGTGAAAGAGCCATTGTTTTCTCTTACCATTAACAAAAATTTTTCAAGTTTACTTATTTTATTTTAAGAAAGAGAGAGAGGGAGGCAGAGAAAGACGGGAGAATCTCAAGCAGCCTCCACACTGTCAGCACAGAGCCTGATCCAGGACTTGATCTCACGAACCGTGAGATCATGACCTGAGTCAAAACCAAGAGTTAGAGACGCTCAACAGCCTGAGCTGCCCAGGCACCCCTCTGTCTTATTTCAGGCCATCACTTGCCACCCCTGCCCCCTCTAGATACAAATCTACCTCTGCAGTTGCCACAGAGCCGAGACTCCTCAATGCGTCATCACTACCTCCCGCTTCCCACCCTTTCATGAAGTTCAGGAACTGCTGAGACAGAGACAGATTTGGAAATCAGGGACCCTCAGACCAACTCCTGGGTACCCTAAGGTTTGGTCGGTGCTGTCCCCAGCAATCAGCCGTCAATTACAGGCTGTTTCTGTGGAAACCTCTGACACAAGCACGGGTCAACTGGGAACTGCCCGTGGCCCCACGACGGCCTCTCTGATAACTGATCCTTTGACGCAGAGCTGGCTTAAGAAATTGCCATGAGCACACGGTGCCTCTTGCTCTCTGAAGCCCAGCTTCAAATTACTCACTCACTGCATGAAGCGTGAAGTTAGGATTTAAAAGGCAAACCTATTTCCTACCGGGTTTCAAAGACCTCTCTAAACTGAAGTCGCGGCCAGAAGCAGATAGAACCACTGCTCTGGGCAATGACTCAGCACCCCCCCCCCCAAACCAAGAGATGAAGGCACATTTGCGCTGCAGGAAATGAGACCCAGAGACCCTCGTCTGACCAGTCCCCCCAGGAGCTGGACCCAACACCTGCGTGCTCCGCAGCTGCGGGCCATGTGCACAGGGAGCTCCTGTGCCCGGCTGCCTGGGTGGTCCGCAGCCGGGACAGCGCTGGTGAAGGGCAGGCCCCGGCCTTGACCAACATGTTTGCATCTGGCAAAAACATCCCACAGCTGTCGGCCCCCCTCCCACAGTGTCCCAGTTCTTCTTGCCCTTCCCGGTTCATTTTGATCACCTCGTCACCGTGTACGCAGGGGAAATGGCAAAACGGAGGTCCGCTTCGCTTCGTTCCTGCCTGGAGCACATTTAAGAGGCTGCTGTTTTCTTTCCTGCTCAGCTGGATTGATTCTCCCCTTTGAGGTGCGCAGAAGGGATGCTGGCCTGGTGAGCAGCCTGAGAAGGAGCTGGTAATCTGGCTCCATTTGCTGCATGTCCATATGCAGTTGGAGGGGAGAAACTATACAATGGAAAGCGTGGTGTTCGCCCATGAAAGGACTAAGAAATGAGCACAGAGAAATGCTGGACGACCCCAAGGTCAGGGAGCTGGTGGGAGACGAGTAAGAACGAGGTTCTGGTTGTCGCTGCTGACATTTTGTAGCAATCTTCTGATCACCAGTGTTTGGGTACATAGGTTATCACAACAGAACAGGGTGGGGATAAGTCAGGAAGGTTACCGTCGAGTAGATGAGCTCAAAACTGGGTCAGATAAAGCCTCTCGGTCTGAAATATGTGTTCTGGCCAAGGGATGGTGGTGGGAGGCGTGCAGGGAATTACACACAAACGTATCACAATTGCCTCTCACATTCTCATGTTCGTCTTATGCTTTACAAGACCTGATACACACATGATCTCGTGCTAACTTCACATGAAAGCCTGAGAAACTTTTCACAAATTAGGAACTAGGGCCCACAGATGTTGAGTGAAGTTTCCTACAATTCAGACACTCTACAGGGCAAGGTCAGGCCAAGACCCCCAAGTTTATCCAGAGGGAAGGAAACTCAGTGCCTGTAGGGATTAGCCCAGGAGCACAAATGTATGAAGGCGGGTCCACTGCAGAGCAGGGAGTACCCCGGACAGTCCAGATGCTTCCTCAGTGACCAACACTTTTTTTAAGTTTCATTTAATTAAGCAATCTCTACACCCAACGTGGGGCTCAAACTCACGATCCTGAGATCAAGAGTTGCACGCTCCTCCGACGGAGCCAGCCAGGTGCCCCCTGACGCGCACTTTTATCCGCAGGACTTTGTTCCCCCAGAACACAGGTCTGGGGCCTACACGCCAGGTCAAGTCTTCCCAGTACCGCGCAGATCCCAACATCACGTGCTGTAATGACGCAGTCCCCTCAGGTGTTCAGAAATGGCAAGAAAGCCGGGGTGGGGGGCAGATGGGGGACCTCCCTCAACTGCACAACAGTCTGGGTCTAAGAGCTCCAGAAGAGGCAGAAGAGAGAAGGAGAGAAGGTGGAACAAGAATCACGTTCAACCCTCTCTCAATACCTTACTCTGCTGTTTCTATGAAATCTTACCAATGCTTCTGCGCAGTAGCTTGCAGAAAAAGCAAGGCAGAAATAGGCTGACAGAAGGGAAATCCTGTGGGGCAACTGGGGAGCTTGGTCAGTTAAGCCCACTTTGGCTCAGGTCATGACCTCATGGTTCGTGGGTTCAGGCCCCATGGCGGACTCTGTGCTGACAGCTCAGAGCCTGGAGCCTGCTTCCGATTCTGTATCTCCCTCTCTGCACCTCCCCTGCTCCTACTCTGTCTCTATCTCTCAAAAATAAAATAAAACATTAAATAAATAAATAAATAATAAATTTAAAAAATTAAGAAAAAAAAGGAGGGAAATCCTGTAACCCAAGAGCAGTCATTGAAGCTTAAACCTCAAGGAGAAGCTCCCCTCTGGGTGTGCCCCATCCTCTCACAGCGAGTACCCAGCTGCCTTCCTGCTTCTGGAAATGCAAGTTAAATACTGAATGGCTGAGCCCTTCAGGGTGTGGTCGCAGGACCCGCAACACAACAGTTCGTGCTGGGCACCCACAGGAGGGGAGCCCGGCTTCTCATAATTCTAAGAAGCACAGGAAAGCTCAGCCCTGGGGCAAACTCAGTGCAGGCAGCCTTGGGGATGAAACGGTGTTCAGGGAACTCAGTGTGCCAATTTCAGGCAGGTTAACTGACTATGGCCCCATCGTCCCCCAGGATGCTGATGCGACAGTTTAAGACAGATATGGAGAGGCACGGAAATTTAAGACAGAGTAGGTGAACAAAGCAAGTTATCAAATGATAACGGAAGGAAAGATCCCATGTAGATACACACACCCTCTGCCCCACAAGGCATCCACATATGTCTGGATGAGGTGCAGATGTATACAGAAAGATCTGAAAGATCGCAATTCACCACAGTGGCTATTTCCGAGGCACGGTGGTTTGATTAGTAAGAATAGTGAAATCAAACTCATTATTGTATCTTGAACTTGCCAGGGCCTGAACAATCCCGTGGTGTGTCAGGACCCTTGGAAGAAAAATCTCTTCTTGCCTTGGTGTGCTATTGCTGCATGCATCTCTTCCTCCCATTCCTTTTTCTTTCAAAATGTTTTAATGTTTATCTATTTTGAGAGAGAAAAAATGTCAGAGGAGAGACAAAGAGAGAAGAGAGAGAGAATTCCAAGCAGGCTCTGTGCAGCACAGAGCCCAACATGGGCTCAAACCCAAAAACCATGGGATCATGACTTGAGCCAAAACCAAGAGTCAGATGCCCAATCAACTGAGCTACCCAGGCATCCCACCTCTTCCCCCATTCTAAAGCAAAAGCTTATCTACATGCCTGCTTCTTTGCTCAAATCACAAGGGCTTCATGGGCTAAACACAAGTCTCATTCAAATCTTTACCTCTAGCATAGAGCACACAGTGCCAGGAGCCTGGTAATGCCAACTGAATGAATAAATAGCACAAATCAATGCAGACACCTGGGCACCCAGTCGTCTGAGGGCAAAAGAGGCAGTGACCTCAAGTGGCCCTCTGTGAGGGACAGCATGGTGCTCAGCTCTCAGGCCAGAGTCTTATTTATAATTTAACAACTGCATAATGCCTATGCTCTTCAAACAAGATGTTAAGGTTTTATAGCACTCTACCTAGCCATGGATATGGTCTACAAAGGAAGGTGTTCCTTCAAAGGGAGTTCTTCCGGTTTCCAAGGCCTGGGCATGTGGGGTTGTCTTTGGCATGCCTTTTATCCTTCATGTTTTCATATCTAAACCAGTGTGTCTCCTCCTCTCCTTTATTTCTGTAGTGACAAGGGTCCCAGGATGCTGATCTCAGGGCACCGAGAGGCTCAGGCCACCCTCTCCCACGGCAAATGCCTCTTCTCCGACCCAGTGTGCCCACACATACTCTCCTTGTCTGTGTCTTCCTCCAAGTGGAATGCCAGCAAGCTTGGTCCCATCCCAAGACTTGCTCACCCAGGCCACACCTGGCCTCCCTGCAGGTGGCATTAGAAACTTCTGAAATGTCTCAGGCCACTGCCCTCCCCAAATGCTGTGTGACTGACATGAGACTGTCCAGGGTCTCATCTCCTTCTCTCCGGTTTGCACTCAACATCCCGAATCTGATTGCCTTAGTGTCTAATACGGTCATTCCTTACTCTAAGGGCTGGGCACGCTTGTCACCCATCAGGAACCCCGTTGCCTGTCTATTTCCAGGACGCCTTTACCTCCTTCCACAGTGAACTCTGCATTCTCTCCATCCCCACAGCCCACACTGACTTCCAGGTCAAGCAACCTCAGGTGACTTTAGGGGCTGACCAGGTAACTCTAGGGCAATGGCCGGGTATTAGGCAGAAGCAGGCAAGCATGTGCTGTGTATGAGATTTTCAAGTCCATGTTCTTATAAGATACAATCAAAATGCTCAGACTGAAGGCCGCCAGTTTTCCAAGTGTGTGAACCATTATTTGGAGTTTTCTCAGACCTACAGCATTCCTCATGGAACTCGTAATTTCCTTATGAACACAGGTGCATAAAATACTGCCCCAAGCACAAAAGGCTTCCTCCAAAAGCACTATACAAACTAAACTAAAAAAATTTAGGGGCACCTAAGGTGGCTCAGTTGGCTGAGCATCCAGCTCTTGATTTCAGCTCAGGTCATGATCTCACAATTCATGGGATCAAGCCCCATGCTGGGCTCTGCGCTGATGCCACGGAGCTTGCTTGTGATTCGTGCTCTCTCTGCTCCTCCTCCACTCACTCTCGCCCTTAAAATAAATAAATTTTAAAAATTCAATCTACGGTTTCTATATTATTATAGAAAACCCAATCATTCATTTATTCAAAAAGGTTTTGTGAGTTCCCTGTCGGTGCCAGGCACTAGAGATACAACGGTAAGGAAGAGATAAGCTTTCTGGGAGCTTACATTTGACTCAGGGGAAGAATGAAGGCACAAAGAAATAAATGTGGGATATATCAAAATGGGGAGGGGCAGAGCCGTGGAGGTGGAGCCCCTGGCACAATAAATGAATGAAGGCCATGTAACTACATTGGACAGGCACAGACCAGGCAGGACAAATGTGTGCAGAGGCCTTGAGACAGGAATGACTTGGATATGTCCCTAGGTACCAAGGAAGCCCTGTGGCGGTGACAGATAGGGCAGGAGAGGGCAGAGGGAGGTGATGTGAAGAGATGGGGGAAGGCCGGGTTATGGGTAAGGACCATGGATTTCCTTCCTGGGAAACCATTCAAGGGTTTTTAATAGAGGGATAATACAATTTGGTTTCTACTTTGAAGGGCTCAGGAAAGCCGTTGCACGCTGAATGGAGAAAGCATGGCACAACAGAGATGTAGATTAGAGTCGGGAATCAAGGGTGCCTCCCTGGTCTGGTCACTGTGATGCTGGGAAGGACACTGAACTCTGGTGACCCTGTGTGCCTCTCTAAGTATAAAGGGCAGTCCTGGATAACTGACCTTTGGGGAATTCCAGCCCCAATCTGGGCACTGAGTTAACACCTACAGGGACACCACCAGCTAAAGCAAGTGTTTAACCATGGTCACAGAGGGCTGGCCTGGTACGTGATGTCGTAAACTTCTAGAAGCTCCACAAGTGAACCAGAAATCCTTATTCTGTGTGACTGACCAACAAAGGGATACTTCTCCCCACTCCCAGAGGAGCACAGCACACCCAAAGGCTTAGCGGTAACAATGGGGGCCAGAAATGTGAGCAGCGAAGGAGAGAAACATCCTTACTCATGCTTTGGTCAAGCACCAGCCACGCCCAGGTCATGTCAGGCTCCCAAGTCAGACTCAAAAGAGCTGCCAAAGGACTCAGCATATGAAATAAAATGATCTGAGGAAGGGGCGACTTATGACACCTGAAGAAATCCCACTGACAGTCCTGCCCATGGTCTACCTCCCATTGTAACAATGCTGTGACGACAGGTCAAAAATTCCCACGGAGCAGGAGAGAGCTGTGGCATGCGTAGAGTGAGGGCCGTTGTGGGTCTCAGTTGTCCACAGAGCCTCTCCATTTCCCAGCAGCCCTAAGCAATGTGTCCGAAAGCACCACCATCCATCTCAATAGTCATGACATTTAACAACAAGAGCTAATCACTCTTCAGCCGACACAGGTATGTGCCACCTGGATACAGGTTATATGATCTACAAATACACCCCAGCCAATAAACCCAGCACTCAGGCAATCTGCAGTGATTAATCATGGGTAATCAAGCTCATGCTGTATTATGCAACGATTCTATGGGACTGTAATGCACATAAATTATCCCTTTCTTAGAGATAAACACTTCTCTCTTCTGTATATTACCAATCTGTCCATCAAGTTAAGAAAAGTGTTTTCTTTTTAAAATACAGATGTGCTCAGCTAGCTCCTCTGTGACGGACAACTCCCAGGTGGCGAGGGTGTAATGGCTAAACTCCTGGATTTCAGGGGTTCTGCTGAACTCTCCAAGCCCTTCACAATCTCCGCCCCTGACTTACTTCTCTCCAGTCAGCGGCACACACCGCATGCTTGAACAAAAGAGGAAGGCTCGCCATTTCCAGAACACAGTTTAGGCGCCATGAACGGCATCCGATTTCAAGGAGATGAATGCAGCAAGCAGGGACAGATTCAGATCCTGAGTTAGACAAAAGCAACTCAAGCAGGGACCAAATTCATCCACCCACTCGCTCACTCGCTCACTCATTTCTCCAATAATTTTACCAGGCACCGGCCAGGATGCTGGGAGGAAAGGGTACAAACAAGAATGGACAAGATACCTTCTGGCCTCAAGGAGCTTCTACTCTTTTCTATTAAAACATACAGAACTGTTGATATGTGACTGTTATTGACCTACAAAACAGATGATTCCTTATGGGAGAACCCAACAGTTAGGCTACACACCAACTATTCCCAGGTGATTTGTCAAGTAGGGATCAGAAATTGTCCCTTCTTAGAGACAGACAGCACCTGAAATGCCCCAAAGAGCAGTCATAATCAAAATGGGCTTACAGTGCAAGCCGACACTCAAAGAAATGTCACTGACAGAGGTTTAAGTGTATGACCTTCATTAGCCTTCAAATAAGAGCAAATCTCTAAAGTGGGGGGAGGGTACTGAGGTCTGGATACCAGAGAGCCTGGATCTATAGTGTACCTCCAAATTAGTGGCTATAGGCCCAAACTCAAGTCAAAACAGTAATGTCCCATTCCAATTAAGACTCAAGGGAAAGAGGGGGCAGAGTGTAAGAGTTACTGACAGAATGCTTATCTCCAAATCTGGGTAGTCAAAAACCCCAGTAAGAGCTGGAAGTCCCAAGTTGATCATAAATATCTGGGCCCCGGTAACTTCTAATTATCATCAGTAGGCGGGGAATTGCACTGCCTCCCACTTTTCTATGCAGCTGTATCTCGCAGATGAGGAAGCATTTCTCAGCCAAAGACTGACATGGGGAAGCCTGGGCAAACCTTCATTATAACCACAGAAGTGGTGCTTTTCCGCAGGACGCTCTCAGAAACCCGGATCACATGTTCTCTACTCGGCCCCCTGGGGCTCCTGCCATAACACAACACGACTCAGGTTGAGTCTAGAATGTCTACTTCTAACGTGGCTCTTTGGCTCTTCTTAGGGAAAAATCCTCAAGAACAATCCAGAGAAGCGCTCCAATCGGGAGATGTTATAATATGTCCACCCAGCATCAAGAACAACCAATCTTAGGCAATACACCATTTCTGAAATCCATTTTCCACCCAACTTCTTCGAGACTCTAGAAACACAACAGAGTCATGTCCTTTTGTTCTTCAACAGAACCCCGGAAGCCTGGCATCGAAAGGTCTGGGACGTCTAGAAGCTGGTAGTTGTTCCATTCAGCCATCAGGAGTTTCCTTCTGTTCTTTGCTAACTTCCCACCATAAACAAACGCAGATGCTCACTAGAACCTTGTATAGCACATTATTTTAGAGTGTTTTCTTTAAAAATATACATGTCTTAGGCCACAAAAGTTAGTTGTTTCTAGGCTTGGAAAAATATACTGTTTTGCACTATACAGACTAGACTTTTGGAATTGGACTACTTTGTGCCACAAGATTCTATACCCCATATTGGCATCCTATACACAATTGCGTGAGACCCACTGGGAGACCTAATCACACAGGTGCATTAAATTTTTTTAAGGTTGATTTATTTTTGAGAAACAGCATGCAAGCTGGGCAGGGGCAGAGAGAGAGGGAGACACAGAATCTGAAGCAGGCTCCAGGCTGTGGGATGTTGGCACAGAGCCTGATGCAGGGCTCAAACTCACAAGCTATGAGATCATGACCCAAGGCAAAGTCGGACACTTAATGGACTGAGGCACCCTGGCGCCTTGAGGTACATATAATATCTACATGGTCAACATCTATTTGTGAGCAACCTTCTCTCCCCCTCCACCACAAAGTTTTTGGTATTATTCCCTAGCAGTAACTGTGACCAGTAATTGGAGAGAATGGCTCATCAGAGTGATAATCACTTATTTTTGCTGTTGTCATCGACAATCACTTTTTTAAAAACATTGTTTGTACTAGAAAGCTACTTCACCTCCTGCCTCAGAATGGGTGCCTCAAAGCAGGCAGCTATTCTCACTATGAGAATGCAGTGCTTTTAGAACAAAAAGATACATGAATGAGAAATTTCTAGGAAGAAGTCCAAAGCTTACTCAAACCTTCCTAAGAAATGATGGGAAATCTGATGGCAGCCCTGCCTCACAAGCCCTGTGGAATGAACACAGTGAGGTCACAGGAGATGCTTGGACAGAAGGAGGAAATCAGTTGTGACTGAGGCCCTGGGTACAAACTTGTGCATAGGAGACTCCTTAGGACATTTGCAGGTGCAAGAAAATGGGGCAGTCCAACAAAAAACAGCCAGGGCAGATGCCAATGACATTCCAATGTGCGCCAAACAACAAAGCAAAGATACTGAGAAGTAGAACGCGTGATAGGAAACCAGCACGTAAGAGCCTGAGTGAGGAAACAGCCAACCACGCGCTCCAGCAAGGAGCGCTCTGGGAACGAGCATTCCTGTTTCTTCAAACCTGCGGAAAATAAACCACTGGGTGACCAGATAACCGCTGGACGCTAGCTGCCAGCTTCGGTGCCGCCCAGCGCTACACGCTTCAGCCCACGCCAGCAGTGTTGCCAGCAGGTCTCGGTCTTTCCCTGTACAATTAAGGAAGAAAAGGTAAAGTGGAAACAGAGAGAGCGAGAATGCCTTATCTCCCTTCCTCTTCCCTCCCAATAGGTCATTTGACTAAAAAAATACAATAAAATTCTTAGATAAGCTTCCAACGGCTGTTCGGTTGTTCAGGGTCAGGTGACAGATAAGGGCTAAGGGGGGACCAGCGTGTGGCTCCTTGGGGTGCAAATCTCTGTGTAAGCTAAAATACCCCCTGAACAAATGTTACTAACAGATGCCAATTAACTCAGGTGTGTACACGCAACGCTTTTACATAACAAGGCAGCACCAACCAAAGCAAACGTAAAACCAAACAATCTGTTGCTCTGTCTTGGTTGACTTTTTGTGACAACAGGCAATTAATTGTAGCTCTGGGCAGGGAGTGAGTTGCCAGCTTAGAATCCAATAACACATAGATTAGGCATTCTCATAGGCATTGCTGATACATAAAAACCATCCTGTAGGCTTTTCAAGACATTGTTTAAAAAATGACAGAAGAAACTGAGAAGGGAGTGAAGACCAAAGAAAAGTGGGCCATAATTTACCAAATTTTATAAGGACACTTGTGCCGATAAGACATGGCTTGCATATTGTGTGAATCTGTTTTACATAGTCATGCAATGTTTATAGCAGCGCTATCAACAATAGCCAAATTATGGAAAGAGCCCAAACGTCCATCAACTGATAAGTGGATGAAGAACATGTAGTATACACATGCATACACATGCACACGTGCGTACACACACACACACACACACACACACACACACACACACACACTGGAATATTACTCAGAGATCAAAAAGAATGAACTCTTGCCATTTGCAACTACATAGATGGAACTAGAGTGTATTATGCTAAGCGAAATAAGTCAGTCAGAGAAAGACAAATATCATATGATTTCATACTTCTATGAAATTTACAAAACACAGTAGATGAAGGGGCACCTGAGTGGCTCAGTTGGTTAAGCATCTGACTTTAGTTTATGTCACGATTTCATGGTCTGTGAGTTCAAGCCCTGCATCTGACTCTCTGCTGTCCACACAGAACCCACTTCAGTTCCTCTGTCTCTCTCTGTCTCTGTCTCTGACCCTCTCCTGCTTGCACACACTCAAATATAAACACTTAAAAAAAACACCCCACAACAGATGAACATAGGGGAAGGGACGGAAAAATAAGACAAAAACAGAGAGGGAAGCAAACCATAAGAGACTCTTAAATACAGCAAACAAACTGGGGGGTGTTGAAGAGTTGGGGGGGATGGGTTAACTGGGAGATGGGCATTAAAGAGGGCACTCGTTGGGATGAGCACTGGGTGTTATACATAAGTGATGAATCGCTGGGTTCTACTCCTGAAACCAATACTATACTGTATGTTAACTAACTTGGATTTAAATAAATAAATAATTCCTCCCTGGCCTCCCAAAATGAATAAAGAGAGCACTGCTTTGAAGGGTGCCAAGTTACCAGCCACCCCCTCAAAGGGGCCCAGACCTGGATGGCCAGGAGTTGAAGGTGTGCTGTCTTACATCGAGTGGTCCAGAGCAAGGGCAGAAGCCCGGGCTAAAAGCATCAAGAAATGGCGGTGTACAGAAAAGCAATGACTGGGGCTGAAGAATGGGCAAGTCCAGCCACAGCAAAGGGACTGTGGTTCTAGCAGGAGGATGCTCACCCCATTGCAGGGGCTCACTGCATCCAACTCTATCTCTTGCCCCCTCTTCCAAGTCTTGGCTCTGGTCATACGAGCCAGTACTGGCAGCTTGGAGCCCGGGTGCGCAAGTCCCCATGAAAACATTGCTCTGTTATGATTCTGTTCATTAGGGTCACAAGAACTAACTTTCAGTTTTCTGAGGATTAACTATGCTCTTCCAAGTTGCTGGGGATCTGACCTCTCTCTACCTGTATCAGGGTGTCAACGGTCATTAATGTGTTCTGAATTGTAACCAATCATGTCACAGATGGACACTTGACCTGCACGCCATTTGTAAATTGGTTGTGACTGACTACAGGTTTTGACCTGTAATATTTTGGCCAAGATATGGGTTCTCTTAGGGCTTAATAACTTTGGTGGGGAGTGGGAACTCTAGGCAAATGAATTTGGCTGTCAAGTGCGGGACTATCTGGTGAGAGGTAAGATGTTTAGGAAGTAGCCCAGTTAGAAGACTATTGCTCCTTTTAAGCATCATCATTAAATGTGTGGCATCAGGAAAGGGGAGGAAAGAAACTTTTAAGATGTTGCCAAATAAGCCTAGTTTTGTATGACTGAATGATTGTAGGGGGTGGGGAAGACAGGGAGGTAGAATTAAGTAGTACTCTGAAGATCTTTTCCTTTTTGAGTATTTTTAATTGAATAAAATCCATCATGTGAAAGTATACAACTTAGTGGTCTGTAGTATATTTACAATGTTGTGAACCCCTCACCACTATCTAATTTGGGAATATTTCCAATGCTTCTGTTAGCAATCTCTCCCCCCACCCCTGGCAAGCACCAATCTACAATCCTTCTGTATGGATTTGCCCATTTGGGACATTACATATAAATGGAATCATAAAATTCTTGGCTTTTTGTGTCTTTTTTTGCACTTAGCTAATTTATTCATACCATAGCAGTCATGTCATTCATTGTAATGGCTGAATAATATTCCATTGCATGGAGAGACCACATTTGTTTCTCCACTCGCCGGCTGGTGGACATTGGGTTGTTTCCACCTTTTGGCTCTTATGCATAATGCTGCTGTGAACATTTGTATACACGTGTTAGTGTGAACATATGTTTTCAAAATCATCTACATAGAGAGTTCTGAGGAACTGCCAACCTATTTTCCACAGTGGCTACACCATTTTATCTTTTCACTGGCAATGTATGAAGGTTCCAATTCCTGCGCATACTCATTTACACTTGTTATTTCCTGCTTATTAAAAACTTTTACTTAAAAAAAAAGACTTTGACTTGAATCATCCTAAGTGGGTGTGAAATGGTAACTCACTGTGATTCTGATCTACATTTCCCTAATGATGAACGATGTTGTACTTTTTCCATATGTTCTTCTTTTTTTTTGGAAATTTACACATCTTCTTTGGAGAAATGTCCATTCAAATCCTTTGTCCCTTTAAAAATTGAGTTGTCTTGGGGCGTCTGGGTGGCTCAGTCAGTTGAGCGTCCGATTTCGGCTCAGGTCATGATCTCACGGTTTGTGGGTTCGAGCCCCACGTCAGGCTCTGTGCTGACAGCTCAGAGCCTGGAGCCTGCTTCCGAGTCTGTGTCTCCCCTTCTCTCTGCCCCTCCCCTACTCATGCTCTGTTTCCCTCAGTCTCAATAAGAAACATAAAAGAAAAATTTTTTAAAAATTGGTTTGTCTTTTTATAGTGGTATTGTAAGAGTTCTTTATATATTCTGGATGCTCGGCCCTTATCAGATATGTGATTTGCAAATATTCTTTTCCCATTCTCTAGATTGCATTTTCACTTTCTTGATAGTGTCTTTTGACACACACAAGTTTTTACTTTTGATAAAGCCCAATTCATCTATTTTTCTTTGATTGCTTGTGCTTTTTGTGTCCTGTTTAAGAAAATTTGCATAACCCAAGATCATGAAGACTTATCTCTATATTTCCTTCTGAGAGTTTTATAGTTTTAGCTCCTACATCCATTTTGAATTAATTCCTGTATGTGGTATGAGACAGGGATCCGACTTCATTATTTTGCACGTAGGTGTCCGTTTGTCCCAACAACAGTTGCAGAAGAGACTACCCTTTCTCTATTGAATGGTCTTAGCCTGTTTATTGAAAAGCAGTTGACCATAGATATTTAAGTTTATTTCTGGATTTTCAATTCTACGCTCTTGATCTATAAATCTGTCCTTATGTTGGCACCACTCTGTCCTGATTACTGTTTCACTGAGGTAAGTTATGAAATTGGTAACTCCAACTTTGTTCTTTTTTCAAGATTGTTTAGGCTATACATGGTCTCTTGATTTCCATATGAATTTTAGGATCGCCTTATGATGTTTTTCCCCTATTTTCAAATTTGAGGCTCTTCTAAGCCCTCTCTGTAGATCATAACACAGGGAGGGGGAAAGAATATTTAAATGGGAATGAAGAGACATCAGTGCCTATCAGTCAGTTATGACTGCCTTCAGTGGGTCTGTTTTTCACTGTGAAAAGTTAGAGTTTGGAATAGATGATTTCTACGTTCCAAATTAAAATTTCAGCATTCTAAAAAATACATATAAACGAACTAGCTATAGAAAAATTTTACATACCTATTTTGAGAGTTAGCCAGGAAGAGAGAGCAGAGTAAGGAAAAGGCTTAATTGCGCTGGAGTCCCAAGGAAGGCTAATACGGGATTGTAGCCTGAGACGAGCAAGCCTGCAAAGCAACCTCAAGAGGATTCCTTCTCAGGAGCTTCTGGAAAAACAGGAAGACAAGCAGGGAAGTGTAGAGCATGGGAGCCCAGGGGGAGGACTGCTCCAGAATGGCAGGAAGGGTCAATAAGGCTACAAGTCGGGAGACTGAGGTAAAAGGAACACTGAAAACTGGCGACGGTTATACTTATCAACACAGGGGCTCTGGTTGTCCAGGGAGAGTAGTTTTGGTGGAGTAACAGGGTGAGAAGCCAGAGCGGACGGCGCTGAGGAATGAGCAGGAGGTGAGGGAGTGGAGGCGTGAAGGATGGACAGCAAAGCTGGAAAACTGGAGAGAAACAGTAGTCACTGAGGGAGGGGAGGAGCAGGCGTCAAGAGAGGATTTTGCCTTTTTAACTTGAGAGAGACCTGAGGCCTAAATGCCAATGAAAGGAGCTACAAGGGGAAAGGCTAACGATCCAGGGGAGAGAAGAAGGCAGTAAGATACGTTGATTGTCATGGAGGAGGACACGTGTGGGGAAGAGCACTGGGTGTTCTATGGAAACCAACTTGACAATAAACTATAAATAAATAAATAAATAAATTTTTTAAATGGAGGGGAAAAATGCCAAAGCGGGGGAGTCTTCAAGCCACAGGTGAAGAGACTGGCTTTAGTCGGAGGACACGTGTTCATCTACAGCAGGAGTGAAGGAGGAAAGGGTGAGCAGGGATGCAAGTAGGTTTGAGATTTAACGGTAGAAAGCTGAAGAACTTTCCTTCTGAGAGCTTTCATATTCTCAGAGGAGAAACCAACTAGGCATCTGCTGGGCTGGGGGAGAGCAGGAGGGAGGAGGGCTTGTGAAGAAAGTTCTCCACAGAAAGCAGACACAGAAGCTGGACTGAGAAACCCAGCAGGGGGGTGGCAGTGCCAGGCAGTGGTGTGGGCCACATGGGGCTGAGGACCATGAGCTTACCATGGCCCCAAGACCACAGGCTGGGAGACTTTCTAGAGCTGCCCGCCCCGCCCTGGGCCCCAGCACACAGACCATGTGGATCTGCCCCTGGGCCAAAGCAGACTGACCTCTAAAGTGGCCAACCAACCAGTCAGCTCGATTTTTCACACCCATCTTGAGCAAGAAAATTCAAGAACTCCTGGTAGTTCTCCACGTTCACTGTAGGACTCACGTGTGTCAGATTCTCTCCCCTCGTGCAGCACATTTGGTACTTGGTTCACAGAAGAGAACTGCTGAGCCATTACTCTCCCCCCCAAGAAAACAACCTTTGGGTCCCCAACTTTCCTGCCAAAGCTACTGATGCCACCACTGTGGTAAGACATCGAAAACAGAGCCAGCCATTGGGCACCACCTGGCAACGCTCATATTTTGCATTTTGCTAATTAAAGAAAAAAAGTTGAGTAGTGAATTGCTGCAATTATTACCTTCCCAACCTTCTTTCAGTGTTCTCCAGATTCCACCCCCTGCCATCACTGTAGATGGCAGTGAATGCTTTTCACGTATTCCTCACTGTAATGCAACGTGGACAACTTGGTTCTCGCACCTGATGCCTTCAGTGTGGACCAAGGGACTGACGGGGACTCCCACATTCTATCTGGAGTCGTGTCAGGATAAAATCATTGTCATCATTCTACTACTTTCTCAGCATGACGCCATGATCTTCCACGACAGGCATGGTTCTGGGCAAATGGTTCCCATGTTGCTCCATGTGTGTAAAATTAGGTGTTCTTTCCTAGAACTAGGCCACGCTTCCCAGAGATGGCAAGAGAAGTTCTTGCCTGGTGTGGCGTGGGTTTCCTTCCAGATGCTTCCTCAGTGGCTCCTCATCGCCCTTCCTACAACACCAGCCTGTATCGCAGTGCAGTCTTGCTTCCCAAGACTTCCACTTCTGTTAGATAAACACTCAGGTTTCTCCACCTCCTCTGAACCTCCTCCATTCCCCTAATAAGGATTGCCTCTCACCTCCAAGAAATCCTGAGCCTCGATTCCTCCTAAAATTCTCCTTGAACCCCCCACTTCCACCCTTCACCTGCCTGCCCTGACTAGTGGCACTGGGACTCCAATGTCCACCCCTGACACCTTCCATCTCCCCACAGACTCGGACATTCATGACTCATCCGCACATCTGCACACATTGTGCTTTCTTGGCGATAGTTATGGATTCTGTCATCGTGTTTCAAGTACATACGTCTATTTGCCTGCTCCCCTCTCATATATGACATATAAGAGAGGGGATCAGGAGTTTGTCAAACTCCCGTAGCACAGCTGCTTCCTCTGCCGTTGCTTTTGGGAGTGCCCAGAGTTCAATCATTGCTAACTGGTGCTGAAGTCAAAGGGAAAACACTTGGCCACGTGGAAAGGAGGAGGTCCGGAAGAGACCAAGGGGCAGAGGCAGTAAAAAGAGAACTGGACTGGCAGCCAAGTTACCAGCCGCCAGCCACTGACCAGCTGCCTTGACCTTGATTAAGAGGAAGCTGAAGTGGGAGGGGCGTTTACTTGTAGAGAGCAGGTGGCCACTAACATCTGTGGGAAGAGGATGATTTTTCAGACCATGAGACCAGAAGGGAGTTTCTGGAAATAGAGCACCAAGGACATCCAGAGGAAGGCAGCAGAAGGCTAGATGGAGAGGTTTCCTCACCAAGGACTCAATATGGCTTCCGGCCTCCCAGACTCAACAGGAAAAAAAACTAAGCCTTAGACAGCAATGTGACCATACTCAACACTAGTGAATTGTGCATTCAAACACGGTCAAGAGGATAGATTATGTTATGTGCATATTACCTCAATTAGCCATGATACTGAGAGAAAGAAACTAAAGCACATAATGTTGCCAGTGGGATTTTTTTTCTGAGGGATGCCTGAAGCCAAAGATGGAGGTGGGAGAAAGAAACTACCCATCCAGTGATCCTTCACCACTGCCTAGGGTTTCGTTGTCCTTGCTCTCACCATCTGAAATAAAAGTGGAGTGTAATGTACACTTATCAGATGAGATGAAGTGGCTGAAATTAATCTGGCTCGGGGAACTTTAGAATAATTTTCCGGGGTCTTCAAAGGAAGAAGGAGCTAGGTGAAGGCATTAGGATGCAGAGGTGGATGGGTTCAGCCACAGGCTTAAGCGGCTCTGGCTTCTTTCTACCACTGTGCTTTTCCATCTACATCAGGGGCTCGCGGAAGGGCTGAAGGAACAGTAGTTAGTCTATGCGCATCTGGTGTTTGCCCTCTGGTGGGGAAGTACACATGGGCACACGTCACAGTTAAGTAAACGGAGTCACTCCACGCCCCCTCTGAGCACCTCCATGGCCCTTCTGGACTATTGCAAGAGTCCCGCCAAGTCTCCTGGTATTCACTCTGCTCCTCCCACCGTCTTTGTCCATAAAACAACCAATGTGATTTTCAGAAACCTTAAGTTAGTTCGTGTCACTCTTGAGATTGGAGCCTTCCAGGGCCTTCCCATCTCTCCCCACCGAGCCAAGGTCCTTACAGTGCCCTCTGAGGTGATGTCTGGCCCCTTGTCCCCTGTGTCCTACTGCTCTTCCTGGATTCATCCATCCCAGCCCCGCCCCCACCCCAGGTCCTCTGATTCCTCAAACACTCTAAGCACAGTCTCCTCTCTGGGTGCTGCACAGGCTTTCTGCTCTGCCTGGGATTCTTTTCTTCTCAATATCCACAGCTCCCTGCCCTTTCTTCAGGCCTCTGCTCAATTATCACCCTGTTAGCTTCACTTCCTTGATGACGCTATAAAAACCAGCAAGTTCTCGCCCCATCCACTTAACCTGGCCTGACTTTCCTCCACTGTATTAAATACTACCTAACACAGTACGTCTTTAGTTATATATTAGCTTAGTGCCTCTCTCCCTCCACTAGTGAGGGCAAGAGCTCCGTGTCGTTTGCTGCATCAGCTCCATTGGTGTCTGACAGGTGCTCAGAAAATAGTTGTTGAATGAATTAAGGGCCTAGATGAATCTCACAGGCAACTGTCACTAACCGAAATTCAATGTGTTATCTGAAAAGAAAAAAATAAAGGCAGAAGGGAAACACATGGCCACAGCATGCTCCTTCCCCTAAGCACAACTTTCTTCAGAGATAAACAAATGCGAACTCAGAGCAGAACTATTTAGAAGAGACGGGGTGGGGGGCGGTGGGATACAAAATAAAACAGCTGTACTGAGATCGTCCTATTAGTCAGGTGTTAGCAACAGTGCATAAGGCGGGCTGCCTCCAGGATCCACTGTTGCTGAATTAATTTCAGTTGTCACTAACATAAATCTAACCCTAAAAATAATTATTTCCACTCAAATATATTGTCCTTAGCTCTCTGGTTCACAGCATGAGCCCTGGGCCTCTCACTGGCTTCCTGATTCATTTTTCTGCCCAGGGCCAAAAACTGTGCCCTTTGAATATAATGAATCTCTTACTGCCCGGAGACAAAAGAGTCTTTTCATTCTTGTAACTGAGACAATGAATCTACCTCCTTAAGAACAGAGAGGGTGGTCCCTGGCCATCAACTACCTCTTCATGAGAAATACCCAGTAGGAGGTACGGAGTCTGGGAGGCCACCAGGTTCAGAAAGTCTATGGTTGTTACTAATATATCTGATTTGGAAGCTATAAATCTTTTAAGGAATCCTGGTTTTCTTCCAGAGGCTCTTACCTATTCAGTGAAAAACTGCATGCTCATGGCTGTGCGTCATATGTGACGTTTATTCAATATTCTGAAAAGAATGTTATTTATTGCAACCATCATCATGGACTCGGATCTATTACATTGATCATTTCTGTAGGTCCCACAAATGCTCCACTCTTATCGGAGAGAAGACAAGTGGCAAAGATTTGGAAACCCACGAACTTGGTAATATAAGTACAGTTCGTCCACCCAAATGCTCCCTGGCTCTCTGCCAGGACACCATGGAGGACACGATGAACAAGTCTCTGTCCTCACAGAGCCCCAAAGGGAACAGCATGTCGGGAAACGATTCTGAAATCAGCACCGTGAGGGCAAAGATGTTCGATTATTTTGTGTTATGAGGAACGCCAAGCACGTTGACGGGTACACAGCTTCGCAGTGACTGTTGAGTGAATAAAGAAAAGCACCTGACCCACGCCTGGCACCTAGCAGGTACTCACATGTTGCTTTTATACTGTTGAATTTCTAGACCCTGCCGTGCTGCTCCCCTACACACCAGGCAGACGCATGAGTCTTCTGATAGGAAGTTCCAAGGGGGCCACCCATTCACCGTGTGGGTAACAAGACAGACACGCTCGTAGAGAGTCGTGAGAGGTCGGCGGCGTGCAGCCAGGACTCATGAGGGAAGGTAACATCTCCGCATCTTTTCCTGCATCTCCCAAAACGGGAGCTCGAGTGTAAGCTCCTGGTACGCGCCCAGCACCGTGGGCCTAACTCTACACACACATCCGGGGAGCTGAGAGAAGCGTGAATGGCTCGTTTTACGTGGCCACCCCACGAAACAGCTACAGTGACCTGGTGGGTCGAGCAGTGACATCAAAAAGATGCCCATTATAACAGTACCCAAAGAACTCCAGAAAACAAATGAGTCCTTTACACAGAGGTAAAACGAGTAAAAGATGTGGATCGAGGTGGCTTGTTAGACCAACCCTATGGACCCGACGGGGTAGAAACCCACATGGAAATGATCTGGAACGATAACCAGAAAGAAATTGGGGACACACCCGTACTTGTCTCTGGGAGCGAGGATTACGATGGATATGGTGACCATATTTTCTAAATCAGAAATTAGTCCACGTGATCTGAAGCCAGGACATGCTTCTGAATATAGAGTTTAATTTTCAGAAGGTAGACGACAGTTGGCCTGCACATGGATAAATTCCTGAGTATACAGAAGAAAAAGACATCCTGTAAAAGCCCGACTGGAAAACGAAGACGTAAAGGACGTAGGCTTGTCTGTCTGTTTTCATGACTTGTGTCTCCACATCGCCAGCACGTACCCACAATGGCCTGCCAGGGACCCATGTGCCCGAAGGAAGGTCAGAGCCTTCTAGGAAACGCCCATGAGCTCACTTTACACACCAGGACACTGACATCCATACACAGGCCCAAGAACAGTACTGAGAGCAGAAAACGGGGGTGGTCTTCGTGCAGCAGGCTGTGTGCTGCTCAGATCCCCCTCCGGCCCCACACCTTCTCTTCTCCCAGACAGCTTCTTGGGGGCAGGGCCGGTGGAGGAAGAACTGGGCTGACTCTGTATGGAACCAGAGCACCGCACAAAGGCCATGCTACTCTGATTCCCCCATAACAAAGCTTAGCTCTGGGGAGGACGAGGGGGTCCTCCTGAAGCACAGAACAAGGGGCCCCCTGAGCAGAGGAAGACTGGTCTGCAAGGCCGTCAAGGCAAGAGTGAGAAGAGGGACAGAAATGCCAGGAAAAGACTTGCAAGTGCAGGAGTGACACCCGAGAGGGCTGCAGGGACCTGGAGGAACCAGTCCTGAGCGGGGCTGGGCTGAGCTGGGCCCCCCAAAGCCTGTCAGTGAGATTGTGCTCTTGGTTCTGGCTGCTTGCTCCTGGTCTAGTGATATCAATGGGGGGATGGGGGGATCTGGAGACTCAGCACATCTGAGTGGCAGTGCAGCCTGGAGCTTGGCAGAGGATGCTCTCCCTCTAGAGCCTTTGGGGACCAAGGCTCTGAACTGAACACCCGATTGGCTATGAGGAAGCTGTGTGCAGTGAGCCAGTGCGACTGGCTGTGTCAGGGAGCATGTGCAGGCAGAAGGCAGTAGAGAACCAGAGTGCTGTGTCGGGAGCCATACTGAACTCACTAAGTTGAGAAAAGTCCTTGTGAGGTAAGGCAGGTTTACAAGACCTCCTGCTGTCAGATGGTGACCAATATCCACCCCCACTCAACTGTTTTTGCCTGAGCACCAACCCCCCCCCCCGGGCATCTTGTTGATTGGTATTGGGAGTGACTTGTCCCCTTATTCTGGCCCTAATATGCTGATTGCACCTTATAAAGAAACTTATTGTAGGAACTTCGTGATTATGGGAGCAAACACTGCATTTCCTGAGAATCCTGTTTTACTTCCCCTTTAGCAAACAGGTTATTGACCCCTACTCACAAAGAACTAACTTTTGCCTTTGCTGTGCTAAAAACATTGTCTTGTATTTGAATGCTAAAGATATCTTCCTTCCCCAGATGATAAGCATCTAAATCACCTACATCAATCACTATTGATAGAGCTTATGCATGAGTCTTGCATAAATCTATGTTCTGGGAAATTTTTACATATCAAAGAAATTTATCATCAAGAATCATTGCCTAAGGCAAATGCCACTTCTATGCTGTGCCCTATACACTTAACCATAAATAAAGCTGTGTCTCAGTCAGTGCAGAGATGCCTGCCTGGTGATCAGAAAGAATCTTGTGGCTCTCTCATCCCTCTCTCGCTGACACCATCCATCCTTCAGGGACCCCTGGGCCAGCTGGAGTGGGACTCCGGCAGTGCTGGAGTCCTTCACTGGCCCTCCCGGAGAAACTGATGACCAGGTCTTCGTGTTTCTAAAGCACTTTGTTCCTACCCCTGGTCGTGCTCCTATCTGCGTCTCTGTCTATTACAGGGAGTGCTAGTATGGCTTCCGTCAGAAGCTCGAAGAAGCTTCAGTTAACATGCAAGAGTGATTGGTGCCTGCCCATGAATTAAACGAGGAGCTGAGGTGACTTGCCCCCTTCTGCATCCTTGACTGCAATTCTGGCTGCTTTGGACCCACAGCAGCTGGAGTTTCACCAATACGCAGGTTTCAAGATAGAGGCGCAGACCAGAAGGGACTTGAGGACAGTCACTATTTCGGACGCTTGGTTTGCACAGAATTTGTCACCCTGAATCCTGTGTTCCCAACGGCTCGCCTTCCACAGCTTGAGAGGCTTCATTTTCATTTCTGATTGAGTTTCAATTGGCCAAGGCTCCTAACACTTTCAAGTCCATCTGCTTGCCTTCCAATCTCACACTGAGTTGTTAATTACCTTTAAAATGCTTCAACATCCCTGGGCAAGCCTTGAAATTTTTATAATCTGAGCCAATGTCACTTAGTTAGAGACTTCTCCGTTACTGGAACCCAGGTCACCTGTTTTAGTTATCTAACGTTACAACTAGAACCATTTTATTTGCTCATGATTCTGTGGGTTAGCAGTTTGGGCTGGACTCGGCCATGCTGTTCTTCCACTGATTTTGCCCGCAGTGACGTGTGTGCCTGCAGTGATCTGGGTGGACAGTCTCAGAAGACCGTGCTCGCACGTGTGGCTGGTGGCTCTGGCTACTGGCTGGGCCGCTCCACGAGATTTCTCACCCTCCACAAGGGCAGCTCGAGCTTCCTCACGTAGAGACTGCAGGATTCTGAAGCTCTAAGGTCCCTAGAGGTCTATGCCCAAAAGATACAGTGTCACTTCTGTCGTATTAATCCACACGCATCACCTGATCAAGTCCAAAGTCAGTCATCTGGGGAAGACGATGGCTCACAGGTGTGCTGGGGACGATGCGTGGTGGCCACGCTAGTGAACAGGATACCACACCCTCATTCACAGACTCCTGACTGGTGTTTAGACGAAATTCTAAAAAGATTTGTATTTGGCCTTCCAGCCCATAGTACATTATTCTAAAAGGGCAAATTAGAATTGTCAGTAGGCCTGGTTGCTAAAGGTGGGTATGCTGAGTACCAGCGATGACCATGGGCAAGCTCCAGAGCAAGAAAAATAAATGAGTCAATTAGAAGAACCTGGATTGACATTTCAAGAAGCCTAAATACAGTTGTCACTTATAGTATGCAGGCAAAGAAATCAACGATGCCTTATACCCTTATTAAAGCAGCCTATGGCCAACAATGGTCACAGTGATGGGCTCCGACAATCAAAAATAGTAACAAGCAGAGTAGAACAGCACGTTTTTAAAAGCTTTTCACTGAAAGCTATTTGTGAAATTCTGATGCTTTAAGAGGCCAGCATTATCTGTACAAAAATTGACTCATATGGAAATATGCATTCCTAGTCACCTGCATGAATTAGGAACTATAAGGCCCTGTGATAACACAACTTTTGATACTGTGTATATTGTGTGTGTGAGAAAGACAGAGACAGACAGACAGACAGAGACAAGGTGAGCACTTGGCTTCCATGCTTTGCCTCCAACCACCCCTACAGAGTAAGAAGTGAAGCAGAAGGTAAACTGTATCTTGGTGGGGGGTGGGGGGCGGGAGGGAAGTGAAGGAGGATAAGCCCAGGAGTGGGAAGGCCCAGGAAGGCAGAGCTCTGGGTCCCTAGGTGTCCTCATATCCCCGGCTCTGGGAGCCCCTGAAAGAACAGACACCAGCAAACGTGGAAATTCCTGGACTTGCTCCACACGGAGTCCCAGCCTGGAAGCCTAGCGGGACTAAGAGATAGCGAGGAAGCCAGCAAGGCTGGCGTGCTATGAACAAGGAGAAAAGGGTCCCACATGAGACCAGAGAGACTGGGGGTGTGGGCGGCAGAACCCTGGGCCTGGGAGACTGGGCAGGAGTAAGGCAGGAGAACCAACCTCACCTGATCTCAGCTGCTATGGTGAGGAAAAGACCCAGGAACAGGTAGTTAGAGACGAAACCCCGGTCCCGGCAACTTGCAGTGTTTCCCATTATACGTTCTTCAATAAACTTTGGAAGCACAAACCCCCTAGGATTATTTATATAATTAAATAGTTTTTCCCAGCCCACCAAAAGACTCCAAATCATTCCCATTGATAATGAAGGCAAAGCAGAAGAGTACCACCAGGGGGCACCAAGGTGAAGCCAGAATGGATGGCTTTGGCCGTGCCCCTGACAGACATCCCTCCAGGAGTCTCCTGCTGGGGCTGGGCCACTGCCTTTGTTCCTTGTCTCCCAGTGATGTGATCCTGTGTTTGATGCAAGCGAAATGTCTGGACACCGGGTATGGTGACGTTTTACACTATTAATTTAATGTTGAGTTTTAATGTTCCTTCACTGGATTTTCTTTTTCTTTTCTTTTTTTTTAAAGTTCCATTTATTTATTTATTTTAAGAGAGACAGAGAGACTGTGAACAGGGTAGGGACAGAGAGAGAGGGAGAGTGAGAATCCCAAGCAGGCTCCCCACAGCCAGCCCAGAGCCCAACGTGGGGCTCAAACCCATGAACTGTGAGATCATGACCTGGGTTGAAATCAAGTGCCAGACACTTAACTGGCTGAGCCACCCAGGAGCCCCCATTCGCTGGACCTTCTGAAATGGGAGCCCACCTATTATCTAAAATCTCACTCTTCTAGAGAAACACTCAGTTTTGGAACTAAAAGGCTATGTTCCTGTAGACCTACAAAAAGTGACCATTGTTAAAGTGTGGTCTGGCCCAAAGGCAGAAATGAGCTTTACTTACAAAGGTCATATATACAGTTCTTAAATCTCCATGTTTATATCCACAGATGCACCAAAGAGGAACTTGATGTATTTTTCTCATAACACTCACAGCAGACTCACATATTATGATATATAAACCTTACCCTAAAAACAAGAGGATTATACATAAAGTCAATTTTCCATTCTCAAGTCCTGAATGTTTCCAGACCTGAAAATGTAAATTCAAACCACCAGCTAATTTGTTTTAAAAAATAAGCACATTTTATGGGCAGATCTCACATCCCTCCTCACATTCTCCCTTTGCATACCCACAACTGTGAGTGTGGTAAGTGTACAACACACCCTTCGGAAGACACGTGCCGTCAGTGCCATCAGAGACACTCTGCGTGTTCTGTTCTCTTCATATTACGTGAGGCTCCTGGCCTTATTTCTCACTGTCCTATTTTTAATCTATTCTCCAAAACAGTAAAATAGAGGCATCAGTCCTTTGATACTGATCTTCCAATATCCTACATAGGCGTTTTAGCGTCTCCTTCTAAAACGGACAGCGATAAACACGCATGATCCCCTGGTGTCGTGGGATTCTGTGAGCAGAGGGGAAACGCTGGTAACCAAGGAATCTGTGTCCCCAGATACTGTGATGCCTAAACTATACATGATCTACCCTGGGATCTGTTGGGACACAGTTTTCTAAGGCAGTGAAGTCAAATGATTTTCGTGTTTTAACTTAATAGCACACATTAAAATCCCATGGACTTAATTACATAAAATTAGTGCAATTGGCCATTGTACGCCTACCAGACGGAAAGATGACGCATGGGACTGATGTGTCACATGGAGGCACAGGTGCCCGGGGGGCAGTGAGCTCGGAGACACACCTGCCGGGGGAAAGCATCTAGGACTTCCTGATAATCCGGGAGCAGAACTGCGATAACTTCATGAATCATGGAACAAAGTAGTTGGAAAAGATCTTAGAGGAACTTTCTAAAACCCTGCTGGATAAGTGAAAAGTAAAACAAAATACGTCCCCACTTTTTTTGGTTTGTTAAACATTAACTTAACCCCTGAAAAAAGGCCCTTCTGATTCCAACATCTGGTCATCCCAAACCCAACGATTTCCCAGTCAAAAGTCCCACCCCAGAACAGAGCACCGAAACAGAAATGCACAGAAATGAAGGGAGAAGGAGACAATAGGCAACAATAGTTGGAGACCTCAGTACCCCACTTGCAGTAACGGATAGAAACGTAAGGCTAAGATCAACGAAGAAAGAGAAGACTTGAACACTAGGAACTGGCTACACCTCACACACACGCCCCGTCAGAAGGTCCATTATCCTCAAGTACACCTGCGCATCTCCAGGATACGCCACGTGCGACACCATAAAAGAACCCTGAGAAAGCTTAAATTGTTGAAATAACACGAGGTATGTTCTCTAACCATGACAGGATAAAATTAGAAACTAGAAATCAATAACAAGAAAAAAATTTGAGACACTCACAAATATGTATAACCTAGGCAAAACTCTCCTAAATAACCAGTGAGTCAAAGGAACAATCAAAAGGGAAATTGAGAAATACTTTGAGATGAATGAAAACGAAGACACACCTTCAAAAACGTATGGAATGCAGCTAAAACGGGGCCAAGAGGAACTTTCACGGCTGTAAATGCCTGAATGAAGAAAGAAGACAGAAATCAAATCAGTAACCTCGGCTTCCACCATGATGCCGGCAACAGGAACAAACTAAACGTAATACAGGCAGAGGGAAGACTGTAATCAAGGTTAGGGTGGAACTTAATGATACCAAAAACAGAAAAACAACAGAGAAGCAATCATTGAAACTCCAAGCTGTTTCTGTGAAGAGGCCAACCACACTGACAAACCTTCAGCTAGAGAAGAAAAAGAGAAAACTCAAATTACTGGAACTAGAAATGAGAGAACAGTGGCGCCTGGGGGGCTCAGTTGGCTAAGTATCTGACTCTTGATTTCAGCTCAGGTCATGATCCCACAATTCAGGAGTTTGAGCCCCAAGTCAGGCTCTGTGCTGACAGGGTGGAGCCTGCTTTGGATTCTCTCTCCCTTTCTCTCTCTGTCCCTCGCCTGCTCATGCTTACTCGCTCTCCCTCTCCTTGAAAATAAATTTTTTGAAACTTTTGAAAAATGAAAGAAGACTCATTATAACCAATCTTATGGGGGGGGGGAAGGAATACCATGAATGGCTATAATCAATAAAGTAGATAAAATCCCTAGAAAGACAATGAATAATGCAACTGTGTCGAGAAGACACAGACCATATGAAAGAACTAAAATGAATAAAAAGATCGAATTAGTAACAATAATCAAATAAACTACAAACCCTAAAACTACACATAAAGAAAAGTTCAGGTTCATAGGTCTTCACTGCTGCATTCTACAGAACATTTAAAGAAGAATCAACACAATTATTCACAAACTCTTTCAAAACCAGGAGGAATGCGTGCCAACTCCTATGAGACCAGCAGGACCCTGATACCAACTTCAGACAAGGATATCACGAGGAAAGAAAACTACCGACCAATACTCCTTATGAAAATGAGTGCAAAAGGACTCAACAAAAACCAGGAAACAGAACCCAGCCACGTGTATAAAAAGCATTATACATCACAGCCAAGTGGGACTTATCCCAAGAATGCAAGGGTAATTTAATATCCAAGAGTAAGAAATATCAGATCAACAGAATACAAAACAAAAACCACATGATCATCTAAAGGTATAAAGAAATTCACAAAATTTAACACCTTTTCATAATAAAAGCACTCAGTAAATTATGAATACAAGGGAACCTCATCACCCTGATAAGGGGCATCTATGAAATAGCAAAGTTAATGTCATAGTTAATGGTGAAAGATTGTATATTTTCCTGCTAAGACCTGAAACAAAACACACACAGATATATCCTCTCACTTATAGTTAATGTGTACTGAAGGTTCTAGCCAAGGCGATTAGGCAAGAAAAAGAAATAAAAACATGCAGATTGGGAAGGAAAAGGTAAAATCTCTGTTCATAAATGATATGAGCTTTTATATATAGCAAATCTCAAGAAATCCACTACAAGAACCTAGATAACTACTTAACTATGAGTTCAGCAAGTTTGAAGGATACAGATCAGTATATAAAAATCAGTTGTATTTTTATATATTGTAATAAACCATCCAAAAATGAGACTGAGAAAACAATTCCATTTACAAAAGCATACACTAGAATGAAATTCTTAGAAACAGATTTCATAGAATAAATGCAAAGGTTATGCTCTGAAAACTACAAAATACTGTTGGAAGAAAATAAGATCTAAATGGAAAGACAACCCATGTTCCTGGGTCAGAAAACTTAATGTTGTTGAGCAGCAATTCTCCCACTGCCCACGCTGATCTCCACGTTCAATGCAATCCTATCATCATTCCTGCTGACTTCATGATAGAGATTGACAAACTGATTCTAAAATGTGTACGGAATTGCAAGGGACTCGTATTTCAAAATAAGCTTCAAAAAAGAAGAAACAGGAAGAGTCACGCTTCCTGATTTCTGAAGTTACTACAGAGAAACAGCAGTGAAGACACTCTTGTACTGGCATTAAGATAAGAACTGGTATGTTACCAATCAGGAAAACAGAACTGAAAGTCCAGATATAAACCCATCCATCCATCCGTGGTTACCTTATCTCTACAATATGCCAAAACCATCC
Organism: Suricata suricatta; assembly: GCF_006229205.1. Classification (NCBI taxonomy): domain Eukaryota; kingdom Metazoa; phylum Chordata; class Mammalia; order Carnivora; family Herpestidae; genus Suricata; species Suricata suricatta. The sequence goes on along the minus strand of NC_043701.1, from coordinate 107,437,587 downwards.
AAAGGAGAAAGAATATAGTCTTTTCAACAAAAGGTTCTGGGATGCCTGGATATCCACATGAAAGAGGAGTTGGAGCCTTACCCAATCGTACACAAAAATTGACTCAAAATGGATCAAAGACCTAAATATAAGAAATATAAGTGCTAAAACCATAAAGCTCTTAGAAGAAAACACAGGGCTAAATCTTCATAACCTTGGATTTGGCAATAGATTCTGAGATATGACACCAAAAACGTGAGCCACGAAAGGAAAAATAAATAAACTGGGCGAAACTTAAAAACATGATCCTAAGTAAGGCCAGAAATTACCATACATTATACGATTACATTGAAATGTGACTTTACTAGGCAAATTTATAGAGAAAGAAAGTAGACTGGGGGTTGCGTAGAGCTAGCTGGAAGGAGGGGTGAAGCGAACATGTATGGTGCTTCTTCCTGAGGTCATGAAGATGTCCCCAAGTGGACTGTGGTGATGGCTGCCCTGATCAGGAAATGTACTAAAAACCACTGAATTGTACACTAAATGGTGACTCGTATGATATAGGATATGTGATATGCATGATATGTGAATTTTATCTCAAAAAACTGTTAAAAAACAGAGGTAGGTTTCAAGAGACAGGATATTAAAAAATAAACTATAATTGGGGTGCCAGGGTGGCTCAGTCTGACTTTTGATTTCAGCTCAGGTCATGCATGATCCCAGGGTCATGGTATCGAGCTTCTACATCTGGATCTGTGCTGAGCTTGGCACCTGCCTGGGATTCTCTCCCTCTCCCTCCCTCCCTCCCTCCCTCCCTCCCTCTCTCTCTGTCTCTCTCTCTCTCTCCCTCTCCCTCTCTCCCTCTCTCCTTCTCTCTCTCTCCCTCTCTCTTTCTCCCACCTGCCCCCATCCCTCTCCCCTGCTCATGCGCTCTCTCAAAAATGTTTTTAAAAAATAAACTGTGATCCATATGCTCAGAGACTTAAAAACAGATTTAGAAGTATTGTATCTATAAAACAAGACCATATTACAAGAAAGAAATAAAGGACAAAATGTTTTTGAAAATAAAATGAATCATTAAGTGAAGGATAAATCAAAGGAACACCTCTAGAATCTTGAGGAAAACACAGAGCAGGAAAACATGAACAAAAATAAAAGAGACATGAACCAATCCAGGAGATCCAATTTAATAGGAGTCAGAAAATGGAGAGAACAGAGAGAGAACAGAGGATAAAGAAAGAAAAAGAAAATGAGAACATTTTCCCCAGGGCCAAAGTACATAAATCTTCACATGAACAGCACCTTGGCATTATTAGCACAAAGAATTTAAACAAATAAACAGAACAAAACCCAAAAGACAAAAATATACAAGTCAATGCAGCCTTACAAAACGTCAGACGAAGGATCCTAAGAAGCTAAGAAGCTTCCGGAGAAGTGGGGGAGGTAAGTTAACTCAAAAGGAGAGAGATCCTTCTGGAATCTATAGTCCTGAATGATAGGGGGGAAATGGACATATTCTTTACAAGTTTATAGAGAAAGTATTTTCTAACCAAAATTCTATATCCACATATCTGTTAAGGTCAGATCAGAAAAAAAGGTTAGTTTTTTTTTCCCCAAATATGCAAAATCTATCTTTTCTTCTGCAGCTTTGCTGAGTAGTTTCTGTGTGGATCTGCTCAGTATTTTGTGAGCACTTTCCAAACCTCTGTCTTCAATTCTGAGTAATTCTCTGCTCTCTTCTCTTTAAATATTGCTCTCCTCATTCCTCTTCCTTCTGGAAATCCTGTTAATTGAATGGTAAATTTTCTTTTCTTAATCTTCTCCTTGTTCTCCTTGTCTGTTACTACTATCTCCAGCTCTTAAAAATTGCTTTCACTGCATGGCTTTCATGTGAATTCCTCAGTATTATCTTCCTACTGCTAATCGTTGCGTTCAACGCCCGCAGGTCTACAGATTTTCTCGGTCTCTTGCATTTCTTTATCTCAATGACAGAACTGTTCCTTTCTAAGATTTGTAATTTGTAAAGAGATCTACCTGTTCTCGCTTTATCTTTATTTGCCCCATCAATTCTTGTGTTTTTCAAATGCAAGTTCCATCATCATGTACTCCTGAAGAGGTATCTTTAAATTTATCTTAAAGTCTTTGTCTTTCTACTGCAGGAAATTAAGTTCGCTGGCTGTGAATTCATATTCTCATTGCCGTCTTTGCTATTTTCTCATTAGGTTTCTCCATTTATTTTGTGGTTTTAACTGGCTAATTTTGGAAGGGAGGGGTTTTCCTTTTCTAATTTTTGCATTATTTTTTCACTCTTTCTTGTATTTCAGTGAGGTGCTCTCTGGTTGCTATGGTTGGCCATTAATCCATAATCAGTTCTTATGATGGCATTTCAGAGTTCCTACTCCACCGTCATAACGGGCATATGTCAGATATGCAAAACAGTCACCATGTGACTCCATTCAGCTCCTTGTCAAGAGCTTAAGAATTTGTTTGAACACTCTTCCCCGCCAGATGCCTGACCCCACAATTTCTGATACAGCTCTTGGCAATAAGTTAACTGCCTTATTTCTCCTTTCATAGGCAAGGGGGTTAGGGGTGAACCTCCCCATCTCAGTCTCTGGCTTTCCCCCCACTCCCCGGCTTTATTGAGACATAATTGACATAGAACATTGTGTAAATTTCAGGTGTACAATGTGCTAATTCAATACACTTACATATTGGGATGTGATCACCCGCACGGTAGTATGCAATGAACATCTCATTACCGAATTACAACCTGTTACTCCATGGTGTCAAATAAGGACCACTTCGCTCTTGTGGTGAGAACACCGCAGACCTACTCTCTCAGCAATGTCCACATGCTTAATGCAGTATCGCTAACTACAACCATCATGACGCACATCAGACCCCCAGAACTCATTCATCTTCCAAAGACTCTTTGATCGACATCTCCCCCTTTTCTCCACCCCCAGCCCTTGGCCACCACCATTTTACTCTGTTTCTATGAGTTCAGCTTTTTTAGATTCCACACAGAACTGATATTATACAGTATTTCTCTTTTTCTGACTTAATCTCATTTATTAGCATGATGCTCTCAAGGTCCATCTGTGTCACACAAATGGCAGAGTTTCCTTCTTTCTATTTGATGAATAATATTCCACTGTGTATATGCATACATTTGTATGTATTTATGTGTGTGTAGATGCATATGTACATATATGTATATTTACACACACACACACACACACACACATACACACACACACACTGTATCTTCTTCACCCAGGCTCTGGCTTTGAGTAAGAAACCTTGCTCTTCTCTTGCATACTGAGCAAAGCATTTTTATTCCTCATTACCCCACTGGAGCCAAGATCCCTGCTTTCACTGCCTGCACTGGGCTTGAAGCACTCCAAGCCCACAGCTTCTAACCACTCACCATTCTGAGTGTGCATTCCATTCCTGGACCACAGAAAGGGTTAGCACAACCGGAGCCCAGTCTTCTCATTTCAGCTAATGCTTTCAAATTTTAGTCATCACTGGCATGGTTTGGGAGTAGAGGAATGTTCTGCATTTGGGTCCTCATGTATAAAGGTAGACTGAATGAGACATGGAGAGGTAGAGGCCATTGAAGGAAGAATTCAATGTTATTCATGGTTCCCCTAGAAACAGGAGGCATGAGTCACAATAGGATGCTTGGCAGGAAGCAGAAGCAGGAGCGAGCAACTGGTTTTAGGCCAGAACCTTCTGGGGCTTCTGTGAGAAAGGTAGGGCAAGGTAAGCAGATGAGCACTGGATCATCTGGATAATCTCTGAAGGCTCTAAGCTACAGGGGTGACCCCTGGATGTCTGGTACCTGCCCCTGGGATGGTTCAGAACACTACCCCTTGGGGCACCTGGTGGCTCAGTTGGTTGAATGTTCTACTTGGGCTCAGGTCATGATCTCACAGTTCATGGGTTTGAGCCCCGCATCGGGCTCTGTGCTGACAGCTCAGAGCCTGGAGCCTGCTTCAGATTCTGTGTCTCCCTCTCTCTGCCCCTCCCCTGTTCATGCTCTGTCTCTCTCAAACATGAATAAAAGTTAAAAATAAATAGTTCCCCTTTCTTCCCCTTTTTTCAATGTTTACATATTATAATATATAGTGCATATATACTTTATACATATAAAGATATATATCATACATATTATTAAGTTTAAATCATATACTTAAATTTGCATTTCATCCCATCAGCTTTTCAGCACCTCTTGTTTTCTGGGCTCCCAACATGTGGGCTGAGGACACTGGTGCCTCTACCCTGTGCCCCCTCTTGGACACCCCGCCTCCATCAGCCCACAGCTCTGCTCTGACAATGTCAAGTCTAGTGACATTTACATTCTGACCTGCAACCCTATCTTTCCAGCTCTGACTACACACTGATGCTAAAATATGAGAATAAACAGACGAAAAACTTTGTTGTGGCGATGTAAACATTACTATTCAGTTTGTGGCCAAGAAGTGGGTTTGATATGCTTTGCTTCTTGGTGAAGGTCAATGTCATAAATCCCAAAGCATGTGGAAGGAGAGGCTTCCGGCTTTAGATCAAAAGAACATTCTTTTTCTTCTTCCTCCCTCCCTTCCTTTTTACCTTTAATCCTCTGCTTAAAATCGTGCTCTGCCTGAGTTTGTTCCTGATGTGGACCACAACTGTTTTATACAGATTTGGGGGTTTTCCTGAAGTTTCTAACTTGCCTTGCTTTTTCCTTATGCTATTTGCTTTTTATACTAGCTGAATCCCCCCACCAAACCTTCAGACACACTTTCTCTAACAAGTCAAACTGCATATACTTCAGAAATGGCTCTCACAGAGACTTTATCCCCCTCCTTCAATCTTGAAGCTGGATATTCCCATTTCTCTTTCTTTATCCTTATTTCCTCCCTCACTTTGCTGGACTGAGTTTCTAAAATGAAGGAGACCTAAGACTCATATCCTTAATCTCTTCAAAGAGCCTTTCCTATGACAGAAAATCTTATATCTCTCTCTTTCTTAATTATTTTATTTATTTTTTTAATGTTTTAATTTACTTTTGAGAGAGAGAGACAGCATGAGTAGGGAAGGGTCAGAGAGAAGGGAAGACAGAATCTGAAGACAGGCTCCAGGCTCTGAGCTGTCAGCACAGAGCCCTACACAGGGCTTGAACCCACGAACCATGAGATCATGACCAAAGCCAAAGCCGGATGCTTAACTGACTGAGCCACCCAAGCGCCCCATGTTTATTTATTTTTGAGAGACAGAGAGAGAGAGACAGAATGTGACCAGGGGAGGGGCAGACAGAGAGGGAGACACAGCATCTGAAACAGGCTCTAGGCTCAGAGTTGTCAGCACAGAGCTCAGTGCGGGGCTTGAACCCATGAATTATGAGATCATGACCTGAGCTGAAGTTGGACACTTAACCAACTGAGCTGCCCAGGCTCCCCAGGAGCAATCTTATCTCTTGATTATTCGAAGGTTTTGGTGAAAGACCACACATTTGACTTTTCTCTGGAGCATGCTTTCCTCATAGTGAATCTCGACCTTCAATATTTGTTTGGAAATATCCTCGGCTAAATACCCAAGTTCGCTCTTACGAATTCTGCTTTCTACACAAAAGCAGGACAAAACTCTTTCTGTCATAAGCATGTCCTTTCCTCCAGTTTCCAATAATGGTTCCAACAACACACTCCTTATTTCCTCCAGAGCCTTAGCCACTAGCATCTTTAGCATACAGATCTCTAATAATCCATTCACAACTCAGGCATTCTGCTCTCAGTGCTCCCCACTTCCTTCTGGGTCCTCAGGGGTGCTGCCATTGATACCCTGCACTGACAGTCCATTCAAGGCAATCTAGGCTTTTCCTATCGGGCTCCTCAAAACCCTCCCAGCCTCTTTCCACTGCTCAATTCCAAAGCCATTCCACGTTCTTGGGGGTGTTACAACCACACCTTATGTCCAGACCCCAGAAGCCGTGCTTGTTGTCTAGTGCTGCCAAGAACACCACAAACAGCACTATACGATCCTGTGTGAAAGTCCTCTGTGAGCCTCATGGGGCTGAACTCAAGGCGTGAGCACAGCTGCCTTCCGTTCTGGAGGCTCAAGGTGAGGGGAGAATCGGTTCCTTCTGCCTTTCCCAGCTTCTGGAAGCTTTTCCCCAGTCCTTGCACACAGTCCCCTACATGTCAGGACCAGCAACAGGGTGTCACATCCTCCTAGGGCTGCGCTCTCTCTCTGATGCACCCAGGAAAGATTTTCTACTTGTAATGATTCACGTGATTAGACGGGGCCCACCCAATCATACAAATCAATCTTCCCAAATCAAGATCCTTAACCATACTACCCACCATCCACGAGGACCCTGTTGCCGTGGGATACCGCCCACCCCCAGATACCAGAGATGAGGCCGTGGGCAGATATGGGTGGCCAGTTATTCACATCAAGAGTATTTATTCCACTTTGTTCCTCTGTTAACTTTTCGCTATATATACTGGTATCTTTATTCAAGGTAACTTCACCTGTTATGTAAGAATTTACAATGTAAATGCATCCTTAATTTAGACCATGTTCCACATGGTGCAAGAACGTTTACCATTCTTGTTCATTTACCCCACACGCCTATTTCGCTACGGTCACCCGTTTTGCTCCCCACATACATATGAGCCACGAGGCTCTGTTATTGTATCACTGTAAGGAGTTAATGCGCTTCTATGTCTCCCTCTCCCTGTGCTGTTCATTCCCAGCTGCATGGCTCTGATTCCATTTGTGATTCTTTTTCTCCAGAGTGTTCCCTGCAGTGTGGGCTGGTTGAGAAACAGGCTTGCAGTTCTTGTTTGTCTCAGAATATCTTTATTTCTTCTTCATTTATTGAGAGATATTTTTGTTGGGTATGGAATTCCTGGATAAGTTATTTTTCTTAGGAAGGGAAAGAAACCACGAGAGACTCTGAACAACAAAGAACCAAGGAAGGGTTGATGGAGGGACATGCGTGGGGGATGGGCAAGGTGGGGGCGGGCACTAAGGCGGGCCCTTGCAGAGATGAGTGCTGGATGTTATATGCAAGGGGCCAATCACTGAATTTACTCCTGAAACCGACATTGCACTGCATGCTGACTAAACTTTAGATTAAAAGAATAATGATAAAGTGAAAAATGTATTCCACGGTCTCTGGAATAGTTAGTTTTTGAGAGGTCACTTATCTTCTCCAGGGCTGGTGTCCTGAAGGAATTGTGCTTTTCCACTCTGGGCACTATTAGGGCTTTCTCTTAAGATCTGATTTACAGAAGTTTTGCTACAAAGTACCTCGGGATGGTTTTCTTTGTATTTCTCCTGCTCGGGGTCCTGTGAGCTGGATTCGAAGAGGGGGTGCCTTACATTAGCCCTGGGAAAATGTTGGTGATCATTTCTTCAGATACTGCTTTTGATCAGTTCTCTCTCTTCTCTTCATATGGAAGTCCTAATATACACACATTAGACCTTTTAGCCATGCTCTGCATTTCTCTTCTGCTTTCGTATCATTCCTTCCTCTTTCCTCTCTGCTCATTTTCTATTTTCAAGTGTCCTGTGCTCTGTTGATCCCTGAGTGACCAAGAGGACACAAACCTAGCTGTTCAGGGCCCCACCCTTATGACCTCATTTAACCTTAATTGCTTGCTCAGGAGCCCCGTCTCCACTACAGGCTTCCCCACATTAACTTTGGGGGATCACAAATAGGTCATGACAGTCCATGCCCAGCTTCCCAAATGCATGCCATTCTTGCATATAAAATACACTCATTCTATCCTCTTAGCCCCAAAAGTCTGAACTCATTCCAGCATCAACTCTAAGGTCTAAAGTCCAAAGCCGCATGTAAATATCATCTAAATTAGATAGAAGGACCCATGAGATATATACATTTCATGCTGAAGCAAACTCCTTTCCAGCTGTGAAACCAGATAAGTATGTGCATCTGAAACACAGTGGTGGGACAGGTACAGGATAGACAGTTTCAAAAGGGAGAAATAGGGAGGGAGGAAGACAGGAAGGAATTAGGGGAGGAAGGAAGGAAGGAAGGAAAAGAGGGAGGGAGGGAAGTAGAAAAGGAGAAATTAGGGGAGGAAGGAAGGAAGGAAGGAATTAAGGAAAGAAGGAAGGAAGGGAAGCAGGAAGAAAGGAAGAAAGGAAGGAAGGGAGGGAAGGAAGGAATGAGCAGGTCCTAAGAAAATCTAAAACCTAACAAGGTAAATTCCATTAGACCTTAAGGCTCAAAAATAATCCTCTTGGCAATTCTGTCTTCTGGACCCATGGACACAGCCTTTTTGGGCAGGGGTCCCACACCTATGGCTTTGCTGTGTGGCCCTGCTGGGAAGTCTGTGAGGCATTCCAGCCCCAGGCTCCAGAAAGCATCATCCCCAAGGCTCCAATGTAGTGGTGGCCTGGCCTGTAGAAACCATGGCAGCTGCCCCCACTCTCTGAAATCAAGGTTAGCTCCCAGGCTTCTGGTGAGAATGGCAGCCCTGATGATCTCTGGATCACCTTTGGGGTCATTCTCCCCTGTTCTGGAAGGATAAAGCATGGTTTCAGCTGAGTAACTCTACTGTTCACTCCTGTTCCCTTTGGCTCAAACTGGAACTGCCTGTGCTAAAATAACCCCATCGCTGTTGCCAGCCTCTGCCTGACACCTTGGGTAACCCCGTGAAGGAGTGACTGTCCAACCACATCCCTGAGGTTCCCTCCAGAACCAGTTTCCTCATTTTCTATAATACGGATAGATCAGAAGGTTTCCAAATCTTCAAGCTCTGGTTCCTCTGGGCTTCACGATTCCCTCAGTGTCTCTCTCTCCTCACATTTGCTTAGATATAAGTGGTAAGGAAACCCAAGTTGCTCCTTCAATACTTTGCTCAGAGATTTCCTCTAAACACTAAAACCCAACTTACAACTAAATATCCAATTTCACTGCTTGCAAGGCGTCCTCCACGAAACACGAAATGATTCAGCCAAGCTCTCTACTAGTTCATGACAAGAGTCAGTGATCATCTGTTCCTCGTTTCTGTCTGAGACTTCACCAGAACTCTCGTGCTGCTGCCAACGTTCTCCATGGCTACTTCCATATTGCCTGGGAAGATGGGGGCTTTCTGACAGCTCTCGTCTCTGAGACCTCACCAGAATCAACTCTACCATTCGTCTCTCCACCAACAATCCCTTCATGAAAATCAGCCTTTTTCCAACATGGGCCTCAAGACTCCTCCAGCCTCTACCCCACTATCTACCTCCAAAACTTTTCCAGCTTCTCAAGTCTTCCTCTTTGGACATTTGGTACAGCAGCATCCTACTTCTCAGTATCAATCTGCATGTCAGGATTTCCCAAAGAAACAGAACAGGTTGTGTGTGTGTATATATACGCATATGTATATATGTATATGTATGTAGGTATGTATATATAACAAGATTTATTATAAGGCTCACACGATTACAGAGGCTAACAAGTTCCGAGATGGGTACTCAGCAAGTAGGAGACCCAGGAGAACCAAGGATGTGGTTCTAGTCTCCATCCAAAGGCTGGACCACGGACCACACCATCGGTGTGATTCTAGCCCAAAGGCTGGCAGACTCGAGACCCTACAAAGATCTGATGTTTCAGGTTAAGTCCAAAGGGAGAAAAAAGTGTCTCAGTCCAAAGGTTGTAAGGCAGGAAGAATTCTCCTACTCAGGGAGGAGCCTTTTTGGTCCACTCAGGCCTTCAACTGACTGCATGAATCCCACGCACATTAGAGAGGGCAGTCTACTTCACTCAAAACCACATCATCAAAAACACCTCACAGACACACCCAGAATGTTTGCCCAAGTCTCAGTACCTGTGGTCCAGTAAGAATGACACAGAAAATTAACCAGAACAAGGGACATGAAGAAAGAACTGAATAAATGGAGAGACATATCATAGTCATGGAGTGGAAGCCTCACTGCCATAAATCTTTTGACTTCTCCCCCCAAATAATCTTAAAACTCAAGATACATTCAATCAAAATCCCAAGAGTTTCCAAAGAACTTGACAAGACAATCCTAAAACTGACACGAAAAGACAATGGACAAGTTTATTGACATGATTAAGAAAAAGAGGGAATTTGACTTATTGAGACTTATAACAAAGCTAGAGTAATTAAGGGTATGTGCATCCAAGTAACAGGGGATATGTTAAGATTGAAAACAGAGAAGGCATTATAGTCAATGGAACTCTTTAAAAAAATTTTTTTATTGTTTATTTATTTTTGAGAGAGAGAGAGACAGAGTACTAGTGGGGGAGGGACAGAGAGAGACACACACAGAATTTGAAGCAGGCTCTAGGTTCTGAGCTGTCAGTACAGAGCCCAACGTGGGGCTTAAACCCATGAACCGTGAGATTGTGACCTGATTCAAAGTCAGACACCTGACCAACTGAGCCTCCCAGGTGCCCCCAATGGGACTCTTTAATAAATGGTGCTGTGAGTATCCATATCAAAAAAAAAAAAAAAAAAAAGAGCTAGATGCCACACAAAAGAGGAAGTTTAGAAATTAAAGAACTAAGTGTGAAAAGAAAATGTTTAAATTTTTCAAAATGTATGGAAGAATATCTTCCCAATCTTAGGGTAATATGATATTGTGATTTGTAAGAAATACACACTTGGTCATTCAGATGATCAACATGTTATTTCCCATATATATTTGGTCTTCGTGTCCACAGTTCTTGGCTAATTTCCTGAGGGATAAGAGCAATCTTTTGTTATAATATTCGGTGTCTTGTCCTCAGTTCCTGGGATCTTTTCAGAGCCATAAAGGTGAAGGGAGTGTTTTGTTATTCACAACAAGCCCCTTGAGGCAACTGGGTTTTTGTTAATGAGATGACTTTTGGGAAGTTCCTGTGGATGGGGGCTGGTGGCCAGTGGGACCAGCTATGGATACAGGACCAGACCCTGGCTTCCAGGAGGGAAAAGAGACTGGGAGACTGAAACAATCCCGGTGGCTGAAGGTTTAGTCAATTGTGCCAACGTAATAAAAGCTTCTGTAAAAACCCAAATGGCGGGCGTGCAGAGAACTTCCAGATGGGAGAACCAGATTGCTTCCACAGGATCTCCTTTGTTCAGGATCTCACCCTACAGATCTCTTTATCTGGCTGTAGATTCATATCTTTTAATATCCCTTGTAATAAACCAATAATCTAGTGAGTAAACAGTGAGCATCAGTTTGCCAAAGAGGATATTGGAACAGCCAATCAGCATATGAAAACAGTAAGCAGGGAGCTGCTAATGAAAACCATGGAAGGGTATTGTCCATTTCATAAGCATCAGATCGGCAAAAAATCCGAAGTCTACGAGACCAACTGTTAGTAAGGATACAGAATAATGCACTTTTATACACTGCTTCTTTTATTTCCAGCATATATTCAGATTTGTACAAACACGGTGGAGAGACTATTAGATATTATCTAATTTGATTGAGATAATTAAATATTAGCCATTTGGTAATATTTTTTAAAAGGTGAAGAAGCTCACAGCTTCTGACCTCAGAATTCCACTTCGCGGGACACACCCTGGAGAATCTCTTCTTCAGAGGCACGAAGAACCAGACACTAAATATTTGAAGTGCTGTGTTAAGTCATGAAATGCTAGAAATAGCTTAAAGGAAAAGGATAAACACAGTATATTATTTAGCCACTGTGGAGCAGAATATACCATAGAGCAGACAAAAACATCTATGTATCAATATGAGTAAATATAAAAACAGTATTAGTTGAACAAGGAGGTTGCTGAATGCTAGTGTAGGGTCATGGCACTTCTAGAGATCTTGAAAACATACACAATGATGCTATGTAACTTGTATAGATCTACCAAGATATGGTAAGACATAAAATATGTATAGAAGTGATAAACACTCAGTTTGCAACAATGGAAGAGTGGTTATATCTGGAGAGGTAGGAAAGCCTCAGCTACGGCTAGAATACCGCATTTCTTTAAAAATATTGGAGATGAAATGGCACAACGGTAGGCTTTCATTAAACTAGATGGTGCGTGCCTGTCCGTTTATTACTCTACCGTCCGCTCTTCTCTGGATGTTGTCCTCGGTACACGGCCAGGGGTTACGAGAGCAGGTTACAGAGAGAGTCCGCCTGTTGGAGAAGTCTGGCTCTTGCACTCGACAGCCAGGGGAACTTAGGCAAGTTACTCACGCTGCTCTTCAATTTCTTCATCTGTAAAGCAAGGATCACGACGGAATCTGCCGGAGCCGCTCAAACTGCCCGCAGTTTGAAGAACTGACGACACCGGGATTCGTTGCAGAGACTTTTATTGGCCACTTCTTTCTTTCTTCTTCTTCCCCCCTCCCCGCTGCTTGCTCCCCCATATATACCTGCCGCCCAGGCTGCGCGGCAGCTCATGATAGGCTGGCAGAGGCAGGGCTGACCCATTCCATGGCCTCGCGTTGGTCGCTCACTCATCGCGGTATCTGGCCGGGGAGGCGGGAGCACTAGAGGCCGGCAGGCCGTACCTCGCCATGTGCTAGGGCAGGGTGCCAAGGCGCCATCTTGCATCCACCTTCTACAGGAATCTACTTCAGAGGATCTCTGGCGAACACGAGATGAGTTAATGTATCCAAATCAACTAGTGACTAGCCTAGCCCTCCATACACATTACTGTTAGGAGATTTTTAAATTCATTAAAAGCGTTAACCAAAAACTGCAAGTCGTAGAGTAAGAAGCGGATTCTGTTTAGGCAAGCTTTGTTGTTTATCAATGTATGCCTCTGAGGCCAATACAGGACACATTAACGGTGAGGTTATGTACCTAACGGGACAGTGACCACCTCCAGAGAAGGAGAGAGAAATAGATCTAGAAGGATGTCAATGATCACTTCAACTATCTGTCATAAGAGCAAACACACACACACACACACACACACACACACACACACACGCAAACACTACTTCCTAATGTGGCAGGCACTATTTAAATGCTTTACAGGGGCTCCTGGGTGGCTCAATCAGTTAAGTCTCCGACTTCAGCTCAGGTCATGATCTCATGTCTCTGGGTTCGAGCCCCACGTTGGGCTCTGTGCTGACTGAAAGCTTGGAGCCTGGAGCCTGCTTCAGATTCTATGTCTCCCTCTCTCTCTGCCCCTCCCCCTCTCATGCTTTGTCTCTCTCTGTACTAAAAATAAATAAAACATTAAAAAAATAAATGCTTTACATATGGTAACTTTTTTCCATCTCACAGCAATTCTGCAGCACAAAGAGGTTAAGTGATTTGCCCAAGGTCACTCATGAGGAAAGATTCTGCAACGCAGGTAACTAAGAAGTAGACTTAGTATTGAGAGTATATACGAAGAATTACGAATGGGGATGCCAACCAGTCTGGCCCCAGGGTCTGTGCTCTTAATCTCCATATGTCTTTTAAATAAATCAGTGTTTCATTATAAAAATACATGATATCTACCATCCATATGGCCCACAAAGGATTCAAAATCAAAATTTATAGGGGCACTGGTTGGCTCAGTCAGTTAAGTGTCCAACTTTGGCTCAGGTCATGATCTTGCAGTCCGTGAGTTCAAGCCCCGTGTAAGGCTCTGTGCTGATAGGTTGGAGCCTACAGCCTGCTTCGAATTTGGTGTCTCCTTCTCTCTCTGCCCCTTCCTCACTCATACTCTGTCTTGCTCTCTCAGAAATAAATCATAAAACATTTTTAAAAATCAGAATTTATTAAGAGGGCTGACAAATTCATTAAAAAATTATAACCCAACCAATGAAAATGGGCAACAGAAATGAACAGGAAATGCAGAGAAGAGGAAACAGAAATGACTAATCAATGGGTTGGTAATTTTGGAAACGCAAATTAAAATGAAATATAAACATATAAGCATTAAACTGGCCCACGATTGAAAATCTGAGGATAATAAGTGTCAATCCGGTGGGACAGAAAGAATTCTCATATATCCAGGAAATGTGTGCAAATTTGCATGGACACTTCAGTGAGCCTTTGTCAATATCTAGAAAAGTCGAGGTACATGTTCCTTTCCACATGACAGTTCTCCATCCAGCTCCCTTTGCTTCTCACAAGAAGACAAGAAAGAATATTCATTGCAGCTTTCCTGGTAACAGAAAAACTAAAAATAATGCAAGTATCTAGAAACAAAAGACTAAGAAAAGTATGATACAGGCCTAGAATTCTATACAGTACAATTGTTAAATTGGTTTGAGCTTCTGTTACAAGTTCATGAATATAAAAGATAATGTCGAGAGAATAAGATTCATAACAATTCATACAGAATGATACAAAGTACAGAAGGTTTGAAAACCAAACAAAATAATTTCATAGTTTATGCTGGCATTTATTTACTGATGCCACAAAATGACAGTTCTTGAGGGATCCTTGAGACTTTTTCAAAGGTTCTGTGATATCAAAACTATTTTCATAATGTTAAGACACTGTGTGCACTCTTATTCCATCATAAAGGCACAACAGTTTCCCATAGGCACGGGGCATGTGACCTCACAGTAACTGACTGTCACAGCAGATATGAGAATCCAGTTCTCTTCTGCTAAGCCAAACATAAAGAAATACACAAAATGTAAGACAGGGTCCTTTTTCTTTTACTTTGGAAAGGATAACATTAAAACGTGTTACTTGTGTTAATGTCTAATGAGTTCATTAGAATTTTAAATAAATTCATAAATATTTCTAAGATTTCTGTCTTCGTTTCAAACACTGTAAATGTTGAGAGTTATAATTCATACAAAAATATGAAGATATAGAAAAATATTTGAGGTTCTCGATAAATCTAAAGCATGCAAAAAGATTTTGAGACCAAAATGTTTGAGAACTGCTGGTAAACATGGGAGAGATGGGCATCAAGTTCAAGGTTCTGGGAGACAAAGTGATGGAATTGGGGGCGGGGACTGCGGGGGCTTTAATGTATCTGCAACATTTTTTTCTTACACCAAAGCAAGGTGATAGCAAAACAGAGTTCAAGAATACTACTGGGTGGTAGTAATATTGTATTTTTCTATCTTTTGGTGTATTGGACATAGTTCATAATAAATGAATAATAAAGGCATAAGCACATTACTTAGCTTGATGGAAGTAATTACCAGAAATACTAAGAGCCACAATAGTTAAGAAGTTTCCAGGGGGGTGTGGGACTAGAGGTAGGTGAACAAGCGTGGGAGATGACTGCTCTTCGTAAAAGATTCTTTTGTACCACTTCATTTGCTACTGTGCACACCCACTATACTTTCATAAAAATAGAACTTAAAAAAAATGGAGAAACATGGTGAACTATGCAAAACATACAGAGATGAGGGTAAAATCTAGAAGGAAACAAAGTAGAATTAAGTAACAGGTGTGTTAGGATGTTGGGATTATGGAGAAGTTTCTTTTCATTTCCATATAGTCTGTAACATGGTTATACTGTGTATACAGGAGAAGATTGTTTTCTAAATTAGCAGCGCAGCAAAAAAGACGCAGAACTATTCTTTTCCCCCGAGGAAGCCATTGATGATGGCTGTCATCTGGGTTCTTTTTATTCTTCTCCTTCTTTTTACATCATTACCAACCTTTTATACCGTCAAGACTATGATCACAAATAGATTCTTTTTTTAACTTGTAACTGGAGGAGCCTGTCTTTGGAGACACTATTAACTCCATGGAATAATACAAAATTGGTGCCGTACCATCAGGGCACATTCAGCACGGTACCAAGTCTTTCAGCATTTGCTTACAGCCAGGCTAAATCAAATATAAATCCTGATATAAATAACTGGATAATGATCCACATCGGAGGTTCAAATGAACTATTTATTGTATCCTTTATTGTATACCGTGGCCTCTGCATCAGTGACAGCTGTTGGCTGGATAAAAGCAGAATGCTCTATGAGGGGGGGGGTCCCGGAGCAGCTGGCCTGGCACTATATTCACGGTCTCCACTGAAGCAGGCAAGGTGAACGTACGCAGACATCAAGATGATGGTCTGAGATCAGAGGACCTCGTCCAAGACCCCTTTCCCAGTATCAGGAGGAGCACAAGTAGTAGGAAAGGATGGAGGAAGTTTCTGTTTTGCTTTGTCTTTAATCGGAAGCATCAAAAAAAAGGTTCCTAGGTTACCAAGTAAACAAAGGGAAGGCAGGGGTGCCTGGGTGGCTCAACTGGTTAAGCATCTGACTCTTGGTTTCAGCTCAGGTCATGATCTCACTGTTTTGTGAGTTCAAGCCCCATGTCAGGTTCTTGGCTTGGGCTTCTCTCTCTCCCACTTTCTCTGCCCCTCCCCAAATTATTCTCTCAAAATAAATAAACTTAACAAAAAACCTAAGGGGCGCCTGGATGGCTAGTCGGTTAAGCATCTGACTTTGGCTCAGGTCATGATCTCACGGTTTGTGGAGTTTGAGCCCCATATCAGGCTCCTCACTCTCAGTGCAGAGCCTACTTGGGATTCTCTCTCTCCCTCTCCCTCTGCCCCTTTCTCTTTTTCTCTCAAAATAAATGAACTTAAAAAAATTTTTTTTAAAAAGGACCACCCCTATACTGTGGCCAGGTTAGACTGGGAAAAAAAAAAAAGAAAAGAAAACAGAATTTCCATGTATGGAATCATAAATAAAGAATTTTTCAGGGGGAAAAACAAAGGAACATTTCAGTGGGTGGTCAGGGAGCGCAGACTGTCCTAGAGCTGTCAAAACAAATTACTCCAAAGCAGGTGGCTTAAAACCACGGAAGTGTGTTCTCTCACAGTTCAGGAGGTGAGAAGTCCAAAATCAAGGTGTCTGTAAGGCTGGTTCTTTTTGGAGGCTCTGAGGGAGAATCTGGCCCAGGCCCCTGTCCTGGCTTCAGCTGCTGCTGGAAATCTTTGGTTTTCTGTGCCTTGGAGCAGCTCTCTTCCATCTCTGCCTGCTTCTTCATATGGCCCTTCTTCCCTGTGTCCTCTTCTCTTCGTGTAAGGACACCAGCCACTGCATATAGGGGCCGCCCTAAATCCAGGATGATTCCATCTTGAGACCTTTAATTAACTGTATCTGCAAAGACTGTATTTCCAAGTCGGGTCACATTCTGAGATTCCAAGTGGGCATGAGTTTGGCGGGGGGCGGCGGGGGGGGGGGGGCGCACCATTCAATTCACTATACGGAGCCAAGCAAAACAAATATTAAAGGCACATGCCACGGGGTCAGATTCTTGCTGCAATAATGGGGAACTGACTAACACAGGCCATTGGAAGAACTCTAGGCAGACCACACTGGAGGTCATTGCAGTTTTCCAAAAAAACAAAAATGACTTCTGATTTGTTCTGCCCACCCTTGTCCATCCATCCATCCAAGGACCTACTCATCAATAAGACTTTTGAACACCTATATGTTTTTGCACAGTGTTGGATATGAAGTCCTGTTTTAAAAAAATGTTTATTTATTTTGAGAGAGTGAGAGAGAGCGAGAGCGCGCACAGAGAGACAGGGAGAGAAAGAGAATCCCAAGAAGGCTCCATGCTGAGCCAATGCAGGGCTCGATATCACTATCCTAGGATCATGACCTGAGCCGAAACTAGGAGTCAGACACTTAACCAACTGAGCCACCTAGGCACCCCTGAATATGAAGTACTTTTAATGGAAACTGAGTCTTCACAGGAATTATTAAATGTAATAGAACAGAATCTCAACACCCTCAAATAGCTGTAATGCCACTCTGCTTTGGAAACAGATTTGATATATGGGCAAGGGACTAGAAAAGACATTTATAAGAACAATGGTAAAACATGCGCTATAGTGCACTACTGTCCTGTAGATTTGCCACGTACATGTGTGTGAATAGAAAGACAGACAGACAGACTAACCAGCTAGATGGACAGCTCTCCCATCCCATTTTCTCTTTCTGGACAAGCAAGAAGATTACGTTGCACACTTCCATCTCCTTCACAGGGAGGCTGGGAGCATGCGACTGAATTCTGACCAGTGAAACTGGGTAGCAGTGACGTACGTCACTTGGAGGTCTGAAAAAAATGTGTCCCCTCCATGGGGATCATGGTGGCTAGCATCCATGGAAGAAGTATGGATCCCTGAGGGCCGTAAAGAAGCAAGACTAAGTCGGGCCACGATTCACATCAGACAGTGTTGGGAGTAAGAGAAACCGCTAATAGAATAAGCAAGTCACTGAGCATTTGGGGTCATTCATCACCGTAGGCGTGGTCCTTACCTTGCGCCCCATGACTGACTGTATGAGGTCAGCTTGGGCTAATGACGATGATGAAGGCCATCACCAGAAAGAAAGCCTCTAGCTTACTGAGCTGCTCAGATGAACCCTGCAGATGGACAGGCCCGGGCAGAGACAGCTCACGTGTTTCTACCCATGGAAGGCTGTTCGCACTTTCCAAGGTCTCATTCGGCCACCTCACCCTACGTAGGATCAACGACAGGACCAGTCTGTTCGCCGCACAGTCTGGCTGAATGAATTTCTGGGTGCCTTCCACATGGCAGACTCACACACTATTTCACTCAGGTCCTTTTTCACACGGGTCCTAGGACAGCATGCAGCCCCCAGGATCTCCCTGGAATGGCTGCACCTCCTTAGGTCCTCCTGGCCACAGACCACAGGGAACCCTGTCCAGCCCCTCAGGAGGTGTCAAAGAGCAGAGGTTCCTATATGCTGCGCTGCCCCCTCCCCTCAGGTAAGAGCCAGGACCAGCATTGGGGTTGGGGGCCTCTCCGGCCCACCCAGGGCAGGCAGCACAGAAAAACCTGAAGGTGGATGAGATGCCTCTGTGTCAGCGTGGCCCGTGTGTCTTTACCACACATCCTTTAGCTAAACTGCCCCCTCCATTAACGCTGCAGTCACATGACTATACCTAGGACTCCCCGCTGCCCCCTGGGTGGCAATGCCCTCCACCCAGCTCCTCTCCAGCCATTCCTCCTGAACATCGGCCACACGCCCACGGTGCCGGGGTGAAGCCTCCCCAGTTTCCCCGGGGTTGGCAGAGCTTCTACCTCTGGTTCACAGAGTGCTCGGTTCACACCCTGATCCAATATTTAGCAATGTGTCCTTCCACTTATCTGACTGAAAGCCCATTTTCCCAACTGAACCCTGAACTTGTCAGGAGCAGGGATGTGCTGATTTTCCTTTATCTGAAGGCTTTGTGACTCGACTTCTGGGACACTCCACAATCTGGGCTCTCTTTCTGTCCCTGGCTGCTCCTAGGCCCCTAGGGTCATTCATCAGGCCTCTTCCCTCATCTAACTCTCTCTGTAGATGACTCCATCCCAGCTAGAGCTACCAAGATCTCTGAAGTCTCCCAAGTCTGTATCTCTAATGCAATCCTCTTCCCTGAGTTCTAGGTACCAATATGCAAAAGAGCCACCCATCTCCGATTAAAGGTCTGAGGGTCTCCGAACAAAGCCAAACCCCTCTGTCCACCAGGAGCTTGGTGCACTTCTTTACAACGTGCTCCTTCCTTAATACTTCCCCATCTGAGAGCCGGCATAACGCTCTTCTTCCATTTTCCCAGTCGCAAAACCTTGTCGTTCTGGATGCCAGTCCTTCGTATCCTGCTTCTAACTGTGAGAACACGCTGTGGGTGTCATCGTCCAGAATGGGAGCACTGCTCATCCCCTCTGCTAATCTGAGCCATCATCACCTCCTGTCTGGACACCATTCCCGCCTCACCACAGAGCTCCAGGAGAGAGCCAGAACGGTCCTTTTAAATCTTGTACCTAACCTCGTCACTTTCTCACTCCAATGTCTCAATGATTTCCTACCATGTTTCAAGTAAAACACAGACTCCTGACCTTGGACTACAAGGTACACACCTCTGCAGGACCTGACCCACCTGCTCTGTGCCCTCATTCCTGCCCCTCTTGCCGGACACTTGCCTTCCTTCCTGTTCTGCAAACAGCCAAGCCCACACCTGCTCTGGGACTTGGGCACAAGAGAGACATTTAAAACTCAGTGGGAGGACTCTAAAATAAAACTGAGGAGACTAGAAGGCAGAGTCCATGTACAAGGAGGTACAAAATAGAAAAGCAAAGCAAAGATAATTGGAGGACCAGGGCCAGGCTAGAAAACGTAACATTCAAATGACAGAAGTTTAGAAAAGGAAAAGACAAGGGAAGAAACTATCTATGATACAATTCAAGAAATTTAAGCAGAATGGAAGCCCAGGAGTTTCTGAGTGCTCGGCCCAATGGAGGAAAATAAACCCACATCAAGGCAGACTGTTCTGAAATACAGGAAATACTGCAAACTAAGGCTGCATTCAAAGGACCAGGAAATTTGCATCTTGTTTCCCAAAAGCAGCTTTGGAAGCTAAAACACAGAAGAGCAAGACCTTCAAACTCTCAAGGGTCATTATTGCCAAATGTACCCAAATGATCATCTAAAAACAGACTAAAAACATGAGCAGAAACTCAAAGTCCCAAACTCTCCTTCCCAGGCCTCCTTCCTTTGTATGCTTCTAGATGACGTGTTCCACCAGAAAAAGGGGGAAATCCAGGAAAGGGAGAGGAACTGGATGCAAGACTCAGGAAGGAATACTCAGCATGAGATGAGAGCTGGGCATTAGCATAGCAGGCCAACTCTAAGAGATTTCTCTAAGAAGACAAAATTGTTGGAATGCTTATGTGCCCTAAATGCTTGCACAAAGTTCAAATACGTGGATGGTGGAAAACTAAGCAAACAAAAATTGTAATAATTAATTCCAGGAAAAATCAAAGCTTGCTCAGGAGAGGAACAGTAGTCATAGTTTACTAGAAGCTCAAGAGGAAACAGAATTTAAATAATAGGAACAGGACTAATGATACTGAAAAAGTTATAATCTAGGGGCCCCTGGGTAGCTCAGTCAGTTGAGTGTCCAACTCTTGATTTCAGCTCACGTCATGAGATTCAAGCCCACAGTCATGAGATTAAGCCCCCCATCAGGGGCCATGCTGAGCATGGAGCCTGCTTTGGATTCTCTCTCCTTCTCCCTCTGTCCCTTCTCTGCTCATGCTCTCTCTAAAAAAAAGAAAGAAAAAAAATAATTTTAAATTATGATCTAAGTGAGTCAGGAGAATGGATTGCCAGGCAGAGTGCTGAGGGACAGTGGAACACAGAGAAAAGAGCTAAATCTTACTTTTTATAGTACAAAGTCA
The DNA here is from genome assembly GCF_006229205.1 of Suricata suricatta. Lineage (NCBI taxonomy): Eukaryota > Metazoa > Chordata > Mammalia > Carnivora > Herpestidae > Suricata > Suricata suricatta. Next base: position 107,416,507 of record NC_043701.1, on the reverse strand, counting down.
ACAGATAATGCCCAAGGCGGAACACTCTGGAATGACAGATGCAAGTATGCCATTTAGAAATACAGAATTAAACACCAAGCGAGTCAACTAAAACAGCTGAAGCAGATTGCCTTGAGGAATTGGAAAGTGGATGGAGGTTCAACGGGCTGCTTGTTTGTCTACAAACCTGATGAACTATTGGACTCCTACTGCTTCCCAACATCCAACCCAACGGGAGACCGCAGGGCAGTGCTGTCGAGGGAGGTGCGTCGCAGGTGTGGCTCAGTGGTGGCCTGGAGGAGAGGGGTCTGATGATGGTATGTTTTTTGGATTTTTTGTTGGTTTGTTTTGGTTTGGTTTCAGTTAGAATCCAGCAAGTGTAACAGTTTTTGTAAAAGGTAATCTTGAAAATGGCGTATTCTCTCCAGCTCAATCAGCTTCAGAAGAAAAATGGCCATGTCAGCTAAGGGCTACATTTAATATCAGATATTTAATTTACATTATTTAATATAATTTAAAAAGCCCTCTAGGAATTATTGGCCAAAATCTAAAGAGATTTTGCCAAGGGGCCAAGGAGCATGGCAGAAAAACTAATTCTTAAAAAATAAAGGGAAAGAGACAGAGGAAGAAATTTAGCCCAGAATCAGAACTTAGAAAGAATGGATAGCACAGGGACATAGTTAAGAAAGGAGGGAGTGGCGGGGAGTAGGAAGACGTGAAGGATTTCTTTTTTCAGATTGATCTCAATTACTGCACTTTTTCCCAATAAAATAGAGGAACATGGGTTTCGCCTGTTTGTCAAACTGCACATGTGGTTTTTTGGCAGAGCAGGATCCGGGTACCCAGGGTTCCGAGGAGTAATGCAAATCTTCCACTTTGCTCCTGGGGCCCCACGTCATCCACATCACTTTACTGCACCCTGCCCTCAGGCACAGATTGGTTTATTGCCCATCTGTTTCCCCTGTAGGCTGAGAGCCCATCCACAAGGCTGGGGTCCAGTGTTCTAGTCACTAAGCAATGGAATATTGCTTACCCATAATAAAGAAGGAAAGCTTGCCATTTGTACCAACGCAGATGGACCGTGAGGACATTATACCAAGTGGGGTAAGAATAAGACAAATACTCTATTATGTTACTTACATGTAGACTCAAGACAAACTCACAGATATGGAAGACACACTTGTGCTTTGCAGTGAATAGATATTTCTTTATCCATTCATCTATCAGTGGACACTTAGGTTGCTTCTGTGTCTTGGCTAGTGTAAATAATGCTGCTATGAACATGGAGGTGCAAGTATCTTTTTGAGTTAGTGTTTTCATTTCCTTTGGATAAGTACACAGAAGTGAAATTGCTGGATGATATGATAATTTCACTTTTAGTTTTTTGAGGACCATCCATCCTGTTTTCCAGAGTGGCTGTACCAACTTATACTCCCAAGCGTGCATGAGGGTTTTCTCTTTTCCACATCCTCTCCAACACCTGCCATTTCTTGTAATTTTGGTAACAGCCATTCTAAAAGTATGAAGTGGTAGCTCATTGTGGTTTTGATCTGGATTTCTCTGACATTTAGTGACTTTGAGCATCTTCTCATGTAACCATTGGCCATCTATCTACCTTTTTTGGAAAAATGTCTATTCAGCTCTTATGCCCATTTTTTATCAGACTCTTTTTTGCTACTGACTTGTAGGAGTTCTTTGTATGTTTGGGTATTAGCCCTTTATCAGATAAATGATTTGCAAATATTTTCTCCTATTTTGCAGGTTGCCTTTTGTTGATGGTTTTCTTTGATGTGCAGAAGCTTTTAGCTTAACGTAGTTCTAACATAGTTCTATTTGTTTACTTTGGCTTTTGTTGTCTTTGCTTTTGGAGTCAAATCCAAAAATCACTGTCAAGACTGATGTCAGGCAGCTTGCCAACTATGTTTTCTTCAAGGAGCTTTATGTTGTCAGGTCTTACATTCAAATCTTCAATGCATTTTGAGTTAATTTCTGTATAAGGTGTTAGATAGGGTTCATTCTTCTACACATAGCTGTCCAGTTTTCCCAACACCATTTACTGAAAAGATTGTCCCCCCCGCCACTGGGTGTTCTCAGCACCCTTGTCAAAAATCAACAACAAATGTTTTTTGAATGGAGCAAAGAGGAAGAGAGTGTCAACATGTTATTTACAGGCAGGTTTCCAGAAGCAACTTACAGAAAGTAAGATGCTTCCTACAGTTCCATTGCAGTGTCTGCCTGGGCTCATGAGCGTTTGGGCGGGGCCTTCAGTGCCCCCATTACAGTTGTCGTGCTTGATTCTAGTCATGCCCTCTCTCAACCTCTCCAGTAGTTCATCTAAACTGTTGTGGTGTTACTCCTGACCCCGGCCTCACACCCACCCTCAGCAGAAGCTTCTTCCACTCAGCTCCCCAGAGAAAACTGAGGGGGTCTGGTATGTGCTCTCGGTCCTCCCTGCCTTCATGATGACAGACCCTGCTGTCCTCCCTTCTAATAGAAAGAGATGCCCCGTGTGGAAGAGATGCCACTTTCTTCAGCTGCCGCCTGAACTCCACCTCCTCTAACTTAGCCAATGGCCTCTTTTCTCCGTACTGGCTCCTCCCCCTTCTGTGTAAAAAAACACTCTCCTTTCTTAAAACCTCGACATTTCTCTAAACCTGGACTCGAATCCTCCTGGGGCTGGTAGAGACAGGAGAGCTACGCTTACCCCAGTCTCCAGCACCCCCCACCCCAGCTCTAACACCAGAAAACGGACTTCCTTTTTCACCCAGCACTTGGGTCTATTCTGATGGGCGAGGCCATGTGGACGGACATTCAGGTTTAGGGTTGTTACTTGTCGGCTGAGAAAAATTACAGCATTGGGTAAGTCTCTTAAGCTCAAGGCTCATATTAATTATCTGATCCACAAAGCCTTTCCCAGCTCTCCATGGGACCATCGCCTAACAGAAGAGCTACCCATCCCACAGACTGCTATCCAGTTCTGATTACTGCTTCCTTCCCTGGCAGGAGTTCCTTAATAAAACTACTATTGGGATCAGAAGCAGGTGGCGAAGAGGGGCCATGGCCAGTGCAAGGAAAGGTGGAGGATGGCACTGGAGTCTTGCCTGAGACCTTCCATCCCTTGAATCTCCTGATCCCCACCATATTCTTCTCAGTCCTCACATTCATGGTCAGAAGGATGCCCTCCAGTGCACAGCTCTGCCTGCTGTCTCTCCTTACTGTGTTCTTTTTCGAAAGATCTGGCTGACTGGTACAGCTTTACCTGACTTTATTAACGTAATTCTTTCTTTCTGCTGGCCCAATTTGATGTCCTACTCCTTTGTGAATGACTCCCCTTCAGAATTCCCCCTTTGACTGATCCTGCTTACTCCACACACATGCTGTCACCAACTGAAAGTATCTTGCTCTTATACATGCTGTCACCAACTGAAAGTATCTTGCTCTTATATTACAATTCTTTCATTATCTATCTCCCCTCCTTGGAATGCAAGCTGTGAGTGTGGGAACATTGTTTTTTTTCTGACTGCTAAATACCCAGAGCTAAAACATGGTAGGTTCTCGGTGACTGTTAAATGAATGAATTATAAATGAATAAACAAAATCTCCTTCTCATCCAAACAACGAGTCCCTCTTTTTCCATTTTATTTATTTAATACCTCTCACATCTGTTCCTTTCTCTCCATCATCTGTGATTATTTTACTTCAGGCCCTCACTTTCTCCTGCCGAGAGAACAGTTTTCTGGTCTATGTATGGCTAAGCTAATAACCGCACCCTCCATTCCTTATATCTCTACCAGAAGGGACTGAAACACAAGACAAATCATATCACTGCTCTGCTGGGAACCTTTCCACGGCTTCCCACCACCTGTCCTGGGCTAGCCTGATGCCCTGAACTTGGAACATACAGCCCTCTGTGACCTGGGTCCCCTCTTGTTCTCAGCACCCTCTCTCTGCACAAGCATAACTGAATTATTGGCAGTTCCCTCACACCTGATGTTTTTTAGAAACAAACTTTTCATTTTATTTTTTAATGTTTTACTTATTTTCTGAGAGAGAGAGACAGACAGACAGACAGACAGAGTGAGCAGGGGAGTGTCAGAGAGACAGGGAGATACATAATCTGAAGACAGGCTCCAGGGTCTGAGCTGTCAGCATAGACCCCAATGCCAGGCTCAAACCCATAAACTGTAAGATCAGGACCTGAGCTGAAGTTGGATGCTTAACTGACTGAACCACCCAGGCACCCCAACAAACTTTTTATTTTAAAATAGTTTCAATTTACAGAAAAGTTGAAAAGGCAGTAGGTTCCCATATATCCCACATGGAGATTCTCCAATCATTAACATCTTCGATACACGTGACAATTACTGAATCAATTGCTATATTATTATTAACTAACACTCATACATCATTCAGATTTCCTTAGTTTTACCTAACATCCTTTTTCTGTTCCCAGGTCCCCTCCAAGATATCACACTGCATTTAGTGGTCATGCCTCCTTAGGCTCCACTGGGCGGCTATGATAGTTTCTCAGGCTTTCCTGCATTTTGATGATCTTGGCAGGTTTGAGAAGTATGGTCGGGTATCAGGCAGAATGTCCTTCATTTGGGATCTGACGGTTTTCTCATGTTACGAGTTTGGGAAGGGAAGAGGCCAGATGTAAAGTGCCCTTCTCATCACATCGGATCAAGTGTAGCCACCACCAACATGATTTATGGCTGGAATATTGGCCCTGATGACCCGGCTGAGGCATATTTGTCACATTTCTCTACTGTAAAGTTACTCTCCTCTCCCCGTTTTTATACTCGCTACTCCTCAGAAGGATGTCACTAGGTGCGGCCCTCCTTTATGGATGGGGAGATTCGCTCCACCTCCCTGAGAGCATAGTGTCTACGCAAATTATTCGAAATTCTTCTCTGTAAGGTAGATTTGTCTCTTTGCCCCCATTTTCAATTTAGTTATTTATTTGTATCAGTATGGATTTGTGAAGATTTATTCTGTGCTTTGCGTTATAATTAAATACTACTTTTTATTTTACTCACGTCATTCCAACTTTGTCTCCTGGAAGTTCTCTCAGTTGGCTCCTCTGGCCCTATGACATACCCACATCAATGCTGGCCTGTTTATTTGTTGGAGTACTTCCTAGCAGGAGAGAACATTCCAGGCTTATTGGTACATTTCTACTACAGGCCTAAAATCAGCATGTCCCCAAGAAGTCCTGCTTCCTCTTATTGGAGAAGTGTAGAAGAAATCACCCAAGCACTGGGTACGGCCAGTGGTCTCTGACCTCTGTGCTGCTCCTGTGGGTCACCTCTTTGACACCCTCCTCTCCTCTTTCATTCTCCCTTCCTTGCTAAAATAATTCCTCATGTTCTTCAAAACTCAGTGGAGTTACCTCCTTTTTCAGGGAAACTCTTTGACTCCTCCTGCCCCACCTGCTCTGGGGTCTCATCCCCTGCACTGCACTGCGTTGTTCTAATGTGCTCACTTGTTGGACTTTTCTCCACTGGACTGAGCTACCTTTGGACATAGACAATATTCACAGCTTCTAAGGAAGAGTCAGGCACAGATGGGCCTACATAGGGTAGAAATCCACTTAATATTTCTTTTTGGTAAATTCATTAATAGATGTCTAACTAAATATGGTAAATGCCACCTATTTCGATGTTTTCCATTGACCTTTTTTGGGAATAGTAAGCACTATCATCCCTAAAGTACTTCTGAGAAATGCCTGAGCTGGTTGCTGACGGACATGTTCAATGTCAGGATCAAGGCCTGTATTTACCAAGGTGCTGTCTTAGGGGTGAAAAGTTGGGCACAAAACACACTTTTCTGACAATATAGTGTGAGGTTGGTCACATTACATGTTACCAGTAACATCTGTCAAAAAAACCACCTTTTTTGGAAGATAAAAAGTTGAGAAATGGCCCTACAATGAGAATAACCTAATCAAAAATAAAAGTCTGATTAGTCTGTGTGGAAAGGCAAGGTCAGTAATAGCCACAGGATGGTTCCATATCCAACAGACTCACAAAGGTATCACGAGAGTCCTCAAGTTCTCTGCCGTAGTTTCAAGAGCCTGAAGGGCATCACAGCCTAATTACAACACCTAGTGTCCGTGTCAGGCGAGTTAGGTCACCCAGGGTGTCAGGCCCCATTATCATACTAGTCAATAGTTGTAATACGCAGCTACATATTGCACTGATGCACAAACATGAAAGAAATGACTAATCACTCAAAAAATCCAGTTGGTAGGTAAAACATTCCAAAAGTAGAGCCCTTGGGGAAGCTCTTCCACTTTTTCGTTTCAGAGACGGAATAATGTGTGGTGTTAGAGGTCTTCTATCAGTGATGGTGGATGCACATGTCCAGGGAACGATGTGTCTATTTCAGAACCCAAGCCTCAGAATCCCTTCCCCTACCCCTGTTGCTTACTTCCTTCTGCTACTGTCTAATCCCAGACACCGAACCTGGGGTCATTTGCCTGCTTCAGTGGTGACCTTTATGTGCAAAGTCCTGAGGGGACTGTGGATGGTGGAGTGTCCTTTAGGGTCAACCAACAAATAAATTCCGACTTAGAATCGCAAGAGCAGATGCAGGCCAAGAGTCTTGAGGAGCTGCAGGGGCTCCCGGAGCCTCAACTTCCTCACCACAAAAGGAAAGGCTGGATAGAGGTTCTTTCTAAAATCTATAATCTTCACAGCTCTGTCATTATGAGGCTTTCTGAGAGTCAGGTGCTCATTGACTATATTATAGTCTTCCATTTCTAGGATCCTACAGTCGCAACTGAATGCACCGGGGCCATTTGCTAAGCGGCACCTTTAAAGCATAAGCTATAAAATGCCTTTATTCAGGGAGGACAAGCCTAGGAACACTGCAGGGCATTTTCGGGGCTGAGGAAGGAGTGGCAGCTGGAGACCTATGCTCAGCTTTTCAAGCCATTTCTCAGCCTACAGCCCTGGCCTCTTATTCTATTCTAAAGAAAGAAAATAATTCACAATACAACATTCTGTAGCACCAAAAGAACCGCTGCTAATTAGAATCTTCTAAAACCTAAGGCTCCTAGGAGGTACTGAAAGAGAAAGAGAGCGGTCTGAATGTGAGCAAACTTTCGGCAAGCTAATCTCCTCCTACAGCCAGTTTACGATGCAGGAGAGCATAATCTCTAAAAGAGAAGAGGGAATTAGGAAGGAAGGGAAAAAAGAAAGGAACAGGTAGGCTGGTGCCTGAAGATTTGATTTTGAACTTCACGAAGAGCAAAGGACTTTATCATAACCTGCCTTTGCCCATGGTTTTAATCTGTGTTTCTAAGTACAGAGTATTTTGTTCTGATGCAAATAGAAACAGATTGTACCAGAGAATTTATCCAAAGGGAAAGGAATACATAGAGGGGAAGGTGAAATCTTTAAGAGCCAATAAATGATGACTAGGAGCCCCAAACATTACAAATTAGGACAGAATGGCCATCACTACACCATGGTGACATCCCCCAGATAACCATGAAATACACTACCTTAGAAATCGGCATTTCAGACCTTCTCGCAGGAGATGGGCTAGGAATTGGGCAAGAGTAGACTCGCATGGCTGCAGAAATGGCCTGCAGCACAGGATCTCCTTCTCAGGGCTGTAGTCTGAGCTGCTATCACCCTGGGTTCCTGTGGTTGTCCGGGAGCTGCCTGGGGCCACAGTTATCAGGCCACATTGCAACTCAACATGCCCTTGAACGGACCACCAGAATTTCCAACCAATTAACCAATGGCTCTTGGCATTTGCAGATTTCCCATTCCTAATATTAGCCATTGAACCCCTTGGGGGACCCTAAGTACTTAAAATAGTGGAAATGTGTGTTTTTCCCCCCAAGGACTGAATTGTACCCACATATGGAGAGCTATGGATATCAGGGCTAAAGATACCTAGCGAGGAAGGGGCTATAATGATGAAGCACCCACTTGACTAGGCTATGGTGTCCTGTTCTTTAGTCAAACACCAGTGCAGATGCTGCTCTGAAATATTTTTCAGATGTGATTAACATTTAAATCCGTGGACTTTGAGTAAAGCAGATTACCCACCTTAAGGTAGGTGGATCTCACCCAATCAGTAGAAGAACTTAATAGAAAAAAGACTGACCTCCCCTGTGCAAGAAGGATTTCCATCATTAGACCATCTTCGGATCTGAACTCTAAGTCTTCCCTGGACCTCTAGCCTGCTCTGCAGATTTGGGGCTTACTTGTCCCCACAATCTCATGAGCCAATTCCTTAAAATAGATCTTTTTCTCTCTGCCTCTCTCTCTCCATATGTGTGTGTGTATACATATACATATTTATTTCTTTATAAATCTTTATTTATAACAGAGAGGTCACTGCCTCATGAAGGCAGGAGGAGCTACCAAGAAAGTTTTCTCCTAGACTTGGCCAAAATACACTTTTCTGTCATTTGGTCTCAATTTTGGTTCTGGCCAACACACGCCAGGCAGTTTGGGCAAAACGGAAGCCTGCTTCCACCTGGCCAGGTTGGGACATGTGCCAGATGAAAGTAGATTTTCATCTTCTTTCGAAGGCTTCCAACAACTAGGTGCTGTTACTTGAATTCTCAGTGCAACTGATGCATGCAACGGCTGCCTCTGCAGAAAGGCCATCCGTGCAGACAGCCAACGAGGACATTATAATAGAGAGAGAAAAATGGTAGGAGCTGAAAGAAATGTATCTATGGGCCAATTATAGCAGTTCCCAAATGACCCCCTGGACCATACTGCCAAGATAAAATATGTGTCAAGGAAATGTAAATCCGAATCGGTTTTTGGCAGAGATGCGTGAATTGCTGCTTCCTCCAAATGATCTCATTCAGGGCACGGGAGGGCAAGTTGGCGGGACGGATCTAGAGATCTCTGACCAGATTCAGCAATGTGTTTGCACTGGTGACACGGTTCCTGGCATTCTATCTTCCCAGAACCTCCTGATTCCGTGCGGGAAGAGGTGATGCCTTACAGTCTCTGCATTCCCTGGGACATGATGCTGATCCTTGCACACAGTAAGAAGTATGAAAGGCAAGAAAGAAGGAAGAAGAAGAGGGAGAACATATGGGTAGCAGAGACAGGGACGGTCAGCGAAGAGAAATCTGGGGAAAGTTTCTACATTTCTGGCTGTACACCTTGGAGAGCCAGCTAAATGGAGGGTGGGGGCAGGGCTATGTCCTGGCCCCTGTCTTCCTCTGGGAGCTTTAATTAATGAGAGCAATAAGACAGCAAACGTTTTCTAGGAATTACTATGTTAAGTACAGTTGATCCTCATTACTCACAGTTCCATTCCTGCAAGTTCACCCAATGGCCAAAATTTATCTGCCACTCTGAAATTAACACTCCACGTGCTCCTGCCATCATCCGCCAACACGCGCAAAAAGGTGCAATCTGTGTGCTGGCCAACATGCCGCATTCCCAGCCAAGCTGGAACCCAGAAAGGACGTCCCATGATCGCCCCCATGCTATAAAGAAACACCCATCTGTGCTCCACCTAATGCCATGCATTTTGCATTTTTGTGTTAATGGTAATTTTGCTGGTTAACATGACCCTCGAGGGGCGCCTGGGTGGCTCAGTGGGTTAAGCATCCGACTTTGGCTCAGGTCATGATCTCACAGTCCATGGGTTCAAGCCCCGCGTCAGGCTCTGTGCTGACAGCTCGGAGCCTGGAGCCTGCTTTGGATTCTGGGTCTCCCTCTCTCTCTGCACCTCCCCCACTTGCACTCAAATAAACTTTAAAACAAAAAAATTTTTAATGACCCTTGAGTATAATACTGGGTGCAAGAAGGCTTATAATGTGCCTTGTGTGAGTTACATAAGCTTCCAGCAGACTCAAGCCAGAGTATGAATCAATAACATGTATTACATAAGGAGTCTTTAAACGGAAACTCACATATGACAAGGTGATCTCTCGATCAGCCATCTGACTCCGTATTACTCTTAAGAGTGAGGCTTCAGTATTCCCTAATCCAGAGCTCATGGTGACTTTTCAAAACATTAATTACTGCAAATAATGAGAACTGACTGTATGTTTTTGTTTTTATTTTTGTTGTTTATTGCTGAGTTTTCTGCCACCCCAATCCCAGCCCTGGTGCCTGCAGTGACTCCGGAGCATAACTCCCATGAATAAGGAGAACGGCCTGTACTCTGCACTTAGTATTTTATGTAATCTTCACTGGTTAACTCTGGAAGGTATGGACTATTACGGCTAAGACTTACAAATTGAGGAAATTTGCTTAGGCACAATTCAGTGACTTGCCCGAGGTAAGCAGAGAGCCAGTAATCACGGGGAGCAGAATTCGAGCCCAGGCAGTGTTCTCTGTGCGCCTGACCGCCTACCATCCACCTGCCCAGACCTCACGGGGCGGGATTTTGGATGTGAGGGAGGCTAGGGGCCCGCTGCAGAGACACCCGGACCGGGGTTCTTAACTTCTCTGGGCCACACACTTCTTCGGCAGACTGGTAAAGCACGCCTATGGACTCCTTTCCAGAATAACGTTTTTTATCTCTTAAAGCACACAGATGACAGAAGAAATCAATTTTACTGGAATACATTGATCAAATCACTGAAAAGTAATTAGGGCTGTAAGATCTGCACACATCCGAAACTGGGACAGGCCCCATTTCAGGCACAAGTTGGCAAAATAGACCCTTGTCTTCCACGTCCTCCTCCTGCACCCCCCACCCTCCACAAAGTACACGCTCCCTCCTCCCCGCATCCTTCCTTGGAAGACTTATCAAGGGCCTGTGCACCAGCCGGCATCAGATCTGCCCGAAGACGCTAAGGGCCGGGGGGTGTAGTACATGGAGTCCTCCAGCTTAGAAATCCCCTGGTCTATGCCCGGAGTTCACATTCTAGGTGCTGAAAGAACAGAGGGGACTACAAATCAGTGGGCAGGGGGCGGGTAGCAGCTCCTACTCACTGAACTTCAGGATCTGAGAAGGATTTCTGGAATAATGTCAAGTGCATAGCGGGAAAGAAGCCAAAGTTCGCGAGGCTCTTCCTCCCCGCATGTGCAGTGACAAAGCCACCTCAGATCCTCAGACACACACGCGTTATTCACAGGGTTGGTGGCGTCTCTCAGCAAACTCAAACAAACAAACATCTGTGTCACCGGACTCAGTTCACTATGGTCACTCAGGTTCTCAGCCATTTCTCACAACAGAGGCTGATTTTTTTTTAAGGGCAGCAGTCTCTGTGGACTGCCACAAACACAGAATTAACGTGGATCTCACAGAGTAACATGGATTCTTCCGGTATCAGAACCCCGAAAAGTAAAGACGACTCAGTAAACTGCACAATTCTGTGCATGGTTACTCAGCAAAGCAGAAGGAGGTGGTCAGGATACATGCCCCGAGCAAAGAGGCAGAAAACCATCTGAGACTGGGATGAGCAAAGTAAAGAACATTCTGGCTTGGAGGAGCCCCTCAGGATTGCATGCCATCCTTTTAGCCCATGGGAGACCAGTCACAAGCTTAATGGAATGATGGGCACTGCACTCTGAATCGACTTGAACATAAAATAAATTGACAACAAGCATCGAAGGGAAGTAACTTCCACGGGCATCTCCAAACAAAGAACACGTAGTTTGGAAGGCTGGAGTGTTTCTGCAAAACCCATTTAAACACCAGAGCAGAGAATTTCACACTCAAATACCTCTCTTGCCTTCAAAAATCAAACAGGTTAGGTCTGCTTTTGTTCTACAGACAGGAATTTGGGGATCGTATAGAAATGGGTCCGTGTTCCCATGAATTTCAGTGCTGTGCAAATACACCTTTTAGAATGCTTGCAAGTGATTTGACATGAAGAAAAACAGACTTTTGCCCTTTATCTCCATGAAAGAGGGAAGGATAAAGACAAGGGCTGGGCTGAGAACTCAGCGAAGGCTTCACGTATCCCTCTCCTCCTGGTCCCTGGGGGGTTGGGAAGAGAAGTAAAGTGGGCAGCGTTTTTTTGCTGTTGTTGTTTTTGTTTGTTTGTTTATTTGTTTGTTTGCAGGAGTACAGAGTTGTGGCTTGGGATGAGTCAGAACAGGTGGGACAGAAGGGACACCCGGGGGTGCTGGGCGACAGCCAGCAGCGGCCGCACAAGCGCGTGCCATCCTAGGGAAGACGGGCAGCGCTGAGCAAGGAGAGCACCACCAGCTCCTCCCCCGGGGGATGCTGCACCTGGGGCCCAGCCCCAAGCAAGGGGCTCGGTCCCATTAAGAGGAACACGTAGGCCGGAGCAAGGGGAGCAAGACTGGCCCTCCATAGCCTGGGGAAAAGGGGACTTGACAGCAGTCTCTTGCAGTCTCTGTAAACACATGGCTGGGACCCAGAGGATGCACAAGAGAGAACAGTGGAAGGAGGGACCTGCCTGCACAGCCCTGAGCAGCCAGGGTCCACCTCTGGCTGGGAAACGTGCTGCCTTTAGCTCAGGGTGCACAGTCCCCAAGAGGGGCACATTTCCAGGGGAAACAGAATGACAGCGTGCCATGAACTGGCGGCCTGAAGTGGTATTTGGGCTTCAGGACATCCAGCCCCTGACTGCACGTTTCATCTTCCTGGACTTGGAACCTGGAATCCTGCTGTCCTCTATTGGTGTTGATGGAACGACCCCCGGAATGCAATCCTGGGCTGCCGAAAGCTGCCTTTGGGCAGGTGGGCAAGAGAGGAAGGACATTGGAGGAGAGAAGAAAGGGTGTTCCCATTGTTTTCCAGTCCCAATGCAACCAGAGAGCACCCAGGGTGTCTGTTCCCAAATCTTTGGAAACAAGAATTTGGAGAATATTAAGCTTATAAATTTTTCATTGTTAAGTCTGATCTCTGACTAAATATAAATATGTTCATCTAATTAGTCCTAATCAAGAGTGCCCCGAGATGTCTCCAATCTCCAACTCGAAATTCTAATAAAGCCACGAGGAAGAAAGGGTGTGACAGGGCTCACACCTGTCAGAATGGCTGAAGTCAACAACACAACAAACAACACGTGTTGGTGAGGGTGTGGAGGAAAAGGAACCTTCATGCACCGCTGGTGGGGATGCAACATGGTGCAGCCACTGTGGGAAACAATATGGAAGGACCTCGAAAACTTAAAAAAAGAGGGTGCCTGGGTGGCTCAGTTGGTTAAGCGTCTGACTTCAGCTCAGGTCATGATCTCACGGTTCATGGGTTTGAGCCCTGTACCAGGCTCTGTGCTGACAGCTTGGAACCTGGAACCTGCTTTGGATTCTGGGTCTCCCACTGTCTCTCTGCCCCTCCCATGCTAGTGTTCTGTCTCTATCTCTCAAAAATACCCAGTTGCATTACTGGGTATTTCCCCAGTGGATAAAAGAACACAAATTCAATGGGATATTTGCACACCTACGTTCATGGCAGCATTACCTGCAAGAGCCAAGACATGGAAACAGCCCAAGTGTCCCATCAATGGATAGAAAAGATGTGATACACACACACACACACACACACACACACACACACGTATGCATATATACACATATACATACATACCAAATCAGTTTGTTCTGAATATTCTGTTATATACTATTCTAATATACATTATTATATAGTAAGTATGTATTATTATAATATTCTATTATATATAGGCTTAATATATATAATATATAATAGAATATTATTCTGCCATAAAAAGAATGAAATCTTACCATTTGCAAGAACATGGATGGAGCTAGGGGGTATAGTGCTAAGCCAAATAAGTCAGTCAGAGAAAGACAAACACCATTATGATTTCCCTCACAGGTAGAACCTAAGAAATAAACAATCAAAGGGAAAAAATAAGAGAGAGAAAACAATATCAAATAAGAGACTCTCCATTATACAGAACAAATGGATAGCTGGGGAGAGGAGTGGAGGGGAGGGGAATGACCAGGAGTACCGTGTCCTGGTCAGCACCAGGTGATGCACAGAAGTGCTGAACTGAATACTACTGTACACTTGAAACTAACATTACACTCTAGGTTCACTAACTGGAATTAAAATAAAACCTTTTTATTTTGTTAAAATTGTTTTAATATTTATTTTTGAGAGACAGGGGAAAGAGAGAGAGCACGCGCAAGCGTGAGCAGGGTAGGGGCAGAGAGAGGGAGAGACACAGAATCTGAAGCAGGCTCCAGGCTCTGAGATGTCAGCACAAAGCTGGACGCGGGACTCAAACTCACAAACCATGAGATCATGACCTGAGCCGAAGTCGAATGCTTAACCAACAGAGCCCCCCAGGTGCCCCCAAAATAAAAACTTAAAAAAAAGCAAGCGTGGACAGGGCAACACAGCCGAACAGCCCCATGGACACATTCCAAGGGACTCTGAATTCTCAACGATGGATTCTAAACATTTTTATGCTTTCACTTTGATGATTATCTTCGACATGTTAATCGAAGTGTATTCAGAATATGGCAATGGCCACCCACTAACCAAAAACCTCGAAGTGCAGCAACTACATGTGACTGTTCAATCCTGTGGGTTCTAAGCTGGGCCACTCCTTGTAGGTACTTTACTAGTTTTGCTAAGAGCAGGTCGCCTGGGCGGCTCAGCCACTGAGCATCCAACTCTTGGCGTCAGCTCAGATCATGATCCCAGGGTCTCGGGATGGAGCCCTGCATTGGGCTCTGCACTGAGCATGGAACAGGTTTAATATTCTCTCTCTCTCTCTCTCTCTCTCTCTCTCTCTCCCACTCACGTGCACGTGCATGCTCTCCCTAAAATTAAATAAATAGATAAGTAAAATTAAAATATCATAGCTTGCTATGAGCAAAGGAACCAAGCGTAGCACACTAGCAAAGGCGGAACATCACGTAGAGCCTGCAGGAACAAATCAAATTCCTACAAGGCCCCCTTTTCTGCTCTCAGTCTCCCCCTCTGTTCTCAGCTTCTTCTCCTGTATCTTCCTCATTCTGTCACAGCCACGCCAGCATCTCATACAGTTAAAAACTATAGGTAAAATACAGTAAACTATACTAAAAATACAGTGGAAAAACTCTAATTTACCTTTTTATCAGATTTATCATTCACTGTCCGGAACAGAGCCCAGCCAGCCGCAGCCCTGGGAGAACATCTGGCCCACCGCTTGCTCCTGCAAATAGTTTTATTGCGGCGCTGTCACAACCATGGTAGAGTTGAGAAGTTGTGACAGAGACTGTATGTCACACGAAGATGGAACCATTTACTCTCTGAGCCTTTTACAGAAGACATGTTCCAACCCCTGCTCTAGAATATGAGATCCGTGAGGACAGGAGACGGATATGTTCATGTATGTACCCCAAGTACCTGTCCCATGGTGAACACTCCCTCTGTAGATGTTTGTAGAAGGGAGTTTTAGAAATGGTGCGAGTCCTTCATGTATTCCAATTACCTGTCCTGTGGTGAGCACTTCTTCCATAGCTATTTGTAGAAGGGATTTTTTATAAGTGGTGCGAGGTGCAAGGGGTTTTGTTTTTATGTCTGTTTTGTTTGGGTAGTCTCAACACAGAAAATAGAGCCACCACATGTACCACGCAAGACACATTAAATCACACATAGAACGCAAACAGCTCAGAGCAGTACCAATGAGTGCCTTTTAGGTTTCTTCCAATTAAGAAAACACTGGGTGCTTATGAGTACCCATATTCAGAAGCTTGAGAAGCACTGGGGTAAGGAGTTTGATCTGTGGAGCAGGTCAACAAGGATTGCTCTTGTGACCATGAAACCGAGAAGCCACACAAACCACCGAATCGCCTAGATTCTCTGGAGTCTTGCTTCCTTTCTGGCCCCCTGTGCCGGTATAGTTGTACTTACGAGGTCCTGTGTCTCAGTGTCTGGTCCACAGACAAGGTTTTCTAGGGGGAAAACAGTTTCCAGAAGAGAGATAGCCCTGGTCCCAGTCTAAGATGAGGAGAGAAGGTCCAGCGCCCATAGACTCCAATCTCTGGTATCATGAATCCAAGAAAGAATCAGTAAAATACTTCAATTCCATCTCTTCTTAAGTACTGAGGGACCTCTTCAAAGTCTTCCAGCATCAAGGAATTATCCTCAAAAGTAACAGCAGAAATGAACCATAGACACCATCTAAGCCAACTTAGATGTTCATCTTCCAAAGAACGCGGGGTTCAAAGTTTTGCCCGAAGTCGAACTGCACTGTGGCCAAGTCAGGCTTGGGTGTCCCCATCTTCTTTCAGTCTCTGTCTGCGACACATCTCCCCCTTCCCACAGAAACCATAGAGAATTATTCAGTTACTAGTGGCCCCATCCTTCTGGTTTTTTAGGGATAGGGGCAACAAATCCTATAATTTCCACATCAAGAATCTGGCTAAGAGGCCTCTTCCTGTCCACAGAGGTCTCATAGCAACGAGATCTGGCACCGTCTTTGAGATGCATCCAAATCCACAGATGCCTACTGAAAAACACTTGTTTCACCAAACGGTCACAAAGGGGATTAACACGACATCTTCCCTGCTCTGCATATTACCATCGCTGCCACCACCACCCTCATAACACCATTGTTGGGCAAGCAGAAGATGCGACCATGCTTTATTCACATTCCGTCCAACAAAAAACAAGATCTGCGGGAGGCAGGGGACAGTCCTCCAGGCAGGTGGCGACCTGTAAGTGTTGGGGCTCTGCATCTGACTGTGCCAACTCAACTCAACCATGGTGTGTTTCAGGGGCTGGCACAGGACTCTCTTCAGGGTCCTTCACATCTGCAAGTCTGCGGAATAACACCATCTGAGGCAAAACTCGAGAAAATGGTTCTGCCGTAAGATTCAGACTAGTTAATACTTGCAAGAAAACCTGGCTTCCTTATTATTTGTCCTCTTTTTCTTAGAACATACTGTTGACCCAAGTCTTCATTCCCAGTGACAGAAGAAGGCACTGATGGTTTGGATTTAGTCTCTCAGGAGCCTGAGGCAGTTGACCGATGGAGGTCCTACTGACTTCAGGTATGGAGGAAGCAATCAGTAATACAAATTCAGACTGGAATGTTTTTTGAAAAGTCTCAAGGATCTCCACTTTTCCTATTTTATTCTTTCAACTAAGACTAAAAAAAATCTTTCATTTCCTGCTAAACAGTCCCTCCTTAGAATCTTCTGGAATAAATTCCTTTTATCTGAAGATGACTGCTTCTATGATTAATGAATTTCTATCTTCACGTATAAGCTGTAAACTTGCACATGAGATGATAATTCGGGACTATTAGAAAAGCCACTTGAAAATAAGAAAAGAAAATTGTAGTGAACTCATGTACAACGGGCACAAAGCAGGTGTATTTATTATGAAATTACCTGATCTAACGGAGAGAGCTATTTTCCCTTGAGTGATAAATGCCAGCTCTCGGAACTTCGGCAAATATGTATGCTTGGAAAAAAACATCTTCCATTTCTTAAGAGATAAATTTGGGCTTTTTTTTCCTTCTCTGTAATTTCATCCTGTAATTTTTTTCAAAATTGATTTTTAGTTTTAGCATTCATACAGAAATCCATTCTCTTTATTCAAAATCAGACCATCGCGACACATTCCATGGTACCTTTCTCATCTCAATCTCTTTCATCCTTCCCGGGGACAACCAGTACCATGCTATTTTGAATGTTATTATCCACCTTTAGAAAATACCTTCAGGGGTGCCTGGATGGCTCAGTCAGTTGGGTGTCTGACTTTGGCTCAGGTCATGATCTCACAGTTTGTGAGTTCGAGCCCACTTCAGATCACAGTTCCTGAGTGTTATCAGCACAGAGCCCACTTCAGATCCTCTGTCTCCCTGTCTCCGCCCTGCCCCACTTGTGTACATGCATGTGCTCGCTCTCTCTCTCAAAAATAAATGTATAAAAAGAAAAAATACTTTTATAACCCATATGCATATACACATAAAAAGTACACTGCATTCTTCTGTGTTTCATTACATTTATAGTTACTATGGTGTTTCATTCCGCAACTTGTTTTTTTAATTGGGATTTTTTTTTCAGATCTACCCATTTTGAAACACAGATAGGAAAATAGGGGAGATAGATTTCAGTCATTCCTTTTCAATGCTGTTGACTTCTCCATTGTAAGAGTTGTCTACAGTGTATTTATTCATCCTTCTAGGAATGGACATGAGGCTGCCTTAAGTTCTTGCTGTTACAGTAATATAGAGAATAGTCTTATTCATATCTGTGTGACTGGGTCTGCATTTCTTTAGGACAGACATTTGGAAGCTAAGTGCTTGAGTCACAGGGAAAGTGCTTACAGTGTTACCAGGTTCTGTCCACCTGTCCTCCCCAGATGCCAAAGCCATTTATTCTCCATCAGTATGGAGGACACTGCTTCCCCTGAGCTCACTGGCTCTCCATAGTCTCGCACTGCGGCATTCTTTGGCAATCTACGGGTGTGTTTTAATGTGCATTCCCTAGTTATTCATGAAGTTGAGCTTCAATTCATTGACTGACCACTCTGACATTCCTCTTCTATGCGCCCCATGCCTCCATCTTGTGTTTTTCCATTTCTGGCTTTATTTTGATCATTAATTGGATATTCCTCCATTATACCTTCTCCCAGGCTTTATGTGGTTTTGGGTTGTGTTTTGTGACACAGAACTTCTAAATCCCACTGTACTTCTATTTAACAGTATTTGCCCTTTATGGGTTTTGCCCTTTGCTGTGTGTTTTGTTGAGGAAGCTGTCCCGACTCCAACGTTGCACAGATGTCCTTCCACGTTGTTTTGTAATGAACTTAAAGTTTCTTTTTCCATCTTTGTGGTCTTTAATTCACAGGAATATATATTGGTTTTGGATGAACTCTAACGTTACTTTGTTTTGCAAGGTCGGCCACTAGAAAATCCCATTTATTAAATTATCTGCGCTTTCCCAATTGCTGGAAAAGCCATCAATCATATACTGTACTTTTTCTCCTATAGGACAGGACAGGAAAGGAAAGGAAAGGAAGGAAAAGAAAAAAATGTCCTCTGTTCTTCCACTGAGTAACCTCGCATGTTCTCAGGTTCTAATGTGAACAATCAGACTAATTAAACATTCTCTAGGTCTCTCAAATATTAGACTATAAATGCAAATGTCATAATATTTTTAATGGTTTTATTTTTGAGAGAGAGACAGAGAGAGCGCCAGCATGAGTGGTAAAGGGACAGGGAAGGAGGGAGACAGAAGCCAAAGCAGGCTCTAGGCTCTGAGCTGTCAGCACAGAGCCTGACACGGGGCTCAAATTCAGAAACTGTGAGACTACGACCTGAGCTGAAGTCAAATGCTTAGCTGACTGAGCCACCAAGCGCCCCAAATGTCATAATATTTTACATGATTTCTTTTTCATTCCTCATAAATATTTGATTATTAAAAAAAAAGAGACTCGCCTTCATTTCTAACACTATTCCATTAAATAACTAGGACTCCTTGGAGAAGTGGCTGCTTCTAGGACTAGGACAGGAAACATACGGAATGCACCTGCAGCATCTTGTTATGCCAGGAAGTAAAGAGGCGCTCACAACTGAAAAATAACAATGAAAATCTCACCCATGACAGCAGAGTCCGTCAAAGTGGCATGGGGGCCTACTGACAGAGATGCCAGTGGACAAAGCCAGCACAATGTGGGCAAGCAAATGGACAGTGTCAGCATGTGACCCAAAACACAAAATAAGTATGTGTGAGTCCACACTGATATAAATAAATGATTGGATAAATGACAAAGTGGAGGAGGGGAAACATCTCTCCCTTGCAGAAGAAACCCCACCATTTTTCTGATACTCTGCCTTCAGGGAGGGAGACCACACAACCCCTGACTCCCCCACATTAAGCTGCACACAGTAACATCCTTCCAAAGAGGAGAGTGTGCAACTTTTTAGGGAAGACACCTGACAAACGCTCCCTCGGCCTGGTGACTGAGGCCAACATCAACACGGGCAAGTCACATCCGAAGCATATACGCTTGACGTGATGTGAAGAGAGCGGCCTCTGGGGTCTTTCTCCCCAACACGCACCCTAATAGCAAGAAAAACATTGGATCCCAACCGAGGGGCAGTTTACAAAATGTCTGCCCAGCACGCCACAAAACTGTCATCAAAAACAAGGAAAGACTGAGAAACTGTCACTGCCAGAGACATGAAACTATAGTTGATGGTACGAAGTAGAAAAGGACTCAGGGAAGAATAATGGAACATGAGTAAGGTACAGACTTATATTAAAAATAATGTATCTGTATTGGTTAATCAAGTGTGACCAAAGTATTATGCTAATGTTGGCCACAGGGGAAATGGAGGGAGGGCACATGGGAACTCTACATACGACACAATGTTTCTGTAAATAAATTTTCAAATCAAGTGTTTAGGAGGTGCCTGGGTGCTCGGTCGGTTGAGCGTCCGATTCTTGATCTCGGCTCAGGTCTTGATCTCAGGGTCATGAGTTCGAGCCTTGTGTCGGGCTCCACACTGAGTGTGGAGCCTACTTAAAAAATAAATAAAAACATAAAAAGCTTATTTAAGAAAAATGGAGAGATGCATGCACTTTTCATGAAGTGACATCACGGACGGGCTGCAAACCCCAGGAGCACAAATCATCCCAAGCTCAGGCTGGCCACCTCCCTGAGGGATGACTCAGTGTGTGCTTTTCTGCGCTCGGGGCCGACACGTGTATTTGAAGTGGCCTGCCGGTCCTCGGCTCTTACCAAGCCTTCGGAGACTGAGGACAGCTGGGCGAGGAGAGCGGCGGGGTGGGGGATGCATACGCCAAAATGGCAATAATTCAGCCCTCATCGCCTCCAAGATGGGGGAACGGAAGATTTGGTGAGGAAACATCAAATACGCAGAGTGCAGTCAATCTATGGTTCTATTATCTTTCTCCCATAACACTTTTCCACAGAAGGGGAAAGAGATTTCTTAAACTACAGGACCTAGAAAAAAAACCTGACCACAGGTAGTAGTCACATCTCTGCCGTATCACTGACATCCCTGGTGCACTCTCCAGGCCTCTGTTTTCTGGAGGACAGGATGAGAACGGCACCCACCCTGCCTGCCTGCCAGGATGATCCTGAGGTAACAGAGGACTACTTAGTCAACACATCCAGGGGCTCACAAGCACAGAACAAAGGAAACTCCCAGTGGTACGGCCGGTGACAACTATGACAGGAGCCTTTCATCCAACACTACTTCTAACCCGCTTTCTGCTCCGTGTAGGCACGGCCAAATGAACAACCACGTACAACTGCCTCATTTCTACTTCCCAGAGTGTATTCAGCATGTTTTGCTCATTTATCAAGTGAGGTTTGAGGAGAGAGACGCCACGTGCGGTGCTGGCTTTCCCCATCACGCCGAGAGAAGTGTTCCCGGGATAACTGAAGGTCTCGTCTGTCACAGCGCTCTGCAAGTGCAAAGGCTCATGGGTTGGCAGCTCCCTGCCTTCCTGCCCATCTCCATCCACTGGGCTACCGGCAGGCATGACCCTCGAAGGACGATGGTTTCATCCAGGCCTTCATCTGACCTCTGGCCTCGGAGACTAGAAGGCCTGGCGCCCCAGACTGGGATCTCCCTGTGAAAAGCCACGCTGGGTGGTGGGGGGGGGAAGGTTCTCCACACTCTTGCCTCCTGGCCCAAGACTCGTTCCTTCTCTTTGTCCTCTAACAAATTAAAGCATTAGCCCTCTAGGGGAACTGTCACTGTCACTGTCACACAGTAGCAGCCATCTTCCCTTGATGCCAATTACAGCAACAACAGCCGTGAATAAAGAAATTAGCTGCCCCAGCCGGTCCCCTGCCCATTCCGGCCTGGCCCCCACGGGTTGTGACAAAGGTCCAACCGCGAGGCTTCGTTTAGAAGCTCGATAATGTGCTAATTCAGTTTTCCACGGCAAAAATCAGGAACAGCTGGATTTTTAAATTTCCATTTGCAGTGAATTCAGCCCTTTCGTAGCTCCCGTTCCATTCCCGATTTCGGTCACAGAGACGGTGGACCGTCACTTTTGCGCTTGAATCCACTAATCAATAGCGTTCCTTATGCGCAGCGATGGCTCATAAAACCATCTCCTCTTGACATGATGGGTGTTCCCATGGCTTTCTTAATAATTCTCTGTGCCACCTAGGACTGGGCCTCACACATCAGGATGTCAATACCTATAATGCCGATTTCACATAGCCTGGCAGGCCACCAACATGTCCCATGCCGCTGCCTAAACTGGGAAAAGTGGGCCCCTTCCATATTCATGACCCCACCAAAGCTAAATCTAAAACCAAATCCAAGTGAGAGGCAAAGACTTAAATTGCATCTTTAGCTTCTGAGTTGGACTCCAATCCTAATTTACTTCATACATGCTTATTAAACCAGAAACAGGGAGCTGCTTTTCACTGAAGAAATGTAAAGCAGCCCGTATTTTCAGCTGTTTGTATGTATGAATTCTTCACTGCATTAGAACCTTTGTCATTCACTGTGAGCGTTTCATATTCACTTCACAAATCTTTAAATATATCCTTGTTGGACCGAGATTAGAGTTTCTGCGATTTAAGAGGATGTGCTGTGATCTGACAAACGGCTTTGCTAGGAAAACTGTCACAGAGTGAGGATTCAGGGGTTATTTTCGCTATAAAAGAACTCTGCTTAAAAGGGGAACCACATCCCTTTAAAAATTTTTTTAAATGTTGATTTATTTTTGAAAGATAAGGAGAACAGGGGAGAGGCAAGAGAGAGAGGGAGACACAGAATCTGAAGCAGACTCCAGGCTCTGAGCTGTCAGCACAGAGCCCAATGAGGGGCTCAAACTCACGAACCGCGAGATGATGACCTGAACCAAAGTTGGATGCTTAGCCAACTGAGCCACCCAGGCACCTCTAAAAGGGGAATCATATCCTAAGGGTTTAAACATTTCCGTTAAGACATTTGTTCATCTTAACCAGTTAATAACTGCCTTGTTTGGTATAGGGATGCTGTGAGGGATGCAGAAAGATAAAGACACCATCCTTGTCTTTGTGGATTTTAGGGTCCAGAAATGCACACAAATCAAACTCGCTGTGAGCTAGTGCAGGCACACATGCAGAGGGGTGAACAGGCATGGGAGAAGGGCACAGGGAGCTCAGCTGCTTGCATGGTGGGGGCAGCCTCCGCGCTGGGTGCTGGGAGGCAGAGTGTCAGGGAGAAGAGAGGGGAGAGGGGCAGCCAGAGGGGACAGAGATGGCAGACAAGCAGTGGGGCAGAGTCAGAGTGCTGAGGCTGTGCTCAAATGGTGGCAAAACCACCCAGCTGAGCTAGAGGATGAACACTGCACATGCAATAGCAGAGATGAGCTTGGGCCCGAGCGCCAATACACATGAACAATGAAGGAGCTGCTCTGGGAACACCACTCTGCCGCTGTGCTTACCGGAGGGGCGGGGCAGGCGAGAGATGGACACGGGGCAACAGGTCCCGACACCTTGAAAAGGAAGGCCTGGAAGAGGAAGAATGTTCTGAATCCTTGCCATGAATGCTCATTCAGGATTGGTGCTCAAACATCATGGAGTCCGCACGCTAAGCCAGTGAGTCAAGACGACTCAGAATAGAAAAGGGGGGATTACCCCAGCTTGTCTAGAAGACAGCTCAGGTAAAAGGGGGTGCCCAGGGTTGTATCCATCCCGTCTCTCTTCTCTCCCCAGACTTGAGGCCATGAATTGTAAGTCATACCCAAACCCCTAATGCCTATTCCATAGTAAGAATAGAATAATGAGAAGACTAGCAGCTTCCATTTTTAAAGAGAAGCAGGCTCAAAGGTTTTGCATAATTATCTTACTTAAGTCTATCCGTAATCCTAGAAAGGAGGCATCACATGCCTCATTCCACAGATGAAATGGTCTGGCACCCAGTAGGCTGAAACTTGCTACATATTTGTTCAATTACTCATCATTCATAAGCAAAATGGTCACTGAAGTGACACATCAACAAAATTCAATGTATCTTCCATTATTAGCAGATACTGGATATTTATTTTAGCAGATATTTTCTAAATAAATTTAGTTTTTCCATATTTACTGAGATACAATTGGCAAATAAAAACGGCTCAGTCAGTTAAGCAGCCAACTTCTGCCCAGGTCATGATCTCACAGTTTGTGGGTTCGAGCCCCGCGTCGGGCTCTGTGCTGACAGCTCAGAGCCTGGAGCTGCTTCGGATTCTGTGTTTCCCTCTCCTCTGCCCCTCCCAAACTTATGTTCTGTTTCTCTGTGTCGCAGTAATAAACACAACATTAAAAAAATTTTTTTAAACAGTATATATTTAAGACATGGTAAATGATGCTTTATCATATGTATATGTTGTGAAATGACCCCCATGACCAAGTTAATGAATATTTTCACCACCTCATATAGTTCCCTTTCGTCTATGTGGTAAGAGCATTTACGATCTATGCCTTCAGATTTCAAGTACACAATACAGTATTTTTTTAAGTTTATTCATTTTAAGAGAGAGTGAGCAGGGGAGGGGCAGAAAGAGAGGGAAAGAGACAGAGAGACTCTCAAGCAGGCTCCACGCTGTCAGTGTAGAGCCCAACACAGGTCTTGAACTCATGAACCATGAGATCACAAACCAAGCTGAAACCAAGAGTCAGATGCTCAACCAACTGAGCCACCCAGGTGCCCCTATAGGAGGACAATATTATTAACTATAGTCCCCAGAGGTAATTCATCTTGTGTAACCAAAACCTTGTACCCTTTTATCAATGTTGCCCCCTCGGCCCCCACCTTGGCAACAACCATTCTATCCTCTGCTTTTAGGAGTTCAAACCTATTAGATTCCACATATAAGTGATACTATGTAGTATCTATGACTAGATGTTTCTTTAACTCCTATCTTTGAAACCATCCTATGCAGTTGCCATTAGCCCTACGGGGCTACTTAAACTTACTTAAAATGAAATGAAATGTCAAATTCAGTTTCTCTATAAAACTGGCCACATTTTAAGTGCTTGGTCGTCACATGTGCCAAACTGCACAGTGCAGTTCTGGAACATCCCATTACTGTTGGATAGCACTGCTCTACAACCTCACAGGATTTCCTGGGAGAAAGCCTTTCCTCCGTGCAAAGCTGCTGCCTGGTCAGACATAGCATCTCATCAGAAGGTCCCTCCATGTCCCATCCCAGTTACGTTATTTCAGCAAATGGCCGGTACCTGCTCTAAAGTAGATGTGGTCCTCATTACACGTAGGGGACACAAAGCAAAGTCAGACGTGCCTGAAGGAGTTTACAGCCTAGCAGAGGAAGAAAAACTATTCAGTTGTAATTGAATGTTGGCATATTTGCAACACAGGAAACAAAATACTAATACCCAAACTATAACAAGGCATGGGAAGCTACCTCAATAGGATAATGATTGAGTGGAAGTATAGTCATGGATAGAATTCTGCAGGAGTTTGAATGATTGAAGCAGAACTATATATATGTCAACATGGACAGATCATCAAAACAAAAAAATAAAATATTGGGGGAGAAATTAAATTGCAGAGCCTTATTTATGTGGTGATACATGAAACTTTAACAACACAGAACAATGGTACATGTTGTTTACTGATATACAGATCTATCCTTGATGGTTTAGTCATTTTAACTGAAAACAGGCTTGAGCAAATGTGACCATGTTAGCAGTTGTTCATTCTCAAGTAAGACTACTACATTTTACAAAATAAAAGAAGTAAAGGAACATTAAAAAAAAAAAAGGCTCCGTGTCATAGAGGAAGAAGAAAAGACTTGCACGCAGCCCGAAAAGGAGGGGAAGGTCCCTGTGAGGCAGGAGGATGAAGGCAGACGTGAAGTGGGGCGGCGGGGGGGCAGTGGTGGTGCCTGGGTGGCTCAGCCAGTTAAGCTTCCGACTCTTCATATCAGCTCAGGTCATGATCTCATGGTTCGTGGGTTCAAGCCCCGTATCTGGCTCTGAGCTGACAGCTTCGAGCCTGCTTGGGATTTTCTCTCTCTGCCTCTCCCCTGCTCACTCACTCTCTCAAAATAAATTTTAAAGAATAGTTAAAAAAAAAAACAGGCATGAATTGGAGGGGACACTAGAGAGGAGTTGGGGCGGACAGGTCCAGTGGGAACAAACATGAAGAACAAAGCTGAGGAGGACAAGAGGGAGCACAGCGTGGCCGGAAGCAAAGCAGAAAGGTGGGTGTAGAGAAAGATACTGCAGGGGTGGTAAGCAGCTCGGTTCCTGGCGATCTGAAGTACTCCCCCAAACATCGAGCCCACCATTCTGCAGGCAATGGGGAGCTCCTGAAGCACTCGAGGCTGCAGGATAACAGTACTGCATGTTAAAGACCGTCAGCTGTTAAGGTCTAGAAAGACCTTAAAGACCACACACGCCTGCCTTCCAGACAGCAGTAGCACAACGCAGAGTCCCGCGGCTGCAGAGCCAGCAAGCCTGGGGCAGACGAGGTGAGGAGAGCAGAGCTGGGCGAGGCTGCAGACTGTGCCTGGTAGACTTTAAGGTTCCACTCAAATGTCGCCACCACCCTGCCCCCGGGATTAACCTCCGGAGAGCGAGGCCAGCTCCCATGCACCCTTCCCTCGGCTCTGTGACAATGCCGGAATGAATTCACTGAAGTGTCTCTGTGCAATGAGCACACAGTTAAGCTTTCTCAGTCTTGCAGGGGCGAGAGCGTGCAGGATGAAGGGGCTTCTCTCCCTGACTCCACGTCACAGCAGCAGACAGAGTTCTGGCAGTGTGGATGAGGCAGGGGTGAGGTGCTCTGGCCCGGGCATACTGCGGAACCCAAGTCTCTCTGCCACCCCGAGGCCCCAGCCCAGCCTGGTGACTTCTGCAGACCCACCACGCCAGCACCCTACCGCCCCAGGCCGGCCAGTCCCCATCCGAGAGGCCTGTCTCCTGCAAGCCTTCCCAGTTCGTACACTGGGTGCGCCAGGCCTCCCTCTGCACACCTCTGCCTGCTCCAGCTTGGCTGTGCCTTCCTGATCGATCGCCCGCCGCCTGAAGACCACTTCCAGCCCTGGAGAACTAGCACATTTCTCTGCCGTCTTGGGGAGGGGGAGGTGCAGCCTCACCTTCACCAATGAGGTGCAGCCCCCTGCCTTGGGGAGGGTATTCCATCCAAGTCTGTCCTTCCCGGGAAGCTCTCCCTCAGCCCTGAGCCATCCTGCCAAGTTCTCCAACAGCTTATAGTCACTCTGTTACCATTGCTTTAGTAAGTCTTCAAGGGATAGTGTCCCCACCTCCCATCGTGCAATTGGTATTTTGATGCCATTGGGGGTAGGTCCCTGATGCCAAAAGAGAGTCTGCAAGAGCAGGACTGTCAGCAAAATGAATCCCTGGTCAGCAGTCAGAAGAGATCCCTGCACGCTCATCCAGAAGCGACTGATTGGCTACGTGGCTGGGTTGTCTTCAAAGGCAGTGGCCTTGTTCAGCACCTTGTTCTCAGCAAATGCTTCACAGAGCTTGGTGGCAAACAGAGTGCTTTAGATCGGATGCAATCTTGTCCTTCCTCAGTACTTAAAGGAGAGAGTTCTGATGAGGTGCCCTGGCTCCATAGGTGAACCCCCAGGGCCTCCTCCGGATTAGAAACCACTGAGAAGCAAAGCCACCAGACATGAGTGTTGGTCTTGCTCTGTGTGTGCCTGACATTCACACCGTGATCCAGAAGTTTAGATGTTAAAAACATAGTTTTAAATTTTCACTTAAAGACACACTGACCCGGGACTCCTGGGGGGCTGGGTCAGTTAGGCATCCGACTTCGGCTCAGGTCGCGATCTTACCGTTCGTGAGTTCGAGCCCCACGGCAGCTCAGAGCCATGCAGGCTGGGGATGCAGGACCACCCATACAAGGTCAAATCCCCTCTGTCAGTCACCAGTTATCTGACTTTCGGCAAATCTCTTAACCAAGTCTATCCAGTTTCATCACCTTGTTAAAATGGGATGAGACTGGCTGCTTCCTGCCAGTATCTACTGAGGGAAGGCAAACTAGTAGCACTCAACACGGAGCCCAGGTCCCTCATCAGTCCCCAGCGCTGATTAGCTATGAATCACAGGACAGTAAAAGGTCCTCAGGAAAGCCCTATGTGCAGATAAAAATGATTCAGGGGGCAGAGATGCACACCAAAGGAGTCAACAAATGCCTTGCGCTGGTGCATCCCAGAAAGGGGATGTTCTGGAAATCAGTGTGAGTTTCCAGGGAGCCCATAATACCCCCACTTCCTTGTCCTCCTGAGGGTCTCTCCTAGCTTGCCTCCTCGCAGCTGAATCGACCTTCTGTCCAAATTCCCACTAGACTGGCTGAGCACTAGAATTCTGTGCGTGGGTGGGTACACACATCATTCATAAAATGTCCCATCTGCTCAAGGATGACACTAAAATGCCCACGGGTGAAGACAAATCCATTGAGTTCCACTGCAAACTCTGAGCAGGCATTGAGAATAGAGATGAGAAAACTGCATCTGCCTCCCTTGTCTCTCCAGCCATGCCATTCCTAAAGAGCCCAGAAAGACAGGCTGGATACATGCGCAACCAGGCCAGGAAGCGGGGACCCAGAGGCTCAGCCCCATCTGCCTGTGCCGGTCCCAGCCCCACTCTCCACCGAGGATGAGGTACAGCCTCGCAGGACTCGGGGGAGGGAGTGCCGAGGCTGGGGAACTTGCAAGAAGACTGCCGTTACACACGAGCTGTCTACAGGGATGAGCAGGGGACCTGTACGTACCCCTTCTGTGGGTGACGCCCATACTCACGTCCAAGAACAGCCTCCGTTCCCAGGGCATCATCAAGTATTTAAAAGCAGCTCAGAGAGTGAGTGCCTGGCTGACCTCATCACGGAGCAGAGCAGCTCCCCCATCAAAGACCAGCCATCGGTCTTAACACAGTGGACGCTTCAAACCGCAGGACGCTCCCGTCTATGTACACGCGGCTGGCACTGTGGCAGGTGCAGGCTCATCCCTCTCGTTCAGGACCCCCGCCTTTCACCCCCATGGCAGTCAGTCCCTCCCACGGGTACCCACTGCCAGGTTAGCCCCGCCCGACCCTTCCCTCTCCCTCCCTCTCCTCCCCACATCACCCTCTGCTCTGGCTTACAATCGCCTGGGAAATCCCTTCCCTGAAAACCGCTGTGTCTCCACATCTGGCTCCGTCTCATGGATTCGTGCACACATGGCTGTTTTAGATACATTCTTAGCACTGAGTTCTCCACTATTCCTCCATCGATGATGATGATGATGGCGGCGGCTGACATTTCCAAAGCATGTGCTATGGGGCTGGTGCCCTGCAACACCTCTGACGGACCATCTGGGCCTCCCCGTGACGCTGTGAGGGAGAACCTTCTCTTTTTTACAAATGTGACATCTGAAGTTGGAAGAGAGTAAGAACCCTGCACAAGAACCACAACCAGGGAGCGAGGCTGCGGGACTCGACCCAGGCCTGGCTGGAGCCTTGGCTCCGCCCACGGGTGATGCTGTGCTTTCATCTTGGCGGAGGGTGTCATTTTTCAGAGCAAGGAGAACCTTAGAAATCACCTCTTTGAACATCTTCTGCCTTAAAGATGAGGAAGTTGAGGCCCCACAAACTGCCTTTTCAAAAATCACATGCGAGGGGCTGGGAGTCAGTGACGGAGTCCAGGCTACACTCCCCGGTCTCTCAAGGCCCACGAAGTGCCTTTCACCAGGAAGCCTCTCCAGACAGAGTATTTCACTGCATCATGACATAGGACAAAGCAAGGGAAAGAGGCCTGATGAACAATCCCCCCCCCTCACCCCACCCCAGCTGAGCAGGCTACCCAAATGAAAGCCAAGAAGGGGTGAGGCAGTTAGCTGCTGTTCCGTGCTGTGGGTCAGAGCTGCACTCCCAAGTGACGTCAGTTTGTTCATCAATTCTTACTCTCTCCCTTGTGAGGTCTGCTACCCCCTGCCCTCAGGTTTCCTATCCGTAATATGGGGATAACGCGGGCCCCGAGATGTTTTTCTAAGGTTTGGAAGATGACGCGCTGCGCACCACTCCTGTCCACGGTCAGGGCCAACCAAAGTCGGCCTGTCATCGTTACTGACATGGTCACTGCTAACTTCTCCGCTGGCCCGCCTCCTGCATCGCCCCGTGGACAGGGGCCCACACTGGGGCGAGACAAACTCACCGCAAGTAACCAACGGTCCGCACCTGTCAGGGACGTGGCCTCTGACTCCACTCTTCAGACTTCCGGGTGACAATCAAGCCCCCTTCCCCCTGTGGCCTCGCAGGAGCACAATCACTTCATATTTGTCACTCTGGTAACCAGGCAACTGCCAGTCTTCTTGCACAATGAAAATGCTCCAAATGGCTTTACCCTGATTCATTTTAGCAGGCGGCAGGTCGGGCGGCTGAGTCATCTGTACTTCCGGAGAGGTACAATTACAGGCCAGGGTTTTTAGCAGCAACTCTAACTGTTCCCCAGGCATCAGGCTGCGCTGAGATGCAGAACCACCCCCCCACCCCAAAGCAGATGAGGCCCACGCCGGCTCAGGACAGAGCATTTTAGGAGGGTGGCGTGTCACTGACGATCAACGGAACTGGCTGGCTCTGGTCTCGTGTCCCCATGGAGCCATGCAATCCTACACACGTCCCTGAACGGCCTGGGTCTCTGTTTGCTTATCTGTAAAATGAGGGCATTAGAGAAGAGAACATCTCAAAGGGCCGCTTAGCTCTAAATCTCTCTGATTAAGTACAAAATGCTGCTTGCCTGGCAAAAATCCGTTACAGAGTGACTTTTGGATTTAAGAGTTGTTTGTTCAATTTATTAGACACAAACCCACAACTCCAGTAGTGAGTTAGGGCTTCAAAGCAAGTTCCTCACAAGGTTAAAGGCACAAGATCTTCAAATTCAATACATTTAGGCCTCTTCCAAGGTGGGCTCTGCCTTCAACCACTGGTCCAGAGAAACTGGTCAAGCTGGGCTGAGTTTCAATGGTACTCTCTGGATGGCCTTTCTCTATCATGTGAAGTTAGCTGCAGGCTCTGATGAGCTAAGAACCCCCCGTGTGAGTAGCAAATGATGCAGCAGACAAGGTGGAGGCGTGTCAAGAGCGTCTGGATGATCGTGAACTAGAGAGAGCCTCTGAAACCTGGAGAGCAAGGATTTGAAGGCTGTGGCTCTCGGGCTTTCTCTGGGGCCCCGACAAGGCCTCTTGTATCCCCTCACCCTACGGTTTCTCCCTTGCCCCCAGCCCTGCACCAGATGCCCTGGGTTCTCGGATGCTCTTGGGACCCCGGGCCTTGGAACCTTCCACCTAGGGGAAGGCTCATGAGATCAGCTGTGTAACTGCACTGTCTAGATGGGCTACCACTCCAAATAAAATATTATTTACCGACTGTCGAGCTTGCTTGGGATTCTCTCTCTCCCTCCCTCTCTGCCCTTCCCCTGTTCATGCTCTCTCTCTCACTCTCTCAAAATAATAAATGAATAAACATAAAAAGTATGTAGGAAAAGATGTTGGTTATCATCCAGCCAGCAAATTTCCATTTTCTTGGACTCTGTTACAAGCCACCAAAAGGTAAACAGTTTCCTTGTTTTCACAAATGGCTTCAAAACCTACTGAAACTCTTCGTTTGGAGTATCCTGAGAGCAGTTAGGAGATTTGTGTTCAAGGCTTAAGTATACAGGTATGACTTGACTGCAGGACACACTGCATTCAACAGAAAGCTTCCTATAACATTTCAGAACAGCTGAGCTCCGAAATGCTCCCTATAGACCAGTTCTCCTTGGAAATATAGGACTTCCATCACCCTTGCCTAAATTAGACTGTTTGCAATATTCGCTTTAGCATCATATTCAGATGGCCGCTACTCTAACAGAGAGAGCCACAACTTACACTGCTGGCCTTTTGTAAAAGGAAAACATAACTGTGTAACATTCTTAACTTCAGTAACGTTTCTAAGTGCTAAGAACAGAACAGATGATTTTCATGGAAATTTTCTACTTCATTATAAAGTGTAATAACTATACTATTTCAGTTTTTTTTTTTAAGTTTTATTTGTCAAGCGGGGGAGAGAGAGAGAGGAGGGAAAAAGTAGAGCGGGAGGGAAACAGAACCCAAGTAGGCTAGGCACTGCCAGCAGAGCCTGACGCAGGGCTCGAACTCATGAACTGTGAGATTATGACCTGAGCCAAAATCAAGATTCGGATACTTAACTGACTGAGCCACCCAGGTGCCCCAGTTTTCTGTTTTTATAAAACTAACCAGGTAGCACCATCAAAGGCTGATTCAGTTCAGTATTCCACATGAGAATGAAGGAGGCTCCGTGGTCCACTGCCGTGGCATGGAGCCCCCCCTCAGCTGCCATCAGGTTCCCGTGCACCACGTACAACCCACACCATCCTGACGAATGTATCGAACCAGTATCCGGGGTTAAGTTTACAATATTAACAGTAAAGCCTAAGTTGTGTTACTGTTTAGACTAAAAATATAAAGGCAAATTCTATTATCTTCCTAACATCAGTGAGCCATCTTGCATACTTCTGGAACAGGATTTCCATTCTTGGGGACTGCTGCTCAAGGCCACCATATCCTACTGCCTCAATCAACCAGGCAAAGAGTGGGGTTGCTATTCTCCTCTGAAAATTAAGGGGAGCCTTCTGAGAAGCCTTGGCAGAATGAGCCCACGTTTTATCCCAACTTCTCTGCAAATCTCACTTAAAGCATAACTCCAAAAGGACAGAGAGAAGAGGAGAGAAACTCGTTAACAGTCAGGAGATGTCCAAAGAACTTTTTTTTTAAGTTTTTACTTAAATTCCGTTGGTTAACATGCAGTGTGATATCACTTCCATGTGTACCATTTAGTGACTGGCCATTTCCATACGACACCTGGTGCTCATCACAAGTGCACACCTCAGTCCCCATCCTCTGTTTCCCCCACCCCCCACCCCCGCCCCTCTGGTGACCACACATGTGTTCTCCATAGGTTAGCGTCCACTTGTTCGTCTGTTTTTCCCTTTTCCCCTAAGCTCATTTGTTTTGTTTCTTAAACTCTACAGGAGTGAAATCATATGGTATTTGTCTTTCTCTGACTTATTTCACTTAGCAGTATACTCTCTAGCTCCATCCACATCACTGCAAATGGCAAGATTTTATTCTTATTTATGGCTGACTAGTATTCCATTGTGTATATATATATATATATATATACATATACAAATATATGTACACACAAATATATGTATAAACACCTATATATATGATGTATCCACACACCACCTCTTTATCCATTCAACGGCTGAGATGTCCGTGTAATTTTGGAAGCAGAGAGGCAGATGATAAATGGTAGCTGACTCAGTCAACGAAGCAAAGCTGAACATCTGCTAATGGCAGAGGAGGGAGAGATAGGGTGTATGTGCAGGAAGGAAGGTAAGCCTGGAAGTAAGTAATTCTGAGTGACAGAACCCCTAAAGAGCTCAGTCATTATTAGCACCAAGTACTCTTGGAGACAAGGGGGCCAACGGGCTAGAAAACAGGGGAGCTGGTAGAAAGTCTGCATAAACACAGTTAGTTGGGGCACCTGGCGGGGCTCAGTTGGCGGCGTGTCTGACTCTTGATTTCAGCTCAGGTCTTGATCCTAGGTTGTGGGATCAAGCCCCACGTTGGGCTCCACACTGAGCACAGAGCCTGCTTGAGTTCCCCTCTCAGTCTCAGTCTCTCTCCCCCTCTCTCTCTCTCTGCCCCTCTCTCTGCTTATGCACGTTCTCCTCAAATGAATGAGTGAATGAATGGGTAAATTTTTATTAATTTTTTTAATGTTTATTTCTTTTTAAGAGACAGAGACAGAACATGAGTGAGGGAGGAACAGAGAGAGAGAGAGAGAGAGAGAGAGAGAGAGAGAGAGAGAGAGAAGGAGAATGAAGCAGGCTCCAGGCTCTGAGCTGTCAGCACAGAGCCTGATGCAGGGCTTTAACTCACAGTGATATCATGACCTGAGAAGAAAGCCAGATGCTTAACCGACTGAGCCACCCAGGTGCCCCAAGGATAAATTTTTTAAAAGATGCGGTTAGACCCCTATAGAGCCAGGCAAGATCTCTGGGCTGCCACGGACAGCTTCCTCAACTAAAAGTGGGGAACTAAGTTCGAGTTTACATCTTCAATGGTAAGACCCTGCTCAGCCTCCTTCCCCACTCGTTTCTAAAAGAGCAGCAGCCACATCTGTTTCTTTCAGCCCACAAACTTGATGACTGATTTCTGGAGAGACTGACACAAATGAGAGTGAACGTTTCCAGCTACTAATGTTTCGAAGTCCTTCATAAAACTACCTGGCCCCTAGCCAGCAGCCCCAAAGTGGAGCCCATCATTTAATTACTACTACCTGCGCCCTTGGAGCTCCCAAAATTGCCTTTTGTCTGCTTTGTCTTAAATACAGATGAAGAGCAAATATCACCAGATGCTAGAGTAAAAACTCTAACATTAAAGACAACAAAGCAAGCCAACAAAGAAAGGACTCTGGAAGCAAAAGAATCAATACAGGGAACAAAGGAAAAGTTAGGAACAATTTCTACAATTAGTAACTTTCAAGACTTTGAGAGACAGGAAGAAACTAAAACAGTATAAAAGAACTCTTGACAATTAAAATATGACATAAGGAGGAAAGAAATTAATAGAGGAAGGGAAAAGATCAATTTGGAGACCTCTCCCCAAAAGACAGATATTTGGAAAATAAGACACAAAATGTAAGAGAATGTTAAGAATAATCCAGGAAATCCCACATCTGAGTGATAAGTGTCCCAAAAAGAGAAAAAAAGGGGGAAACTGAGGGGGAAGAAATTATAAAAGAATTATTATTAAAATATTTCCCAAATCTGAAAGAAAAAGGGTTTCTGGATTGAAAGATTCCACCAGGTAGCTAGCAAAAATAATTTTTAAAGTGTTACAACCGATCCACGTTATTGTAATATGTCAAAATACCAGAGACGAAAGTAATCTCCCAAAATCTTCCAGAGAAAAGGCAGTAATTTATTTATTTTGAGAGAGAGAGAGAGAGAGAGCAAGCAGGGGAGGGGCAGCAAGAGAGGGAGAGAGAGAATCCCAAGCAGACTCTGCACGGTCAGCATGGAGCCCCATGTGGGGCTCAAACTCACAAACCGTGAGATCGTGACCTGGCTTCAGACTTAACAGTGACATAGTGATCCAACTTGAATAAAATGGAGACGTGCCTTCAAAATTCTAAGAGAAAATAATTTCCTACCTAGATTCTATACTCAGCAAATCTTTTAGTCAAGAAGAGTTATGATCATAGAAAGACACTTTATTTTTTTAAATTTTTTAATGTTTATTTATTGGGGGGAGGGCGCAGAGGGGCAGAGAGAAAGGGGACACAGAATTCAAAGCAGGCTCCAGGCTCCACACTTTCAGCACAGATCCCTATGTGGGGCTCAAACCTGTGAGATCATGACCTAAACTGAAGTCAGACGCTTTACCAACTAAGTCACCCAGGCCCCCCACACCGCCAGAAAGACTTTCATGCCTAACAAGTTCAAAAAACCTGTACCAACCTCTTCCATGATTTCTCAAAAAGTTACCGAAGATGTAGTTCAACCTAAGAGGGATGAAAACCAAGAAAGAGAAACAAGAGATGAAGAAACAGTGGATCCAATACAAAGGGATGGTGATTATGATAATGGAGGAAAATCCCAGATGCCTGGAGAGTAATCAGTGCAGATTAGAGATGAGCAGAGAACTCCAGGAAGGAAACCTCCAAGAAACGAAAGTAAAACACACAGGTGACTTCAATGTTGGAATCCACATCTGGTGGGGAGTATGGGCTGAGTCAGGAATATGTAAATAAAAACTATGCAACTGTTAAAATTCTTCAGTTCTAAAATTCAAAGGAATAAAGTTAAACAAGAAAGGAAACATATCCACAGTAAAAAGATGACTTGGCCAAATCAGAACAGCCAAGTTTCTAGGGAAGGCTAGAAAGTGAAAAGCTAGAAAATGCAGAGAGCGTTAGAGAGCTAAATCCTTATTTTCTGTATCTGGAAATCAAACAGTCCTCTTAAAAACTGCAAGAATATTCAGAGTGGAAGTAATTACCAAGGAAAAAAAAACCAGAGTGGAAGGTGGCAGCGTCTCAAAAGTGGGAAAACATAAGCCTCGAACAACGATCTGAAAAAAATTTTTTGAAAGTACATATATTCTTTTGATAAAAATAAGAACTAAATCTGAAGAAACAGAACACTAGGGACAGGATTAGAGAAGAAAAGCTAACATATACTGCACACACAGTGTGTTTGAGGCACTTTCCGTATATTACCACGTTCCCTACCTCCCCGCACCCTGTGAGGTGAGCCCGATTATTCCACTGCCCTCTTTCAGACCAAGGGAGTCCAGGCTCAGAGATCTTTCATCGCTTGCACAAGGCTGCACACTTAGGAAGCGGTGAGAGCCGAACTTTTACCTGCACAGCCTGACCCCAGAGCCTGCGTTCTTAACCGCCCTGCTATTCTGCACAGGGAGGTATTTAAGAGGCAGACAGAGAACATTTTGTTCGACTGAAAGTCCATCCGTCTCTGCAGCACGTTTCTGCAGGCAGGGCCAAGGGCATTCTTGGAGAACAGCTCTGTGTCTTTGCCCACACAGAAGGCTGCTGGGCAGCTGCGTTTCCAGCATTCTCTGCCTTATGCTTTTATGCATGATTTTAGCTTCAAGAACCATCTAGCATGCCTTTTAAAAAGTCTCAATAAAGCACCCCCAGGATGCCTAAGAAAGGCAGACTGCTGGAAACATACCTCACTAATTCACACAATGCAGCGATGACTGTAATAAGAAGTATTAGGAGAAAGAACTGTGTGTGGGCCTCTAGAGGGTCCAAGAATCCACGTGGAATTTGTTCTTAGTGGTCACAAAAGCGCTGTACATCCGGGCAAAATATTCAGGAAAATTAAGACCTAAGTCATTCTTCCATAAACAGCTGGTAGAGTCTTCCAGGACAGATTCAATCACTGTAGGAAGATCAGACAGAAGAGAAAAGTGATGGTATAATGTCTGCAGTGCTTAACACACATGACAGAAAGAATCTCCAGGCGGCATGGAAGTCCTGCCTGGTCGATTGATTTTTCTCCTTAAAGCCATACAGTGCGCTGTTTGGCTAAGTGGTATTATTTCTGACAGAGAAGGCTCCTCTGGAATCAGAAGACATGATGTCATATGTCATTGAGGGGTCTTATCGATTTCCTAGGAAAGGAGCTTTGATGAATTAATGGTCACATCTTTCTACCCTTCAAGTGCCACTGGCCAGGGGTCACACCAGGAACATTGGAATCACTATAGTCTTGGATGTGGCACTTGACACTATTTGAAAATATGTGCTGTTCTTCCTGGGCTTTGGCCCAAACCTACGGATACGTGGCAGAGACACAGATAGGGTTATCCACGGGGTGGTGAGCTTGGGATCCAAGAGACAAGAGTCAGGTGGCCTTTGGAATCCTCAAAGTCAGGAAAAAAGAATACGTCACTGCCACTGAGCACTATGAACCTGACCTTGACTTAGTTTCTGTGGATGACAGTACAGGGGGTAAAGAGCCCACGGGAGGTCTAAGGAGGGCTAAAAGAGGGCAGCAGTGAGGAGCGAGTCCAATGTCCTGAGCACTGCCACCCTATTTCCTGAACTTAGACTGAGTCCTGGTGTCAGGACATGTGGTCTTTGTTCAATTCGGGAAGCGGCATCTCCACATCTAAAGGAGACTCACAGGTGTTTAGATAGCCCACCTCCTTGGAGTCTTTTATTTGCTTCCAAAATTTCAATTGAGACAAATGAGCCTTATTTAT
This sequence comes from Suricata suricatta, assembly GCF_006229205.1. Classification (NCBI taxonomy): domain Eukaryota; kingdom Metazoa; phylum Chordata; class Mammalia; order Carnivora; family Herpestidae; genus Suricata; species Suricata suricatta. Next base: position 107,378,849 of record NC_043701.1, on the reverse strand, counting down.
TGCTTATTACAGTGAGGGAAGCAGTGGGGGGTTCACTTTGATCTGAAGCTATGTAAATGGCATGTGGACCCTCTTAATTTCTGTTGATGAAGCCGTTCTGGAAGGAGCCGGGTAGCTGGTGAGGACTGCTACCAACGGATGCGGATGCGGGAAGACCACAACCTCGGGCGATGTACGTAAATTAAGAGGCAGGTAAGAGGACCCACTGGGAATGATTCTATCAGTGGAAAGGCGGGCCTAAGTGTTCAGAAAAAGAGTGCATTAAAATCAAAGTCCTGCAAATTCGTATTCTTAGGGCTTGCTACACTTCCGTGGAGGTACCGAACAAATAGACTGTAAGTGTTTTGTGAAACAGCTCCATTTCCAAACATTGAATTTGTATGAGGGATATTAGTTATGAATCCAATTCTTTTCTAGATGAATTTATCACCTCACTCATGTTAAGGGGGCACTTGTTTCCCGGTTCAGTCAGGATCAGGTAATAAAAGGAACCAACAATACTTCTTTTGGGTTGATCACGCTCTTATCAAGTTTTTATCTTCACATAACAAGTCTGACGATGGTAAACATGTGCAGTGTACTTCCTGATCACTGAGCAAGAGAGCAGCAGACTGATGGGGTGAGATCTGACCTCAGAGGGGAAGGGATACCAGTTCTGTGGCTGCTGGGCTGTTCTTCGTGCATTTCCTCAGCAGGGACTAAGGGAAGATGTAGAGCTCCGGAGGGGCCCCCAAGCCCACCTGCTCCTGGCACCTCCTGCCCTTCCAGATCCTGGTGCAGCCCCAGGAGTCCCTGGCTCCTCCCAGGTCTGGTAAAGTCCCTCTTGTCACCGTGTGCCCTCAGGGCACGGCACTTCTCCGTCATGGCTCTTCACGACCACAGCTAAAGCTAACGCTGTGAGTAATTGTGAAAGTCTCCCTCCCCACTAGACCATAAGCTCTATCTGGGCAGGGACAATGACGTTCGTCGCTGCTGTATCCCCAGGTCCTGGGTCAGTCCTTGCATAGAGACAGCTCTCAACAGAAATGGATGCGGGGTGGGGGAGTGGGTTAAATGGGCAATGGCCATGAAGAAGGACACTTGTTGGGATGAGCACTGGTGTCCTATATAGGAGATGAATCACTGGGCTCTACTGCTGAAGCCAGAACTACACTGTATGTTAAATACTTGAATTTAAATTTTTTTAAAAAAGAAAAATAACAAATGTGGCTCTCCAAGGATCTCATAACTAGAATATACGAAGAACCCTCAAACTAAATAGTAAAAAAAAAAAAAAAAAATCAAACAATCCAACTGGAAGATGGACAAAAGAATGAAAAAGACAAGAAACAAGCACTGGCGAGGATGTGGAGTAACAAGGACCTTCATGCGCTGTTGGTGTGAACGTGAACTGGCGCAGCCACCATCGAGGACAGGATGGAGGTTCCTCAAAAGATTAAAAATAAAAATACCATCCGATCTAGTAATTCCACCACTGGGTATTTACCCAAAGAAAATGAAAACAATAGTTCAAAAAGTACATGCAGCATTATGTTCACTGTAACATTATTTTTTAAATGTTTATTCATTTTTGAAAGACAGAGACAGAGCACAAGTAGGAGTGAGGCAGAGAGAGAGAAAGACACAGAATCTGAAGCAGAATCCTGGCTCTGAGCTGTCAGCACACAGCCCAACATGGAGCTTGAACCCACGAACTGCAAGATCATGACCTGAGGTGAAGTCAGACCCTCAACCAAATGAGCCACCCAGGTGCCCTGTTACAGCATGATTTATAATAGCCAAGACATGTGTCCAGTATCCATCGATTGATGAATGGATAAAGAAGACGTAGTGTGTACACACACACACACACACACACACACACACACACACACAGAGGAATATTACTCAGCCATAAAAAAAGAATGAAGGGGCGTCTGGGTGGCTCAGTTGGTTAAGTGTCCAACTTTGGCTCAGGTCATGATCTCATAGGTTCGTGGGTTCGAGCCCCACATCAGGCTCTGTGCTGACAGTTTAGAGCCTGGAGCCTTCTTCAGATTCTATGTCTCCCTCTCACTCTGCCCCTCCCCTGCTTGTTCTCTGTCACTCTCTGTCTCTCAAAAATAAATAAATGTTTTTAAAAAACTTAAAAAAGAAAAGAATGAAGAAGAATGAAATCTTGCCATCCATTACAACATGGATGGACCTAGAAGGTATTATGCTCAGTGAAATAATTACATGCTTGGAAAAAGACAAATACTTTTTATGGTACACCATATTATGGTAAACCAGTGGGAAACAGACCCATAAATATAGAGAACAAACTGGTGGGTGCCAGAGGGGCATGGGAGGGGGGATGGGCAAAGCAGGTGAAGGGAATTATGATATACAAACTTCCAGAAATAAGTCACAGAGATGAAAAGTAAAGGAGAGGAAAGACAGCTAATACCGTAGCAACAAGGTAGGGTGACAGATGGGTGAGCACTACGTAACGTACTGAACTGTGGAATCGCCATCTTGTATGCATACCGGAAACTACAGAACACTGTAGGTCAGAGCGCCTAGGTGGCTCAGTTGGTTAAGTGTCCAACTTCGGCTCAGGTCATGATCTTATGGTTCACAGGTTCGAGCCCCATGTCAGCCTCTGTGCTGACAGATCAGAGCCTGGAGCTTACTTCTGTGTCTCCCTCCTTCTCTGCACCTCCCCACCCTTCTCACAAAAATAAACATTAAAAAAATTTTGTTTTACAGAACACTGTAGGTCAGCTATACTTCAACTGAAGAGTACAGCAATGTTACTTAAAGATGGAAAATTCCTCACTTGACATTAGCCAATAAAATTTAACATTATGGAAAAAAGAAAACAGACGAAAGAGACGAACACATACTCCCATCAAAGGGGATATGTGAACAGCAAATAAACATGTTGAAAAGATGTTCAACATCATGTGTCCTTAGGAAAAGGCGAAGTCACACTATTATGAGATATTAATCACTACCTACCAGAACACGGGAAACACGGCGACAAAATCGAATACTGAAGAAAGAACAAAGAAATGGGATTGCTCATACACTGCTGCTGACTGTAGGATGACATCGTCACTATGGAAAACGGTCTGGCAGTTCCTTAAACTACAAAAAAAAACACATGCCCTGTAGCCCAGCAGTTGCATTTCTGAGCATTTGTTCCAGAGCAAAGAAAAATTCCATCCACATAAAGATCTGTGTGTGAATGGACACAGCAGCTTATTCCTTCACAGCCCCCACCTGGAAACGACCCAAATGTTCTTGAATGTTTGAGTGGTCTAATGACTGTGCAATGGCCACACCATGGAATCTTTTTTGGGGGAAGAAAGTCACAGGCACGGAACACTCACCAAGTTGGGTGCATTTCCAGTGCCTTCTGAGCAGCGAAAAAACCTGATCTCAAAACATTAGCTACTCTCTCTGATTCCAGGGGCACAGCATTCTTAAAATGACAAAATTGTAGAGACAGAGAAGACGTCAGTCAATATTTGCCAGCGGTTAGGGATAGCAGCTTGGAGGGAGTAGGACTATAAAGGTGTCTCAGGAGGGAGACCCCTGTGTGAGGGACCGTTTCTGCATCTTGACTGTGATGGTGGCCACACAAATACACGTGCACACACATGAGTGTACATAAAACTGATGAGATGCAGTTAAGAACCATGCCTTAGACCCATGTCCACTTCCTGGGTGTAAAACATACTCCACACATTTGTGATGTTACCAGCAAGGGAAAGTGTACAGGATCTCTGTGTTCCTACTGCACCTTCCTGTTTATCTTTATTTCAAAAGGAAAAGGTAAAAACAGCCTAGCGGAATGAATGTCTGAGCGGTACAGGCTCAGAGCAAAAGCAGTAACCTTGGCAACCAGCCGGGCGTAGGTATGAGGGCCCACAAAGTAGGGATGAGGGGGACCCAGGAAAGGAAGAGGGCCATGTTTGGGGGAAAGGACATAGGCTTCATCGTCGGAATAAATGTGCTCCCAAGCGTCTGCTGATCTTGGCCTCAACCAGCACAGGCAAGATCCCCTGGGTAGAGGTGGCCAAAGCCCAAGTGCTCAGGTGGGGGGTAAGGTGACCTCACACCTCGCTGCATCTCAATTTATATCTGGGGAAGATCAATTAACACCTGTAATATTTTCAGCGAGGTATTTCACATTCAGAAGGGCCCTAGGCGGCATGCTAAGTCATATGGACACCCTTAGGGGTGACCCCATCATGGTCAGACCCTAGAAAAGGGGGTCTGGCACGGGGGGGAGGGAACCAGGGACAGAGCAAGCAGGGGCTACTGAGGCCATACCAGAGTCTGGGGCAGGAGTAAGCTTCAGAGATACCTTTACCACTTAAGATATCTTTACCATTTAAGTAAAGATACCTCTCTTTACTTAAAATTCTCTGTTCCTTTTATCACGGATTTTCTTGGCATGAATTTTGATTCCTTAAAATAATGCACTGAAGCACCTGGGTGGTTCAGTCAGTTGAGTGTCTAATTTCAGCTCAGGTCATGATCTCATGGTTCATGAGTTTGAGCCCCACATTGGGCTCTGTGCTAACAGCTCAGAGCCTGGAGCCTGCTTCAGATTCTGTGTCTCTCTCTCTGCCCCTCCCCCACTCATGCTGTCTCTTGGTCTTATAAATAAACACTTAAAAAAAGAAAATAAAATATTTAAAATAATGCATTAAAACGTAGCCAATTCTCATTACTTGCAGATTACGCATTTGTGAATTTGCCGACTTACTGAACTTGGTTTGTAACCTCAAAACCAGTACCTGCAGATTTCACGGTCATTTGTAGGCATGTGCAGAGTGACAGAAAAATCTGAATCTCCCACCACTCATGTTCCCAGCAGAGGGAGAACACAGCGACACCCTGGCTTCGCTTTTCAGCTCTCACGTGTCCTTTTTATGATGTTTAATGCCACCCTTTTCACATTTCTGTGGGTTTTCTTGGTCATTTTACTGTTCAAAATGGTCCCCAAGCATGGTGTTGAAATGCAGAAAAGCAATCTAGTGTTCCTAAAATGCACAGGGCTGTCTATATTATTATGGAGAAGAGATGTGTGCTATCTGGACACAAGTTTGAGCTTCTGGCTCAACGTTAATGAATAAATAAGATCTGTTAAGGTATCTTAAAAGTTTTTTTTTTAATGTTTGTTTATTTTTGAGAGAGAGGCAGAGTGTGAGGAGGGGAGGGGCTGAGAGAGAGGGAGACAGAATCCGAAGCAGGCTCTAGGCTCTTAGCTGTCAGAGCCCAACGTGGGGCTCAAACCCACAAACCATGAGATCATGACCTTAGCCAAAGTTGGACACTCAACTGACTGAGCCACCCAGGCACCCCAGATCTGTTAAGGTATCTAAGAAAAAACACACAGATTAACAAACAGGATTATGCACTGATCTACTAACCAAACCCTTGTGACCAGAGGATCTCAGAAGCCTGACCATGTAATTCTGCTAGGAGCAGACCTTCAGACCACTCGGGTGATTACGCTGACTGTGCAGAGTGTAATGGCTGGCAATGATGAGAGCCGACTGCAGCATTTGTCTTGATTCCTGGGTTTCTGTTACGTCAATCCCAGCCCTGGTGACCAGGGAGACCTATGGCTTGTGTCTCCTAGACCACAATGCTCCCAAATGTGACATACGCTTTCCATCGCTTCATGTGGCAGGGTAAGCCACTGAAAACACACACTACTACCTTCAGGGCTGCATGTTAACCAAAGAGAAAAATTTAACACCAACACAAAAAGGACAAAATAAATAACAGTTCTTCAAAAAAGGTGGGTGGCAATTTTACATCATTTTAAAGAACGGTTGTTAAAACTTTTAAATGCAAAATTTTATTTTATTTTTAAAGTTTATTTATGTATTTTGAGAGAGGGAGAGCAGGAGCAGGGAGAGGCAGAGAGAGAATCCAAGCAGGCTCTACACTCTCAGAGCAGAGCTTGACATGGGGGCTTGAACTCACGAACTACCAGATCATGACTTGAGCTGAAATCAAGAGTTGGATGCTTCACCAACTGAGCCACCCAGGCATCCTTAAAATTTTATTTTAGAATATTACTTTGAATATGACTGTTGCTCTTGACTTTTGTCAGTTCCAGGTATTTAGAGTAAGGGGATCCATATTCTTAAATTTATCTTCAGCCAGATCTTAAAAAGAGACAAGATGGCAAATGGTTCAAAGTCTGGAGTTCAGATCCTAACCCTGCCCCTTTCCAGCTGTGGGAATTTAGGAAGGAGAAACATGAACTGATCTAGCCTTTAGCTTCCTTACTTTAAAGTGGGGGGAAGGGTATTACCTAGTGGATGTGTGGAGAATGAAATTTGTTAATGCGTAAAAGGTAGAGACAAAGTGAGCCCCTGCTGAGTGTCAGCTGCTGTCACCTGATTATCATAATGACTATCATTGTGACAGTCAAAGGGGAACTCAAATGTGAAGGGAGCTCAAGGATCCGACCCATTTCAGCATTCTGCCTAAAACCAGTCACTAAAGGAAAACTCCATGTCACACGGGTGCGAGGATGGTGACACAATTGGACCCCATTTGGAAAGTTGGGCTGAAACAGGCTGAGAATGCCCTCCTTGCGTGGGGGACCCACTGCTGGCCTCAGAAGGGCAGCCAGGTCTCAGGGATCGGGCTTCTGGAAAGCAGTGGCCTCCAGCATGTTCCACACAAAGTGGTCCAAAGAGTCCACAGGAGATGCGGGTGTGGGACGCCCAGGCGTCACAGGAGACGGCGCGGTGTGGAGAACAGAGGCGGAGGCCCAGCCATGGCCAGTCCCGGACTCGTCCCCTTTCTGAGGCAGCCCCGGGGCCACTCAGCACCATCATCCCCGCTGGAGCGGGAGGCTTTGAGGGCCAGGCTGCTGGCTCCCGAACCCTGAAGCCCAACACGGGGTGTGGCATGGAACGAAGTGCAGAATAAATGCTCCTCTGGAAGGCCGTCCACTCTCCTTCCAACTGGCAAAATCCTGCCTGTCCTTAAAGGAAAACCATGTGTCCCTCATGACGCCGCTGTGACGATTCAGTGACACGCGTGTGAAGGCGAAGCTGGTGCAGAGGAGACCCAGCCTGTCAGGACGCCCACACGTGTGGGCAGAAAGCACAAGGGTGGGGTGGGCACACCTCTGTTTGCTCTGGGAGCCCGCCTCCCCTCCCTGCCCCCATCAGCTGACATCGTGGGACAAGGCTGGCACTGTTTCCTCATCTCTCAAACTGGAGAACAGGAGACTGTGCATCAGATTCCTTCCATTCTCCCCTTACGCTCCTGTGTCGGGTGAGGGAAACCCCACGGAAGCTGTGACCACTGGCCTCCAGGAGCAAGGGGTCTGGGGCATTCACCCCACAAGCCATGAGTGAAGGTCTCCACTCAAACGGCCACCGACTCTAGGATGTTCAACGCAGCGCCTTCAGCGAAGCGGCTCCTGGCAGTCACCCCGCCTTGTCCCTGCTCTCCCAGGGACAAGACAACGTGTCTAACCCCAGAGCACAGGCTATTTCACATCTGTCTGCCCTGGTAAGGTCTCTGTAAGATGAACGAGCCTGCCACTGTCATTTGGAAAAGTGAGGAAATGAAGGGAAGCTGCCAGGCGTCAGGACAAAACGTCCTTTCTCTTCAAATCACACTGCCTGACAGGCTTGGGCTCTGTGTGGCCTGAATAATTCACCATATGCTTGCTTTTACTGCTCCTGTGGGCTTTTAGACTCCCATAGCTCTTCTGATCATCCCGGGGAGTTAGGAATCTAACGTGAATGGAGACTTGAAATTCAGAGGGAATCCCTTGCCTCATTGTACAGATGTGCAAACCAAGGCTGAGAGGTCAGCTGTCGATCTCCCTGCAGCGCACACAGGAGATGGTGAGTCAGGGTCCAACCCGTCTTCTGAGATGACTTCCCATGACCTGTGACCTGAAGTGCACTACTCACGTCATTCAGTTTTCAATAACCACACAAAACAGATCGGCCCTGGTCCCCTGCTTCCTAACGAAGTGGTGACGTCCCATGAACATCACAGATGCCAAGTGAATCATGGACAGAATAAGGAGGTGAGCGCTCAGGAGCTGTATCTGCAGATAGGAATCGTTCACAAGGCCCCCACTCAGGACCAGCTGACCCCCCGCAGGGACCCTGGGTGCAGCGGCAGTCCCAGAATCCATGAGGCTCTGTCCAGGAAGACCAGCTGTTTATGAAGCTGTTATTCCACGCTCTGCACTACGGGATGGCTTTAGGTAACAAGCAGGGGCTTTAGAAGACTAATTGTACACACAATCAGTGAGCAGGTGGCACTCCGAAAGCCACACCATGGCACATCCCTTTAGGAAGGCTTCGCTGCACAGTAAGAAGGCTGCAGGGGTGCCTGGGTAACTCAATCAGTTAAGCATCTGACCAACTAAGGTCATGATCTCAGTGTTGTGGGTTCAGGCCCTGTATCAGGCTCTGTGCTGATGGCTCAGAGCCTGGAGCCTGCTTCCGATTCTGTGTCTCCATTTCTATCCACCCCTCCCCTGCTCACACTCTGTACCTCTCTCTCAAAAGTAAATCAACATTAAAAGTATATATATAGGGGCACCTGGGTGGCTCAGTGGGTTAAGCCTCCCACTTCGGCTCAGGTCAGATCTCTACATCTGTGGGTTCGAGCCCCACATCAGGCTCTGTGCTGACAGCTAGCTCAGAGCCTGGAGCCTGCTTCCAGTTCTGTGTCTCCTTCTCTCTCTCCCCCTCCCCCTCTCATTCTCTGTCTCTGTCTGTATCAAAAATAAATAAAACATTTAAAAAAAAAAGTATATATATAAAAAAAAGAAGGCTGCAGTTTCTGCACTGATGAGCAAAGCAGTGGTTCCAAACACAAATGCCACCTCTGATCCCCATGGGGGAGGCGCCGTGTGGACAGAGCATGGCCAACAAGGAATCAGGCACACTGGACACCTCCAACAGTCACCACACACCCTCCCCAAGTCTCTCTGTTTTGTCCTTGACCCCTTCTTTCCCCCTCCCACCTCCTCTTTCCTCCGTCATGGCTTTGTCCTGTTGGGCTGCAGACCCCTGCCAGGCTCTAGCCACTGTGATCAGCCTTCCCCAGAGTCTAGCACCTGCAACTTCCCAACTGCCTGCAGAAACACATCCCTGGACACAAGGACAGCCTGGAGACACCTGGTGGCACACTGAGAGGGAAACCTAAGGGCTGCCATCCCTTCTGGTCTCCAAATGGGCACGTGTAGTCCCTGCCCACTTCTTCCTACCAACGGAGGTCCTCAGAGTCCCTCTCATTTTTAATGCCAATGAAAAAGCATTCACTGGCCCAAGCCAAACATTTTGGCTTGACAACTGCTTATTTTGCCTGATCCTATAAGACCTGTCCCTGCATCAGGGCTCAGAGCAGCGCTTGCCCTTAATAACTGAGGGACTGGGCAGTCATGAGGGCTTAGGGCACAGGAGAGGCGTGGGGCTGGGATTTACGCGAGCACTTGGCCAAAAACGCTTCGTAAATGATGACGATTTCGTGTGATTTATCAGCCCAGGGTAACAGTGCCTGAGACATACAGGGTAGAGCAGATCTCAATAAATATAACAAATAGAGCATCCAATGGCAGGGACCCACCCGTGCAATGCAGCTACCTCATCCCCCCGTCGGGTGACAGCAGACTCAGGAGCTGGGCTAGGATGCGAGGGAGCTGAAGATCCCGGCTTCTGCAACGTGACAGCTGGCACTATGGAGTTTTGCCTTCACTGTCAATTTTCTCCTCTAAGAACCAAAGCAGCAACTTTGCGTCCCACAGGCATATGGAAGTGGAAGATTTGTTTAACCCTGTGATAAAGTTCCTTGCACAAGACAGCTATTGTGGGAAGAGAAGAGAATCCTTGCAATTACGTTAAGGCAAACATCCTGGCTCTAAAACAAGCCCAGAGAGAAGTGGGGTGCGGGGACCAGGGACGCAGGGAGGCGGGGGACCAGAGCCCAGAGAGAAGCCGGGTGCAGGGACCAGGGACGCAGGAAGGCCGGGGGACAGGAGCCTGGAGAGAAGCGGGGTGCAGGGACTGAGGACGCAGGGAGGCAGGGGGACGGGAGCCCGGAGAGAAGCGGGGTGTGGGGACCAGGGACGCGGAGGGACGGGAGCCCGGAGAGAAGCGGGGTGTGGGGACTGGGGACACAGGGAGGCGGGGGGACGGGAGCCCAGAGAGAGGCAGGGTGCGGGGACCAGGGATGCAGGGAGGCGGGGATGGGACACGGCTGGGCTGCCCACGGGCTGCAAGCCACTAAGTGACATCAGAATGTTATCCCCTTCACTTGAACAGAGATGCTTCTAGAAAGGGTCTCAGGAAGCTGGCCTCTCCATTTCCTATAAACACAACGTCAGATCGAGTCTCAGAATGTCACCGGCATCACACCCTGAATGACAACTTCTCTTTAAAATTTAATGCCATCAGGGGTGCCTGGGTGGCTCAGTCTGTTGGGCATCTGGCTTCAGCTCAGTTCGTGAGCTTGTAAGTTTGAGCCCCGCATCGGGGGCTCCGTGCTGACAGCTCGGAGCCTGGAGACCCTTTCGAATTTCTGTGTGTGTCTCTCTCCACCCCTCCCCTGCGCATGCTCTGTTGCTCTCTCTCTCTCTCTAAAATAAACATTAAAAAACATTTTTTTAATTTAATGCCAACCATACCATGAAATGATGCCCAATGCTACACATTGTGTTTAATTCCTTCTTCCGGAACATGAGAGTAAAAATAAACTCACAGGAGGACATTCACTGGAAAAACAAAAACTGCATCTTTATATATAGTCAGAGGCTTAAAAAACTCTGAGGGCAAAGAATGTCAGTAACCATTTCAAGTCAGACACACAAGGCTGAAGCTTTCCATAATGGAAAGTTTAAAATATAATAAAAAATGAAAAGTAGTTAAGTGCAGTGAAACGTTAACTGTGTTTAATCCTGGTAGGACTGGAGATGATTTTTTTCCCCTTGTTTATCTCCATATGTGGTTTCAGTTTTTTCTACAAACGTTTTATAGGTATAATAAAAAGCCAGGGGGGTACCTGGATGGCTCAGTTGGTTGAGTGTCTGACTTTGGCTGAGGACATGATCTCACAGTCCATGGGTTCAAGCCCCACGTTGGGCTCTGTGCCGATAGCTCAGAGCCTGGAACCTGCTTCAGATTCGGTCTGTCTCTCTCTCTCTGCTCCTCCCCTATTCACACTCTCTCCCAAAAATAAACACTAAAAAATTAATTTTAAAAAAACCAGGCTATGTAAAAGATTTGTGCTATAAAAATTGAGATTCTCTTGAAGAATTGATATATTTTCTTCTCCCCCATTCCCTCTCCCTCTTCTTTCTTTTTTTTATAAGAAAAATATAACCCAATATGTTTTGTTTTTTGCCCTGGCTTATTGATGGACGGTATGACAGGAACACTCACGGCTGCCGGATTTCTTTTCCCGTCTTGTGCTGCTCCATCTCTGGTATCTACGCACACATAAAACACAATGCACACAGACACACGTGGGTCATTTACTGGCACACACCTCCAGCCCCTTTGGAAGGAGCTGGGGCTGCCCGCGCGTGGCCCTGAGCAGCAGCCCGACGACTTCCTCTGCAGCCAGCGTGGTGCTCACCTCCCACCCATCACCCTGGTCACAGCCACTCAGGAAGAGGAGCCGAGGCTGTTGTGCCACTGAGCTCTGGGTCCTATGATTGGTACCACGTCCATCACTAACGGAAGGTAACCTCCATTTCCTCATTTGTCGAGTGGAGACAGAGAGAGAAAGAGAGCGATTTTTGTTCTCATTCCCTGTTAACACACAACCCTCTAAACTCATCGGACTGTGAATGGCAAGGGTCATCCCAGCTTCTTCGAGCCAGGCATTGCTCCGATATTGTGTAATTAAATTACTGTTGCAAGATCCCAAGTTACACGCCTAGAGGGCTCCGGGCAGCAAGCATGTTCTGTGATGACGGACGCACGCCATCGGCCCCTGCACGGTATGTCCTCAGCAGAGGGCATTACTCTCAACATGAAAACGCCTTCCTTCATCTTCTTTACTTACTTTTACTACCTCTTACAGCAGGATTTCTCAAAATGTGTATCAGAAGGGCAAGGGTAGCTGTTAACATGCAGATTCCTAGGCATTGGCCCTGGCTTCCCAACTCCCAATGTCTAAAGATGCTGGCTTCAGCTATTCTTCTTTCTTTTTTTTTTTTTAACGTTTTAATGTTTACTTTTGAGAGGCAGAGAGGGAGGGAGGGAGGGAGAGAGACGGAGAGGGAGAAGGGCAGAGCAGGAGCATGGGAGGGCCAGAGAGAGAAGGAGACACAGAATCGGAAGCAGGCTCCAGGCTCTGAGCTGTCAGCACAGAGCCTGATGCGGGGCTCGAACTCATGAACCTTGAGATCGTGACCTGAGGCAAAGTTGGATGCTTAACAGACTGAGCCCTCGAGGTGCCCCAAGTTTCATCTGTGCATAGTAAGTGCTGAAATCCACATTATCAAGTTTGTCTGAAACACAGGAGCGAACTCAACCATGGCTCCAGTGGAAACAGACACTTTACGCTTTTGCTGGATGCTCAATCTATCAAAGTCATGGATGTGTTTGGGGAGAGCATAAAGTCCTGCTCAAAAATTACAGAAACTCATTCCCCGGGTCACCAAGAGCAAGAAATGAGAAAGGATGTGTTCTACCCTCACGCACACCTACTCTCGGTGGAAAGGGCTGAACACAGAGTCAGGGAGTGAACAAGACAGAATGACGGGGTGTAAACGGGACGGCCATCAGGCACCCTGATTCTGCGTAAGGAGGAAGTCCCCAACTTGGCTTACAGATAACCGCTGGGGTCAGTCTGCTTCAAAACCAAACAGAAATACATCCCACGAAGTTATAACCACCTGTCTTTAGAATGGGTTCAGACGACCTCCTGAAAAACTCACTTTTTAAGAGAACCCTGCCATCCCAGACAAAGTTCCTAGAGTGGGCAGACACACGGAGTCATGAGCAAGGATTTAAGGCTTGTCAGAGGCCTGGGGGAAAATGAGAAATCAGAACAAAGGTGTTGGAGGGATTCAAGTGCTTCTTCAGAGTCGACTGTCTCACCACGTCTAGAGTCAGACTTCCCAACGTTTTTGCACCCACCACGTAACAAGAGAACCCTTGGTGCCATTTTAAAAGAAAAAGACAAAACTAAAAACTGCCCGGGCTCTGCCACCCCACCGGCAATGTGCACTGAATGCCTCCTCCTTCCCCAGCCCGAGGGAGGAGGGCGTCCGCTCCGCTTCGCCTTCCCCACGTCCACATAGACGGGGCTACATTCCTCCTCGCTCTCCTGGGATACGATTACCTTGCAGTTAGACTGTCTTCAGGACCCCAGAAGCTCCTCAAACACAGAACCACACACATAGGATTCTGAGTCCCCAGTTCCGCCCCAGATTCTGGGATGTAAGGAGGACTCTAAATGTCTGGGTATTTCCAAAGGTTCTTTTGTCAGAACAGCTGATGAAGGCAGGTCCGGTTGCGCAGGGTCAGACTTGATTTGCAGGACGTTCAAGGTGGCAGGAGGCTACAGCTGTCCACCTCACATGCCCAGACATGGTCCCCGCCCTGGCCCCCACTCTGGGACGCTCAAAGCATCTGCCACCTCTTGGAGCCCGAGATGCCTGGACTATAACTCGCCTGTGCTTCCAACCTGAGAATCTTGCGGACTGTTGGTTTCAGCACCAAAAAATCTAGTTCTCGACAGTGTAGGAGACATGGGAGTCACACATCCCTGATGCCCAGTGGGGCTGCAGATGTGGCCCCCAAGCCACACAAGCATACGGTGGCCCGATGTGACAGTGTCATGAAGCCTAGGTGCATGTGTTCATTGCCAGGGACAAGGGCTGTGAGATTTGGACGTGGAGATGTGGTGAGCCTGGAATTCCTCCTGCAGTCCTGTCAGGGGCCAGGGGCCAGAGGCCAGGGGCAGTGCAGGGAGAGGGGCCAGGGGTGATGTAGGGAGAGGGGCAGGGGCGCTCTGCGGTTGGTTTTGGCTCAGTTACCTTGTGACATGGCTAAATGGCTCCACTGCCTGACCCTTATTTTCTCATCTCCATGGTAACGGGCACTAGCCATAAGAGCTTAGTGACAAATGACATCACACATATGAGTCACCAGGATGCCGCGTTCAATAGCCTGGCCCACCTGTGTCACGCGTTTGAACAGCAAAACGAGGAAGGCATCTGGAGTGTCCATCCCCACGTGGCCTCTCTCGCTCCGCTGTGGCGATGAGGATAACGAGGCTGCGTGCTGGGCTCACCGCACGGCAATGTCCGGGACAGCAAGCGGCTACATCCACATTTCAGAGAGGAGGAAACTGAGGCACAGAGCGGGCTGCGCAGCTACCTGTGGCGGGGCCGGGACTCCAACTGGACCGCACACTTACTTCTTTTGCTTTTTCTACACCCCCTTGAGAGGGGGAAGAATAAAACCAGTAATAAAGAGCACACGCTGAACGGTGCTAACGTGACTGTGAGGCATCACATAGCCTGCTTTGGGATATACTGGGCTATTTTACACTCACGCAAGTCCCTTGATGTAGAGGGTACGATTCGCCAGGATACTCTTGGGGAAACTGAGGCAGGATGTGAAGCTTCAACTCATGGCTGGACCACACCACAGCATGGCCCCCGCTGCAAGCACCCAGGCACACACGTGAAGCCGGTGACGTTGGCTGTTAATGGACAAGGTGCTCTTAATACACTGCTTCAAATCCGTTGCCCGAGGAGCCATGGCTGGTAGAGGCCAACAGCCATGGGTGCCAGGAGCTCCTTGGACTCAGGGTTACTGCTGCAGATGTGTGACTGATGCAGGCGGACAGTGGCTGTGGCCCCCAGGCTCCCACCAAGCACTTGGGGGCAGTGGGAGCTCTCCCATCTCGCCGGGGTGACAGGTGTGGGACATACAGAACATATAAGTGGACAACTGGGCCCTTTCAGGATACCCCTAGGCCTCATCTCACGCAGCCAGCACCCAGGCTCACAAGGTCTTGTCCAAGACTCACTGGGACCACCTGGCTTACACCAGGGAGTCATGGGAATGCACCTGGGCACCTTTGGACAAGTCTGCTTATTCTCGTAGGGTTTGTCCTCAATGATGGCTTTCTCCTCCTCTCTTTTCTATCCATCACCAGATGTTACATTAGGACTTTCCTGTCCAACGGCTCTCTCAGAAACAGCCTTTTCCCCTCTAAACAAATGTTGAGCTGTCGTCTGAGTGCACGATGATGCGGTGTGTATGGGAAAGGGGCGTCTCTATCCCCAGGGTCCCTGGTTCTTCCTTCTCGTGGCCGAGAAGTTTGTAACTGGGGCAGAAGGTGCTGTGGACACCAGGGCTCCCCAGTGTCCTGAGCACCCAGATTCTGTACCTCAGCTGCTCGTGTCCCAGATGTAGATAGTCTGCCGCTAAGCTGGGGTCTATACTGAGTGCACACAACAGCCATGCACACAAAGACAGCAACACAACGACTCCGCTTTGTAAGTGTCAGTGAAGGAGCCCAGAGAAAGATCAGCAAGCCTGCTTAGGAATCGAATCTAATCCAAATCCCTTCCTAGTCTGCTAGGGAGGCCCTAACAAAACATCGCTGACTGAGGGGCTTAGACTACAGAAATATCTCCCCTCACAGTTGTGGAGGTTGGAAGTCAGAGACCCAGGTGTGAGCAGGGTAGGGTAGCTCCTGAGGCCTCTCTCTCTGCCTTGCAGATGGCCACCTTCTTTCTGTCCCCACGTGGTCCTGCCTCTGTGCGGCTGTGTCCCGTCCTCCTCCCCTTAGAAGGACACCAGTCAGACTGGATCAGGGCCGACCCTCACGACCTCACTTGAGCTTCATCAGCTCTCTGGAGACCTCGTCCCCAATCACAGGCACATGCCGAGTTCCTGGGGTGAGGACTGCTAACACATGACTCTGGGGTGGGGGAGGCGTCACAGGTCAGCCCATGACACTGTGCCCTCTTCCCCCGACCCACATCACATCTTTCTCACATGCAAAATACATTTAACCCTATCCCCACAGTCCTGAAGATCCTCACCCATTCCGGCACCAAGTTTAAGTCCAAAACCTCATCAAAATCAGGGATGGATGGAATCTGAGACACAATCTACCTTGAGGACACAGGTCTTACCTTTCTTTGGGGTGCAAACCCCTGAATGAAATGGGTGGCTTCTTTCAAAGAGCTGGCTGAGCACCCACACCACCATTACATTTGCCAGCACCCCTGGACAGTGGCTGGGGGCCAGCAATGATGTGCCCTCAGCAGAGAGGAGGAGACAGGGCACTGGTGGGATGCTGACCAGTCCCCATGTCACTGCAAGGCCGAGCCAGACTGTCACCGAGGCCATCGGTGTCTGCCCATCATCTCCTCTCCCTAGTTCCTTACTAGCAGGAGCCTGTGTGGCTGGGAGGTTGCAAACTGGTCCCCTAAAAATATATTTCAAAGATTCCCTTAGAGGAGGGGCTGAGGGGGGGCAATGAGATGTAAGCAGAAGCCCAGGAGGGCTGTGCGCAGGGGCTGGCCTCGGGAGGGGTGTGCCCCCTCCTTCTCTGCCTCCTCTCTGCCCTCCTCCTCCTCCCTGGGGTGCAGCTGTCATGGCCAGACAATGGAAACCAGCATCAGCGACAGTGGGGCAGAAAGACATGATGAGCCCAAGGCTCCTGGAATCACAGCATCACCTTCCCAGCCCTGAGCTGCATATTTCTGGAAGGCATGTTAAGTGAGAGAGGGGAGGAAAAAAAAAAAAAAGATGCCTATCTATTTAAATGACTATTTCATGTCTCTGTTACCAGAGTTGTTAAAGAGAGCCATGCCTTCTGACACCGGGTGGGATGCCCTGCACCGTAGCCCAACTTCACTACTTAATTAGTTATGGCTTTTATGTGACCGTTTTCCTTTGAAGCAGCAGGATGGACGCCTCACACAGCTAAGCTGCCTCCCACTACAAAGAGGAGATGAGGCACACCAGGGGAGAGGACAGGGGCGGCTGCGGACAGGCGGGAAGGGCACCAGGGAGAAGAAGGGAAGGAAGGAGGGCAGCCCAAGAGCAACGCTAAGCTTAGGAGGCGCATCTATGCAGGTCCTAGAGCCACGCCTCCTGATGGGGACCAGGGGAGCTGTGCATGGCCAGTGCTGACTAGGACCGCATCCCTGGCCGTCACAATGTCTGTCCCACCGTAGGAGGGACGGGCCCTCCCTGTAGTTCTCCTGACCTGAACGGTGTTCATGGAAGGATGTACACTCCATGAGAAATCCATCCAGATGAGCACTGCACCGAGGAGGGATAGATAATTCAACGCTCTATAAATTTTGTCCGACTGCGATATGCATATGTTATGTCAGGAGCTGAACTGTGTCCCCAAGAAGGACATGTGGAGGCCTAACCCTCAGACCGCAGTCTTGTTTGGAAACAGGGTCACTGCAGATGCAGGTAGTTAAGATGAGGTCACCCATCCTGGAGTAGAGAGGCCCCTAATCCGACGTGCCTGGTGTCCTTAAGGGAAGGCAGTCACGTGACGGCACAGAAACACAGGGGCAATACCGGGGGTCGATGGACGGGAGGGAGGTGTCCACCAGCCAAGGCGCGCCAAGAACTGCCAGCAGCCAGAAGCGAGGACGGAGCCCGTGACAGATCTTCCCTCCCAGCCCCCATGAGGAACCAGCCCTGCCGACGCCGGATTCCACTCTTCCAGCCTCCACACACAGGACACGACAACTTCCGGCTATTTTCAGACTCCTGGTTTGCTGTGCGTGGTCACGGCAGCTCTGAGAAAAGAACGCGCCCTCTCTCCCCAAAACTTTCCACTCGCGAGCGCGATCACAGTTTCAACTCGTCGGCAAGGGTTTCTTCTCTTTCCTCTTTAAGGAAAAAGCCACATGGTTTAAAATGGAAACACTGAAGAACTTAGTTTCCTCATTAGCCATTAAACCTATCCCAGGCTTCAGAATAAATAAATGTCTTTTAATACTCCAGAATGGAAAATTTTATGGAGCACGGGCTGTAGATTTTAGGACTAAATTAAATCTGCCTTGAAAAGATTCTTTAAATGAAAAAGCACTCATGTGCAGTTTCTGGCATAAAAGTCCTTCTGATTGGGTTCCATATTGGTCTCAACTCATAAAATGTTACCAATTAACTGATTAGCATAAATGTAGTCATTAAAAGAAGGTTCCCATGTTTGACAGAATGCAGCAATGCACGTACTAAAGTTCAACATCAAGGTTTACATTTCCTTCCTATGTAAACAAAGACTGAAGAACAGATACTATTTACATTCATGTTATTTTACTGGACAGTTAATCTATCTAAAAAAAACTTAAAATTTTTTTTAATATATTTTTTTTAAGAGACAGAAATAGAGCATGAGCAGGGAAGGGGCAGAGAGGGAGGGAGAGTCACAGATTAGGAGCAGGCTCCGGGCTCTGAACTGTCAGCGCAGAGCCCCATACAAGGTTTAGACTTAGGAACCGTGAGATCATGACCTGAGCCAAAGTCGGATGATTAACCGACTGAGCCACGCAGGCGCCCCTAAACAATAACTCACCTAAAACTATGTATGAATGCACAGAATTCCTTACCAATGGTCCTGTTTGGTTTTTTTCTCTCTTTTCTTCTCGAAAGGCAGACTGCTATGTGCAGCACCCCACTTGGATACGTCGGGAGTCTTGGAAAATCAACTACCCTACGTTCTCCTACAAACAGACCCTAAGAGCTTGTCTGGGGGTGCCGGCAGGGAGCACAACTACTCATATACCTCTGAGCGCAGAACACTCCTCCCTCGGGGAAGGTCCTCCTCTTCCACCAAGTGCACATCTGTGGGAGGGATGCAAGCGGAGCAGTGAGGGAGGACGGGGACATGTGCCTAACCAGCCAGATCAGCTGCATCTGTCCTGGCAATGGATGGGGTGACAGATGTCACAGCGAGAGAGCCCTCACATCCCTGTTTTCTTTCTTAAAACCCTTAAAATGGAACTGTGTTCCTAAAAGAGTGTTTAAAATACACGGCAGCTGAAATGCCTCTGTAACAGGACCATCAGATAAAATACAGGATGCTCCATGAAATCTGAATGTCAGATCAACAGTAACTTTTTGGAGAATAAGTATGCTCCACACAATACGTACATGACACAATTACACTACGACGTTATTTGGTTTTGACCTGAAATTCAAATATAACTGAGTGCCCTGTATTTTTATTTGCTAAATCTAGCAACCCTGCTCTAAAAGTGTAGATGGAACACTTGAGTCACTGCGAAGGAGCTTCTGATCCAGGAAAAGGCCACCCCAGGACCATGTCCTACGGACCTGGAGACGTGTGGGTATGTGTTTATTCACGGCCAGCAGTGGTACGTTCTCTCCAAAGAAAACAAAGGAACTGAAGCCCAATCATGAATGTCCGTGGCTTTTCTACAGAATTCCTGGAACCACTTCCGCCCCCATAAATCTGCATCTGACCCCAAACAAAATTAGCCTGCGAGCAGAGAAAGGCTTTCTATACTTACGGAATTCTACAGTTGTTCTGTGAATGGAGGAGTTCTGGTTTTTTTCTAAGAACACCAGAGACGGTTTTCCTAAAGAGTCTTCAGAAATCATGGAACAGGCCTTCTGGTGGCTACCTTCCTAGCTGGCCAAGGAGTAGGAGTGAATGGCTATCCTCCATCCAGATTAGATTGGAGAGATCCAGATCACATTATTGAACACTTCCCCATCTTTCCCTGCTGTTCTGTAACAAAGCAGCACACACTTCATGGTTTAGAGCAGCCCACACTTGTTGTCACTGCTTCTGTGGGTCAGAAATCAGGGCATAGTTGAAAGGCATCCTCTCCTGTAATCAAGCTGCTGGCCGGGGCTGTGTCCTCATCTGGAGGCTTAAGTGGGGAAGAATCTACTCCCTGACTCACTCAAGTTATTGGTACAATTTATCTCTTTGGAGGCTACAAGACCATTGCTTCCTGCTAGCCCATGGCTGGAGGCTGCCCTTGGCCCCCAGAAGCCACCATTCGTGCCTTGTCATGTGGGTTTCAATACGGTTGCTTACTTCATCAAGCCAGTGAGCAGAGTCTCTCCAGTGTCTCCTAGCAAAACAAAGGCTTACATAATGTAACATAACCAGAGAAGTGACAGCCCATCAGGTCTTGCCATTTTCTACTGGTTGAAGCATGTCACAGCTCGTATGCCTACACGCAAGGGGAAGGGATTAGACAGGGAAGCGCCACAAGGCAGGGGGGATCAAAGGCTCAGCCCCCCAGCCTGGATAGATACTTAAACATTTTATTATGAATCCCAAGTACGAGGAACAATACTAAGGAATATTTCTGTATCTTTGGTGTCTTGAGTCGACATTTTGATGATCAGCCACTTCCCATCCTTTTAAATAGATATCAACTCTCAGAGAACTGATTTACTTATATATTTTAAGAAGGACCTCAGATCAAGTGCCTGAAATAGCAGTTGGATGGAACTAGGCTATAGATAAAGGTTTTTTAAAAAAACAATTCTAGGGGCGCCTGGGTGGCTCAGTTGGTTAAGTGTCTGACTTTGGCTTAGGTCATGATCTCACAATTCGTGGGTTTGGGTCCTGCATTGGGCTCTGTGCTGATAGCTCAGAGTCTGGAGCCTGCTTTGGAGCCTGCTTTGGATTCTGTGTCTCCTTCTCTCTCTCTCTCTCTCTCTCTCTCTCTCTCTCTCTCTCTCTGCTCCCCCTCCCCCGCTCATGCTCTGTCTCTCTCAAAAATGAGCAAATATTAAAAAAAAAAAATTCCAGTCCCAGGACTACATCTCTTCAGATACCAATGTTCAAAGTCCAACAGCAATGACAACTTCATAACACTGGTGAGAGCAGGGGGCTGGGGACCATTTTCCTGGTAAGAATCTTGGTGGCAGGTCAATTTCCTTTCACTCCCACAAAAGTTAGTGTCACTCTGCCCTGCTCTGATGTTGGTGTGGTCCTCTGAAATCTCACCCACAGTGATGAGGATCTTTCCTCAAAAGGGGAGACACTGAGGGCAGAGCAGAGGCAGGACCAGCAGCGACGACAGCCAGCACCGGGTGGCCCCAGGAGGAGCGCATCCCAACGACACACGGCGCTACGCCAAGTCCCCCGTCACACACCCACACAGCCGCTTCCACGCGTCTCTCCCTCTGGCACTCATCTTCTGACCTTTACACACCTGACTTCCCACACTGTCCAGCTGGTCCTTGGAGAGGCTTCCCTGCACTTGTGGGCAAGGCACTCCCCTCCTGGTCTCCCGTCCTCCCATCTCCTGATGAGGGCACCTTCCGTGATCCTTGAAGCAACCTCGCTCCTTGCTGCCCTCACCTCACTTTCAACAACACATCTGCCTCGTGTGTGGTCGGGTCCTCGATGCTGCCAGAGTGCGAGACACTGAGGGGGCTCCCCATGAGTTATTTCTGAATGAATGGGCCAGCGGACCGGCACCTTTGTCCACTCTGGGCCACGTCAGTATGAACCGACGGTGGCAGCTTCCAAGTGCTGATGCACCTACTTTTAAGCCTCATCCCACATGTGCCTCCTGACCAGCGGTCTTCTCCTTGGGGAGACTGCAAACATGATTTTCCCCCTGGAACAATCAGGAAAGGTGAGAGAGGCCCAAGTGTGGGCCAAGGCGAAACACTTCGCTCCCTCGGCGGGAGCCTCAGCTTTTCCAAAGGTGAAAGGGAGCAATGCCTCAGACTGTCAGCAGCATTCAGCAATGCAGATGTGTCCAAGTGCACCTGGAGAAGTTTCAGCTGTCGTGGTCTTTAGAATGATGACACTTCCCACAATCTGCTCTAAGTGTGAAAAGCCCTCCTCACAGTAGGGAGGTCCCAATCTGGGGTACAGCCCACAACAGGGGATCAGCCAACCCGATACCAGAAGTGAGGCCCCAAACCCAGAGTGCCTCCAGCTGACCCAGGGCACAAACATCTGGTGCAAATGTGGGCTGGTAACTGGGTTACGGCTAATGAGCAACTTTTAGCTATGCAGAGATGCTCTGGCGGAGTTCTGGATTCATCAGCAGGCTGAGGCAAACTAGGACCTTCACCTCCCTAAATCTGTGAGGCCAGGTAGCTCACAGACACCTGTGTTAGCCCGTGCAACCTCCCCTTACAGCAGCCACCTTCACCAAAGGGGGCCCTGGTGGCTGGCAGAACACCACCCCTTCCCAGGAGGGGGCAGACAGGGTGGGTGAAGCGATGCAGGTATGTAAACAGCACCACCGTTAGCAACCTGTCCTTGGAGACGCAGGAATAGAAGTTCCAGTGCCACCCATGTGAGTTCGCAAGAGCAAAAGCAGAGAGGGCCACGGACTGCTAGAAAGAGCCATCTGGTGACTGTCTGTCTGTGTTCTGGTGGCACGCCACAGCTGAGGACTGGGGACAACATCCCCATGACTGTGCACAAAACTCACTGCAGCATCTTCCAAAACGCTAAGCCATTTGCAAGGTGCATCGCAGCCTTTGTGCCAGGAGCCCTGCGTGAGGCATGGTGATTAATTCATCACTGCCACGCCAACAAAGGCAGTATCCAGTCCCCAGGCTGACACATGAAAAGGGACGCACAGTAGAGGTTTGAGAACATCTTGAAAACGTAGCCTTCAGTACCACGTGAGATGGGAAAGCAGTACGCTTGATGACGAACGATTATCAGGCCACCAACTCTAGTCATCAAGGACTGGGTCATCTGGGCAAAGTCACAAAAACGCAACTCCTCAGAGCAGAAACTATCCCAGAAAGACACGCAAGATAAAACTCTGACCTCCTGTAGAAACCGTCAAAGAGCTCGATGCATTTTACTATGAACTCTGAATGTGAGCCCCTATGAAGGCGTAGATCCCATTTGGCCTCATTTTGCCTGACTAGCAATTAGCCGCATTAGGCACAGTAGGAGCTCAATAAATGTGACATGTGTGCTCAAAGATTCATGGGCATGAATGTTTAACACAAAGCTGCTTCCACAGGAGGACTGGAAATGGGAAAAAAAAAAAAAGCACATGAAATTTCCATCAATAAGGATGCGGATAAGCATATTTTGAAACACATACATACAACAATGTGACCATTTAAAATCATGCCCTTGAAGAATAAATAAGGATAATTAGAAACTGCTCTGAACATTATGTTAAAATTAAGCAGACACCATGTCATATAAATCATAAGCTTTTCATTAAAAAAAAAGCTGTAAAAGTATGAACCAGAATAAAATGCTAACACTGCTTTTCTTTGTGGTGGAAATATAAATGCTTTTACCTTCCTGGCACATACATATCTGCATTTCACAAGGTTGCAATAGGGTCATGTTTATTCCTAGCATCAATGAATGAATGAATGAATGAATGAATGAACAAACGAATGAAAGAATGGAAGAACCCCATGGGATTTCTAGAATGATCATTCTTCTAAAATTTTCCGATATGATCTGATAGCCTCATCCCTATAAAATTTTGATTGGAACATGCCAGAAAGTTCTTATGTCCCCAGGACCACCTGCTTCTTCACACACTCTTAGCATCGCTGCTCTAGGTTAAGACACTAACTCGATTCCAGGTGAAACACACCCGATCTTCACACAATGGTACTAACCCTTTCATGGAGGGTCCCGTAAGCAAAGCTGAGACGGGGACCCCAAGTCAGGATTGAGGAGTTCAAGGGCAAGTGATGTGAAAGAGCTCTAGAGCAGTGTTTCACAGAGTGTAAGTCAGGAATCTATGAGATGCAGATTTGAACTCAGTAGGTCTGGCTGGGTCCTCGGGGCTCAGGACTGTCCTATCAAGCTGGCAGGTGTGGCCTGAGTCATGGGGCGGCCAAGCCCATGCTGGGAAGCAAGACACACAGAGTGAGCTCAGTAAAGCTGGGAAAGTCAAGGTGACATGAAGACAGAAGTCCCAGGGATGAGCTGAGAAAGGAGACTGATGTCAGAGACAGCAACCGAGACAGGGGTGGCGTGGGAGAGTAGAAAACGGGAGAGGCAGGGGTTTTGATGTCCCATTCCTCTTGCTTCCAGCTTTTCTCAGATCCACACCCGTACCCGCCCATAATGCCTGCCCGTAAAGGATACCCACAGGCCGTATCGTTTTTTCCTTATGGAGCCTCCCTCACTGCAGAGGCACAAATCAGACACCGCTGCCTGCAAGTTGTTGCTCTCTGAATAAAGATTCGAGGGAATGGCCTCTCGCAAACAGCCTCCTGGGGGAAGTCAGAGACTGACAGGTAGTGTAGGGAACGTTCCCACCCACAGCGCACGGGGTCCTGTGGGGAAGCAGGTGCACCTCTGGGGCGCGGATGTGGTCTCAGCCAGGACTCAGGTGGGCGGTGCAGGTGCGTGGGGCCCAAGAGACCCAGGGCTTGCTGCAGGAACCTCCTAACCCTGCCCCCACACCAGACACAGCTGTTGTTGCTCCCAGGCGGACAGAGAAAGCCAGCTATCCAAGGTCAAGGTCGAAGGACCGTCTATGTATCAAGCACTAGAAACAAGTTTTAATAGTTAGTTTTGGGACTCCATTCTGGTCATTCTTCCACACCTGTCTTCCCTGATGAAGCAGAGCATGACCCAGGACCTAATGGTGGAAGTGGGGTAGAAATCTGCTAGGGAAATGCAAGAAATGGTCAGCCTAAGAAGGAATGCCAATAACTAGCATCATGCAACTGCTGGATGGGCCAAGGTGGGAAGAAATGACTCCTTGCACTGCAGGCATCCAAGGCCAAGATGGAGAGCCATGTGCTGGGCTTTCTGCCAAAAGAGACACCAAGGGGCCAAATGATCTTTAAGGTCTTTTCCAACCCTAAATTCTGTCTTAAAGGGGCACAGGTTTACCTTCCTGGGGTGAAAAGTGGTTCTGCACTGGAGGCTAAAAAATAAAAAGAGAAAAAACAAAAAGCTAGTAAGTACCTCACTTCAAGGCCAAGGAGGAGCTGTCTTACTTTGTCATCTCCCAGCAAGGTCAGGGAGGAGGGAAAGGGAGAGGGCCTGCTCACGAAGGAAGGCAGTGACGAAGGCACAGCTGATCATTCAGGTGAAGGCAGGAGAACCAGAGGGCATACTAACAGCAGAGTTGTGTGCATATCACGCGAAGACGAAATATACACCCCCACGTGAATAAGGGAGCTGTGACCAGGAAACGGGCTGTGATCCAGATGTTGTCACTCGTGTTCAGGCCCCAGACCCAGAGGTGAGACTGTCAGGGACAAGGATGTGTTGGAGAGGAAACACCAGGGCAAGTAAGTCTATATTGCGCTACCCACAAAACGCTGCCCGACCTGGTGATGCTAAGGAAAACAAACCACGGCAGAAGTTAGGCAATCCAGGTCCTCCACGTCCAGGACGCCCCGTATCAGTTAAACCAGAGGATCCAGGGGGAACCCAGGCATCGGTGGTTTTGAGAGCCCCTGGCGATTTCAAGGTACAGGTGTGGCTGAAAAGCACGGATCCAAGCCCCAGCCCTGCCACCAGTTAAACAATCCTGGTTGAGGCACTCCACCTCTGGGGGGGGCTCGGTGAGAACGTACAACAGGAGAAAATCAATCTTGCAGGCTCTCCTCCAGCAGTAAAAGTTCCATTATTCCATGAAGCTTTTAAAACCCGTAGTTACTTAGACCCGTTTAGTCTTACGACTGTGACCGACGTTCATGGTGCTCAGGGATCAGACCACACTACTTAACGGGTTCCCCGATGTGACCTGCCACTGAAACAAATTACATCTTTTTTCCATTTAACACCATTTGCTGCTACCTCTCCTCTCCCTCTCCCCAGTGAAATGCTTTCCCTGGGTCTAGAGGAAATGAAAAGGCCACTGGGCAGAGATTTTCCATTATGTATACTTACTGCCTTTTTTTTTTTTTTTTTTTTTTTTGCCCCCTGCTTTTGGCAGCAGCTGTAGTTTGGGCAAAAAGTCTTAAAGTAGTTTTAAAGTGTCTGGCTGTCAAGCCTGTCATTGCTGGAACCACAGATAAGACTAAGCTACGGTCTCCAAAAAAATACCCAGGTCAGCGATAAGTGAAACTTGAACGCACAACTACTGTATACCATTTTATATTTGGAATCAGGGGACTCGAAAATAAGACTAAGCCTGAGTTAGTCACCATACAGATGCCATTAAAAGCGATACAATCAGCCATTCAAACAGGTCTTGTTTTGGAACAGCCTCTGGGGACGAACGGCAAATGGAAAGTAAATTGTTCAGGAATCAAGACTGTTTCCCACCCCACCCCACCCCATTATTTTTGTTCATTTCGGAGGTACCTGATGGGATCCGTGTCTACGGTTCAAAAGGAAAAAGGAACATAAACAGTTGTTGGAAATGTTTTTCTATTTTCTGCCATGGACAAAAGGGTAAAAGGCTTAGGGCAGGGACTCATGTGTTTGTTTAGTATTCAAAGGTCAAGGAAAACTTGAGCGAGGCTGAGTACTGCTTGTGCATTTATTTCATATTCTGTAACACGGAACTGATCTTTAACCTGCTTCCTTCCAGAAGTTCTGGGGATTTAAGTCTCACAGCACAGTTACCAAACAGTCTAATAAAACTGGTGGCCGAACGACATTTTGACTTTGTATTTTATCATTTAAAAAATTGTTTTATTTATACTTTTTTATTTTTGACAGACAGAGCACAGCAGGGGAGGGGCAGAGAGAGAAGAGAGGGAGACACAGAATCCAACACAGGCTCCAGGCTCTGAGCTGTCAGCACAGAGCCCAGTACAGGGCTTGAGCACACAAACCATGAGATCATGACCTAAGTTGAAATAGGATGCTTCACTGACTGAGCCACCAGGCGCCCCAAGTATTTTATCATTTTAAAAATAATGCCTCATGTATCATCTCATGCAGTATGTTCCCCACTCTTGCCCTGAAACTTGACCAAGGCAGGGCGCCTGGGTGGCTCAATTAAGCGTCTGACTTCGCTCAGGTCATGATCTCACGGTTTGTGAGTTCGAGCCCTGTGTCAGGCTCTGTGCTGACAGCTCAGAGCTCAGAGCCTGGAGCCTGCTTTGGATTCTATGTCTCCCTCTCTCTCGGCCCCACTCCCACTTGCACTCTGTCTCTCTGTCTCTCAGAAATGAATAAATGTTAAAAAAAATTTTTTTTAAATAAAGAAATTTGACCAAGATTGGAAAGGACCTCAAATGTCACCTGGTCAAACCTGCAAGAATTACATCCTATAAAAAATCCTTATTATGGTCATAGGGTCCCTACTAGAATAGGCCTCACAAGTACAAATGGATTCATTCACTCATTTCTCCAATAAACATGTATCATATGCTCACTCTGTATCTGTTAGTCTGTTTCCAGCACCAAAAACAAGAGTAAGTCATGACTATTTGAGAGTTACAGTCTAACTTGGGAGAAAGTGGCGACTAACCCAAAATCTACGTCCAGGGCACACAAAAGTGATCAGACCTACCTTGAATTGCTAAGTGCTATTCACAGAAGGCTTGGGAGCCTCAGGTAGGACATACCTATCAGAAAAATCGCTGTAAGCAAAAACATCAGAAACATCTAATGGTCCAGATCCCTCAGAAGGACGGATTCAGCAATGGTGAGGCTGTGTGTCTGTCTCCCCCTTCTGGAATACCAGAAGCACCCCACTGAGAACTACCCCAGAGGTCATGGGCGGAGGGGGGCGCTGTAAAACCAGAACAGAGGTCCAGTCTCCTCAGCGTCCAGGTCCAGGTGAGTGAGCTTCCAGATATACCGAGTCCCAGCCACGACCTGACCACAAGCCCATGAGGCCCAAGGACCAGCAGCAGCGTACAGCTGGCCAGCAGAGCCTGGCCAACCTGTGGGCCACGGGCAGTCATCCAATGGTGGCTGCTTCGTGGCACAGAATTTTGATGGGATTTGTCACACAGCAATGGGTCACAGAAACATTCGGAAAACTGCACACGATTCGGCAAGGCTGGGATGCAGGGTATCATACAAGAAAGAAAGGAAGTGAGGGCAGGGGTGAGGCCACACAGTGAGTGTGGATCATCTGGATCTCGGTGGATGTTATGTGTAACCTTCCTCTCTCACCAGCCTCCTCTATTTAGTAAAACTCCATTTAAAACTCCAGCTTCACGGGGGCACCTGGGTGGCTCCACTGGCTAAGCATCCGACTGCAGCTCAGGTCATGATCTCACAGCTTGTGAGATCCAGGCCTGCATCAAGCTCTGTGCTGACAGCATGGAGCCTGCTTGGGATTCTCTCTCCTCTGTCTCTTTGTCCCTCCCCAACTTGTACACTCTGTCTCAAAATAAACAAAGTGGAAAAAATGTTTAAATATACACTGTGTTTCCAATCCCAGGATGACAGGTTAGCCACACACAACTTTTAACTTTTCAACAAACTTAACAATTTGAGTGGTCAAGACATACTTTGTGTGGTTTCCAAGCAGAGCAGGAACAGGAACGTTCAGGAGGGTTCCTTAAATCAATGTGAAGGGCTAGGAGCCATGTGACCAGTTAGAAATGCCCTTGGCAGGATCTACAAGGGATGGGAAGAGGCTGGACCCAGGCTGTTAGAAGGGAGAGGGACAGGGGTGATGTAAAAATACCATACTTCACGGGTCATCGGCCTTTTGCCCACTTCTGATCACAACCCACACGCGATCCTGGGACAGGACTAACTGAAGTTGTCCACCAATTAGATGTGCAGGTTATAGGAGGCCGAATGGAGGCTGACTCCTAGTGTGTGGCCTGGGTGCCCCAGAAAGCTGGGGAGGACGCTCATCAGGGAGAGGCTAAGGGGGCAGAGATGGGGGGAGGAAGTGCTGTTGTGGAGACCAAGACAAAGGAAGTCCACTCTGGCTGAACTATGCGATCAACAGAAAGGCCCACTTGACTGAATTCACATCTTCGTTCCTGGAACTCAGAACAGCGTAGCTGTCTCCGTGAAAAATGAACTGGGGTGCAATCGCAGCAACTCTGCCAACGCTGGCTGAAACGGACACACTCCTTCTCGTGTGATCAGGAGACAGGGAGTACGCGGGCCAGGGCTGGTGTCGCTGTGGCTGGAGGTTGGCCAGCACCCAGCCCGCCCCACCTCCCTGGTCCGCTGCTCTCCCAGGGAGCTTTTAACATCCCGATTGCGAGAGGGCTGCCACACTGGGCCCAAACCTTGGTGGGAGGTCGGGCGACAGAGGGCACAGCCCCTTGTCCCAGGGAGCCTTCTCCTTCGTGTTCGGTAAGGGACTCCTCTCCCGGCCCCTCCCACATAATTTCATTGCCCGAAATATGGCATGTGTCAACCACCCCGCACAAACTATGCTTAAAGACAGAGCTGCTTGGCAGAGCCTCCCTAGCACGGGCGGAAGGGAGGCAGGGCGGCCACAAAGGCTGCTCGCTCAGCTCCGGAGACTTCTTGCGATGCCTCACCCTCGGTACCCTCTAGCCCTGACCTAACTTCCACAGGATACAGGGCACGGCTTTCCTTCTGGCAACTGCCCCCGCCCCCTTCCCGTACACCCTACTTTGTCAGAATCTTGGTGTCTTTGTTTCAAAGGGCCTCTTTCCTGGAGTTGTGTTCAGATGAAGCCTAATACTGAGAAAAGCATGATGGGCTCATTACTGCCCCTCACGACTGCCCGGAAGTGCTGTTTTCAGGAACACAGCTCGGGCGTCTCAGCAGCCGCATCTTGCCATTGGCCCCCGTTATTTGCATCTTTATTTTCACCCTTCTGATATCTTCCGGCCTCTCTCCCTGGACTCGGAGCCAAGTCCTCTTCCTCCTTCTGTTCTGTAAATATCACCGCTCCCGAAGGACGCACCCTTAGTCACTGATGCTCTCTGTCATTCGTGGATTGCCTGCCACCTGCGTCTGCGCAGGCGCCTCTCCCCTAAACCTCACCCCTGCTGAGACAGCGGCCTGCCAGACACACGCCATTAGCCCACCGGGCGAGGGGCACTGACCTCCCCCCAGGGAGGGCAGGGACGGCAGAGCGCTGAGGCAGGACTCGGGTCCTCCGGAATGTGCCTGGAAGGGTGTCCACCCCTTACACGGTGTCCCTCTAATCCATCACTTTAAGGGAAATGTACACATCTACTAAGATGATTTCAAGTTCATGCTTAGAAGACAAACTCAGGTCCCTTTTATTCCATTCCTCACTCCACAGTCTGATTGAGTCTGTTTCTCACTTAGGCCCCAGCTTTCAACAATTCTTAACTTCTCCCCACCCCCCATCCAACAGAATACATCTTCACTATGACTGATGTGTCCTTGTTAATATGCCTTGCATTTTTTTTTCTTACCTTGGCAATCCCATCGTCACCAGCCCATCTCAGGCTGTGACTGTCTCTGACTTAGATGTCACCTTAGGTTTCAGGCTTGCCCCTGGCTCTAGTGTTTACTTATTCGCAAGTGACCCTTTATGGTATAACCACAATATTAATCCTCAAGCTCTTGCTTCATTTTGTTTCACTATGCAAAAGCCTTTTAATGGCCATCCATCACTCACAGCCTCAAGGTCAAAGCCTTCCTTTCAGGAGGGCCATTATTTTAAGTGGCATAAAGTCAATATTTTCCCCTTATCTTCTTGGAGATCATCCAAAAGCAATGAAAGAGAATGAGGAAAAACCTCCATTTTGGCTAAAACTAACAGTTAAGATCCCCAATTCCAAATACCGGTGGAGAGCCTACCTAAGTCAACAGCAAACGAACAGGGTGCATGTGGCTGAGGAAGGAAAGAAGAGAGAGAACTCAGAGGCTGGGGATTAAAAAGAGCAGACAGAGGGCGCCTGGGTAGCTTAGTCAGGTAAGTGTCGGACTCCTGATCTTGGCTCAGGTCATTTTCTCAAGGTCGTGGATTCGAGCCCTGTGTCAGGCTCCTCCCTGACAGTGCAGAGCCTGCGTGGGATTTTCTCTCTCCCGCTCTGTCTGCTCCTCCCTCTCAACAATAAATAAGCTTAAAAAAAAAAAAAAGAGCAGACAAAGCATATTTCTCAAAGTTGAGAGGCGATTGCTGAGATGGGAAACCTAAGTGCTCTGTGTGCGGCGGCAGAGGTGCGGCCCGCGGCAGACAGGGGCCCAGCTGGGCCTCCAGGCAGGACTGGGCCCGGGGCTAAATGAGAAAACACGGGAAGGAGTCTGCCTGTGTGGCAGTGGTGGGCATAGGGAGTCCTCACCATGGACAATCATACAGCTTAGGCCCACCGGGTGGGAAAAAGCAAAACCTAAATGAATTTAAACACACATCGCGGGGTACTAAGGGATTCTGGGACATCCTGGGGTCTGGCCCAGCTTCTCACACAGAAAAACTGCCCTAGACAATGTCTCCTGCTTCAATGATAAGTAATCAAACGATGAGGAAAATGCACGGCGAAAGCACGTGACAGAGAAGAGTTCCCCAAAAGTGTTTCCGTAGAGCAGATGGAAAAGTGACCCTTTTGCCAGGCATTTAAAAGAACATAACTAGAAGGCACATCTCTGAAGAAACTGGATCTTTGCGGTCAAGAAGGAATCAGAAGGGAAAACAACAGCGTCACAGAAAGGCACGTAAAACTCTAAGAAACGCAGGACAAAAGGACTGTTGGGAAGAAGCACAATGCAAAAGCAAGCAAAACAGAAAGAAAACGCAGGAAGAGTTGAAATGATAACGTGAGGCGTGGGGAAGGGGAGCAAAAGCAGAAAGAGGCTCGTAAACCTAGAGAACAAACTGGTGGTTGCCAGGGAGCGGGTTGGACAGAGTGGGTGAAGGGGACAGGAAGGTACAGGCTTCACATTCTGGAACGAGGAAGTCGCGGGGTAAAAGACTCAGCACGGGAAAGACAGTCAAAAACGCTGATAATCGCCTCATCACAGGCTGCTCAGTAGGTGTGTCTAAGCTGAACACAGCTGAATCACCATGTTGCACGCCTGGAACCAACATTAACATTGTTGTCAACTGCAGTTCAATTTAAAAAAGAATATATGATAAGGGGCGCCTGGGTGACTCAGTAGATTAGGCACCCAACTTCACCTCAGGTCATGATCTCACAATCTGTGGGTTCGAGCCCTGCATCGGGCTTTGTACTGACAGCTCAGAGCCTAGAGCCTACTTCAGATTCTGTGTCTCCCTCTCTCTCTCTGCCCCTCCCCTGCTCGTGCTCCGTGTCTCTCTCTCTCCCTTTCAAAATATAAATGTTAAAAAAAACTTTTAAAAGAATATATGATAAACATGATTAAATTAATAAATGAAAAGAAAAAAACTTTTAAAAAAAGGTGGCAAATAAGAAAAAAAAAGGTGGCAAATAAGAACCAAGAAGTAACTGATATCTCAGAGGATGGACCCTGAGGCAATACACAGAGTAAATATTTAAAGGTACATTTGTTACAAAAGAAGGCTGAAAGCTACATGCTGAAACTACAAGATGTCTCAGGAGAAACTGACACAGAAGAGTCGAATACTGTGTTTCAAAAAGAAGCGGGTGGAAAAAAAAGAAGAGGCAAAACAAAACTACCTTTGGACAGGCAGGCAAAAAATACCACCCA